>NC_059332.1:79705786-80027731 GCF_018350155.1 Leopardus geoffroyi
CCAAGTTTTTTCCAATCGTCTTTTTTGCTGATTCCTCCTCTTCTCCCCAGTGTCTAAATGTTGCCAGGCCCAGAGCTCAATCCTTCAACCTCTTCTTTATTGATGTTTCTTATTTAGCTGTATAATCTAGTCTTAGAGTTTTAAATTCCATCTGTATACTATGTCCAAATATATCTCTAAAATTCTAAATTCTTTATATTCATCAGCTACTTAACATATAGAGATGAATAACTACTACACTATCAAACTCAACCTATTCAAAACTGAGCTCTAAACCTTTCTTCCTAGACCCACTCTTCCCATATTCTTCCCCATTTTCAAATGATGGCAACTTCATTCTAGGTTTCAGGCAAAAATCCTAGAGTCAACCTTGACTCCTCTCTTTCTCTCACATCTGTCAGCTCTATATATCAGTTATAGTTTAATCTGGAGAGCAGAACCATCCAGTGATATGGACTCAGGAAGTGATTATAAGGATGAGACCTTACACCACGGTGGAAGAGGAGAAGGAATAAAGATCACAAAGGAGATGATTAAAGGATCTGAGAAAAGTCACTAACCAGGGACCATAAGGAGCACTTATAAAGAAGTCTGTGGAAACGTGGTGCCTTTGTGTTTGATGGTGGGCCTGAAACCAAGGACAGCTGTACACACAGATGGGGAGAAAATCTGGTTGTGAACTGGATGTGAACTCCAAGGACAAACTAGAACCATATCTATTTTTTACAGCATCTACACTTGATGATGTTGGTGACTTGAAGAAGACTCTATTTCCCTTTCCCAGAGCTGTACATGTACCTGGCCCAGCATTCAGAGAAGCTAAAAGAGGAGATCAGTGCCAATGGCTTGCAGGTCCAACTACTGTCCTACACCATTCAGGTAAGCCAGCAGAGCAATGACAATGTGCACATCTGAATATAACAGCTACTACTGCACTTAGGCCACCCAAATACCACACATCTCTTGAGGCCAACTCTAAACTGCTACCATATAAGGAAAGGAACTGTAATTTTAATTCAGCTAAATTAAAAAAAAAAAAAAATCACCATACTTTACCTCCAAAAGATATTCAGAATTTGACCATTTCTCACCATCACCAATGTTACTACCCTAGTCTTATTAAGTCAAAAGAACTCTTGCCTGGATTCCTGCAACAACCCCTTCATTGGTTTCCCTGAAACTTTCCTATCCATTCTCATCACAGCAGCCAGAGGGGTTTTTATAAAATGTAAATCAAATCATGCCATTTCTCATCCCAAAACCCTGCAATGCCTACTTCCCTCAGACTAAAAGCTGAAGTCCTTACACTAGCCATGAGGTGAGATAATACAAAGTCTGATCTTTACTACTTTTCCCTCCCTCATTTACTCATCTCTTGCCATACTCTCCATCATGCTGATCATGGAGCCTTTTGTTCTAACGGTTTCTTTTGTCTGGTATGCTCTTCCCCCATATATCTGTTTGGCTAGTTCCTTCATCTCTTTCAACTCTTTGCTCAGATCTTACTTTATCAATGAGACTTAAAATACTTTAACTTGTCCTTCCCCCCTTCCAAGCTACAACACTCAATCTTTTATTCTATTTCTTTAAAAGAAAAAACTTCCATGCTACTTGCCTGTCAACATATCATTTAATTCACTTATCTGTTATAGTTATTGTCTGTCTCTCTTGCCTAAAATGTAAATTCCATAAGGCAGGGATCTGATTCTTTACAAATGTATCACAGTTTCTAAACCAGTAACTGGCAAATAGAGGGTGCTCAATATTTATCTGCTTAACAAACGAGTCGATTGTAGTTCTAAAAGAAGAGAAGAAATGGGGTAATGATAATATTTGAATAAATAATGGCAGGAGATGTTCAGAACTGATAACAAAAAAATACATATAACATTTTCCAGAAGCCTAATAAATTCCAGTTGGGAAAAAAATCCACACCTAGACTCATCATAGTATATCTGAACTACACTAAAGACAAAGATTGTCTCTTAACCAAAGAAAATAAAAGTTACCTTCAAAGGAGATAATTACACTACAGCTGATTTCTCAATAGTAACAATGAAAATCAGAAGGCACTGGAAGATCATCTATACATTAAAGACAAAATTTGTTTACTTCAAATCCAATGCCCAGTGAATAAAGATAAAATAAACACTGCCATAAAAAGAACTGAATTTACTACTAGCAGGGCCAAAAAAAAAAAAGTTAAAGGATGTAAGTAACTATAGACAGAAGTTCAGTAATTTCACAGAGTAGAAAGTATAAGACGATAGAAGCAATGCATAACAAAGGAAGTTATAAGTAAATAGGAAAAGCAATCAAATATTGATTGTACACAATAAATTAATGTCTGGTGGGCTTTAATATAAAAAAAAAAAGACAACAACAACACTTAAGTTGGAAAGGGGCTGATTAAAGTACACTACTTGAACAGGTAAAGATGTCAACTTTAGACTGAGTTAAATATGCAGGCTAAAACTTCTTTGGGACGCCTGGGTGGCTCAGTCGGTTAAGCATCTGGCTCTTATTTCAGCTCAGGTCACAATCCCACAGTTCGTGAGGTCAAGCCCCGCATTGGGCTCTGTGCTGACAGTGTGAAGCCTGCTTGGGATTCTCTCTCTCCGTCTCTCTCTGCCCCTACCCTACTTGCTCTCTCTCTCAAAATAAATTTAAAAACTTAAAAAAAAATTTTTTTTTAAATTTCTAGAGTAACCATCAAAAAAACAAAATTTCAAGTTGAGCAGGGGGAAAAAATCTATCAAAATAAAAGAAGGCAAGAAAGAATAGCAAAGTAAACACAGAAAAGGTAAGATACAAAACATGAGAGGGCAAGATTTTTTCATATATATGACTAATTCAGGTAAATGTAAATAAACAAAATGCTTCATTTAAAAGATAAAGACTGTTCATTTAAAAGATAAAGATAACCAAAACAAATAGTAAATCCATCGAAATGCTGTTTACAAAAGAGAAGTCTAAAACTATAAAGAAAAAGAAAGATTAAAGTTAAAAGATAAACAATATATAGCAGGTGTATTCATTTCCTAGGCCTTCAAGAGTAACACAGTACCACAAACTTGGTGACTTAAAACAACAGGAATTTATTGTCTCACACTGCTGGAGACTAAAAGGCTGAAATCAAGATGTTGGCAGGGCAGGTCCACACTTCCTCGGAAGCCTGTAAGAGAGAATCTTTTTTTTTTTTTTTTGTCTCTTCCTAGCTTCTGGTGGTTTGCTGGCAATCCTTGGCATTCCTTTGTTTACAGCTGCAGCCCTTCAATCTTTATCTCCATCATCCCAGGGCATTCTCTCCTCATGTATCTCTGTATCTCTGTATCTCTTCCTTTATTATATCTCCTCGGATGACACCTGTCATATCAGATTAAGAGCCTACCCTATTCTAGTATGACCTCATCTTAACTTACATCTTAATTACATCTACAAAGACCCTATTTCCAAACAGGGTCACATTCACAGGTACCAGGATATTCAACATATCTTTTGGAAGGACATGACTCAACCTCCTACACCAGGCAAATAGTAACCAAAAAGAGATGAGGAGAGGGGGAAGAGAAGAAAAGCTGTCAGAGTTCTAGTAATATCTAAGTCAGAATGTACTAGGTGAGAAGAAAGGTATTACAGTAAGACCATTAGGAGCTCTTGCACTAGTCCAGGCAAGAGAATGCTAGTTTGAGCTAAGTTCACGTCTAAGACACAGAGGAAAGTCAACAGATTAAGTAATATCTGGGAAGTAAAATGATATTACTTCATAGGATAACCAGATAAAGGAGGACAAAGATGACTTAATAGGTTTTTGGCTTATGAAACTGGTTGAAATATGTTGCCAATCTCTGTCTTCTAGCCAGAGTAACTTTCTGAAACACAGAAAATATAGATTCTTTTTATAGTCTTCACTAATTCTCCAAGGTTAGTCCTTGGGAGTTAATTCTTTACTCTGGCTTTCTTGGTCTATCACAATCGGGTCCTGGCCTCCTTTATTCAAATCGCCACTTCTACAAACTCTATTCAATAAACATTCCATGAGATTACATGACTTCTTTCAGACTGTACTTTACCTTAAATGCCAAGTTGACGCATTTACAAAGCTCTGCTTAAAGGAACCATCTTCGTTAGAACCTTCTTTCTGCTATTATTGACAATTAAGATATTTTTATATGTAATATATAAGATTGTCTGGGCTCCTGTAGTACTTTATTCACAGTTATAGTACCATATCTGTCACACTGATGTTTATCTACATTTATCTCCCTAGTCAAGCTACTCACACCTTCAGAGTAGGGCTTATCCATCTTTTTATTCCCAGCACCTAATAACATGGTTTGCACAGTTTTCAATAAATGCTTACTGAGTAGTGATTCATCAGTTATAACTAACACCGCTCCTTACTATGAGGCAAATCTAAAAGTAAACGGAACACAAGTAGGATTGTGATTTTTTTTATAAATTAGATTCTGAAAAAGATGAATAAATGTCTTTGTTTCTTAGTAATGAATTCATGCAATTTATAGATAATTTATTCTAAACTCCCTTGAGACCATGAAATATGGTCTATACTTTCTACAATAAGCCCATATTTAAATGCCCAAAGCAATTTTTAAATCTAAGTAATACACATGGCAAGCTCTACCCATAAAAGTTAAAACATCACCCAAAAGAGATACATTAGATGATATTTAAGGAATTCAGGTATCATATAAATAATTTAGATTGTCAATTTCCAAATAATTAAATGAAAATAAAATGTACTTTTTAAAAAAGCTGTAAAAGCTAGATTTCTTTTGATGACTGAAAATATGTCTGAAACCTGCTGTGGCTTCTGTTTATCAATTTGAACCTAAAATATCTTTAAGCTGCAGACACACAAAACTTCTAGTTAATATAGGTTTCTAATTAAAAGAATATAAGGTAGTAATTTAGTGTAAATACAATTATTACATCTATACTGTTACACTGGACAATGCTGGTATAGTATATGGGCATTTAGGAAATCCAGAGCCTCAATTTCTATTACATAGTGAAATGCATTTCCAACAATTAAAGTGTAATTTTTTTTAAACAAAAGTCATAAATAACAGGTATCAATATACTAATAAATTAAGATATTAAAAATAACCATGAGCACCACTACTACATGTAGATTTGCAAAAATCTTGGATCATAATTGTTCCTACTATCCCATTATTCAATACTTGGAAGTCCACTTTGCTAAGATAGTTTTCTGATGTACACAAAGACAAAATGAGCTCCTTTCATACCCTCCCCCCATATTCTGTCCCCTGAGAGTCAAAGCTTAATATGAGTTCCATTTTCCAGAGATAAAAGGACTGCATTAACAATGATGTGCCCTAGCTTTCTTCTTTTTACAATAAATTACCATATTTATATTTTGATGCTGTCATACGCTACAGGATATTAAATATCCTCTTGTCATAATTAACTCTTTAAACCAAATTAAATGGCTTGGCTCCAAACGGACTGTGGAAGTTAAAAGAATATAATTCTATTACTCATTATTTTGCAATTATTTTAATAATCAGAGCTATTTAATTTATTCCATAATTGATATTAACTGAGAAATACAGTGGCTAAAAAGCTCAAATCTTTCCTCCTTTAAGATATAAACAAGAATTTGAAGTTGGGAGTATTTAGCAATAAATATTTGGTAACTTCACAAATACTTTAGGCCAAATCCTAATGCAAAAACTACAACCAATTGCTAATTTAAAAAATCCCATCCGGGGCACCTGGGTGGCTCAGTCAGTTAAGCGTCCGACTTCGGCTCAGGTCATGATCTCGCGGTCTGTGAGTTCGAGCCCCACGTCGGGCTCTGTGCTGACAGCTCAGAGCCTGGAGCCTGTTTCAGATTCTGTGTCTCCTTCTTTCTCTGACCCTCCCCCTGTACATGCTCTGTCTCTCTCTGTCTCAAAATTAATAACATTAAAAAAAAAATCCCATCCATAATTATATCAAATATAAGCCACTAGGCTTAGTGATATTTTTATTAAAACATAATTGTTTCTGCAGTAGACTAATGTAATGCCAAGGAAAATAACTCTCCTTTATATAGTCACTACAAACAGAGAAGTACACTTTTAGGAGTAAATGGAAATTCTCTACTTTTCAAGGACAACCTAAAAATTTCTGAAGACATAAAGATTTTACGAAAGATTCTAAAAGAAAAACAAAATTTGTTGCATATGGTCCAAAAAAAAGTTTCTTCTAAATAATAAACAGAAATAATAAAATTAGGATTTCAAATTAACTTTAGGATTTTAATAAAAATACAAATCAATGAGCACTATTAGAATGTAACCTTTTATTTCCTTCAACATTAAGGTGATAATTTGTTTTTTGCAAGTTAAACCACAATAGAAAGATTTATGGTTATGTGAAATTACTAAATAAGCATTCTTCTTAAAAATATTATGTGAAAATATACTTGAACTTAGAGAAAGGTTCTGAAAAAAGGGTATATTCAAGGTATGAAATGACCACCAATGAGCACCAGAGCCAGGTGAGTTTAAGTAATTGATAAAAATCTGATAATTAAAATATAAATTCCAACAAACTTTTTGAAAGAAGTATAAAGAAAAAATAAAAACACAATGCACATGATTTATATCTAAAAGGATAGATTTTACTCACAAAAAGCAAGAGAAGCAGGGGAGTAGCTAAATAGTGTATCAAGCTTCTTGTCTTACACATGGGAGTTAAGAGACAGTTTCACTCCAGAGTGAGATATTTAGAGTTTAAAAAGCCTTTGAAAAACTTAAGGGTGATTACAAATAGAAGTTAAAACACAACACACAATACCAGACCATAATGAAAATCTCTATCCTCTCTGTTACAGACTGAATGTTCATGTTCCCTCAGATTTCTTACGTTGAAATCTAATTCCCAATGTGATGATATTTTGAAGTGGGGCCTTTGGGAGGAAACTAGGGTCATGAGGGTGGAGCACTCAGGAATAGGTTTAGTGCTGTTATACGAAGAGTCCAGAGGGGTGTCTGGGTGGCTCAGTTGGTTGAGTGCCAGACTCTTGATTTCAGCTCAGGTCATGATCTCAGGGTCGTAAGATCTAGCCCCACACTGGGATCGGTGCTGAGTGTGGAGCCTGCTTGGGACATTCTCTCTGTCTCTCTGTCTCTCTCTCTATCCCTCTCTTCCACTCCCTCTCTCTCTAAAATAAAAAAGCAGCAGCAGCCACCACCACCACTGCCGACAGAGAGCTGGCTCCCTCTTTTACTGCCATGTGAGGATACAAGTCTGCAACCTGGAATAAGGACCTATACCAGAACCCAATTATGCTGGCACCTTGATCTCAGACTTCCAGGCTTCAGACCATAAGAGATAAATGTCTGTTGTTTAAGCCACCCAGTCTATGGTATATTGTTCTAGTAGTTTGAGCTGACTTCCGGATGTGGGAATGAGGGAAGAGGGTTATGCAGGAATACTTTTGTGATCATAATTTATAAAACAAGTAATAAAAATGAATAAATATATTTTTTAAAGTCAAAACCCAGAAGGACTACTTGAAAATTAAAAACAAAAGATTAAGGGGCGCCTGGGAGGCTCAGTCGATTAAGTGACATCAGGTCAGGTCATGATCTCACAGTTCCTGAGTTCAAGCCCCACATGGGGCTCTGTGCTGTCAGTATGGAGCCTGCTTCGGATCCTCTCTCCCCCTCTCTCTCTGCCCCTCCCTGCTGGTGCTCTCTGTCTCTGTGTCAAAAAATAAACATTAAAAAAATTAATAAATAAAAGATTAAGGATCACAGTAAGATAATCATTTAAACATGTCTGACTCATGTCCAGCTCCAAATTATCAGCCTTTTAAGCCAAGTAAGTGTCTTTTGAATATGGAAAGAAAGTGATTTGTGGCTCTCTCCTGCATAGGCTGAGAAGAGCCCTAAGATGAAGACTGAAAATTATCAAACTGTGGAAAGAGCACACACACCACAGAAATCTGTGAAAATCCTAGAGATAAAAGAAACACTGACCCCACGTGATGTGCGTGACCTTCCTGGCCCATTAGGGGCTAGGGCTGAAAACGTCTGAGGCCTGAGATGGGAGAATGTGCAGAGTAAGAAAGCAGGGAGGCTTTCCCAGTTATTTACTACAGGAAACTAGAAGCTTCTATGTAAGTGATGCAGTGGAATAAAGATCACATATCTTTCCTTCTTGTGTGGGCCGCCACCATTTATAGCACTCCAACAACCAGATCTGAGCCCCAATGAACCAATACAGAAAAAATAAGAACACGACAGCCCATCAAGGAAGGAAAAAGAATCAAACTGACATTAGGCTTCTCATCTTTAACACTGGAGCCAAAAGAGAATAACAATGAGAGAAAACAACTGCACCTCAGGAATTCTATACTCAAAACATGATTAACCTATCAGGAAAAAGAAAGATACATGCAGTTATGAACGAATTAAGGGTAATAACCTATGCTATTACTGAAAAACTTACTCAAGAAAAATACTCCTGAGAGAAAAATACTCAGGAAATGATTATCCAGAGAACAAGTGAATCTGAACAAAAAATGGAAAATGAAGGAAAGAGAAAAGTGGTAGGCAATAAATCTTGCAATATATAAATGCTACTAAACTTAAATTAGATAATGACAAACTGGAAATATGTAGTACAGCAGCCAAAACTCTATATTCTTCAAATAAAAGGAATAGGCACAGTTGTAAGACAAATTCTTAAAAAACAGCCTTGAAGTGAAATTTAAGATGTTTTAGCAATATCTGTAGGGTTGGGTTGGGTAGAATTTCTGGTAAATATTCCAATAAAACTTAGGTGGGGAAGGGTAGTGAGAATAAAAACTCAATCACAAAGTTACACCTTTCCCAAATTAATCCTCAACACTGAAATTTTCCAACATCAGGCTCCAAAAAGCACCTTTTACTCCCATCTTTACAAGTTTAGGTAACAGCCTTAGGCATCGCCATCTGTCATATAAGCATTTGTTTTTTTGTTAAGTTCCAGCATGTCATACATCAGACGCATGATTATTTATGTGAATTAAAATATTTCAGGGGCGCCTGGGTGGCTCAGTTGGTTAAGCATCCAACTTTGGCTCAGGTCATAATTTCACAGTTCGTGAATTTGAGCCCCACATCAGGCTTTGTGCTGACAGCTCAGAGTCAGGAGCCTGCTTCGGATTCTGTGTCTCCCTCTGTCTCTCTCCCCAAACCTCTCTCTCTCTCTCTCTCTCTCTCTCTCTCTCTCTCTCCCTGCCCCTCCCCCACTCATACTCTGACTCCATCTCTCAAAAATAAATATAAAAATTTTTTCAAAGATATTTCTAAATGGATTTCAAGCCTATTTTTCCTTGCTAGACCTCAATTTCAGTTATCCCAGATTGTTCTTACTCATTTGATAGTTTTTCCCACTACAGTGCAGCTTTTAAAAAGGTAAAGACGTGGAGCGCGTGGGTGGCTCAGTTGGTTATGCATCCAACTTTGGCTCAGGTCATGATCTCACAGTTTGTGAGTTCGAGCCCCATATCAGCCTCTGAGCAGACAGCTCAGAGCCTGGAGCCTGCTTCGAATTCTGTGTCTCCCTCCCTCTCCGCCCCTCCCCTGCTCACGTTCTGTGTCTCTCTCTCTCAAAAATAAACATTCAAAAAAATTTTAAAAAGGTAAAGATGCCCCCTCCACATAAGGAAGAGGAAAATAAAAAGCTCTGAAGTGATTAACATTTGGTAGAAGTGTTTTATATAGCATTATTTATTGTTCCATAATAAGTAAAAGCCTGTTGATAGAAAATTACCAAAATTAATTTTATAACAGTGTTGTCATAAAGGTAATTCAGAAATTCAATTTAGAAAATATTAACTAAATATACTCCAGGGCCTGGTACATCGGAAAAAAATAAATGAATGAATGCTCAACAAGGAAAGGGTTGGCAAAGAAGTAAAGGAAGCGAGCTTCTGAGAGATATTATGCTTTTGTTGAAAGGTGTGCACTGCTCCAGGCATTATCTGACCTCCTGAGATCATATGCAACAGTTTATGCACACATTCCTTAGATGTCATGTTTTATAACACTGACAAGTTTAAATAATATAAACCCTCTTTTAAAAAAACATAGAATGTTCCATATTTGGGATATGTTTAATGTTTCCTCATGGTTAGATTTAAGTTATATATCTGCATCAGAATACCAGATAAATGAAACACATGATGTCCATTGTCTCCCACTGCTGATGTTCATTTTGATAAGCCAGTCACAGGTTTATCCTATTTCTCAACTGAATAATTACTATTTTCCCCTTGTAAGTTAGAAGCAATCCATAGAAAGATATTTCATAACCATAAAAATATCCTACTTCTCATAAAAATTTCTCCCCTAGACTTAGCATCCATTGATTATTCTTGCTTGAGCCAATCTTTACTAGGACAGTGGCGAAATGTTTTCTACCTCCAAGATTCCTTCCACATTTACCAATGAATATTCTACTCCAAGCAAGACTACATTTTCTCTCCATTTATTATCAGTATGGGCTCATGGATTCCTATTTTTATCAAGGTTTGTGATTCATTACTGTCCTTCATCATGTTGGTGCTCACCCTGTCCTAAGATCTGGCCAGTGGGAGTCCCTTTTAGTTGACTCCTGTATGCCCCCATTTTTTCTTTTTTGACCACTTTCTTACTTTCTGGCATAAGAAGATGTTCTAGGTTCACCCTTTTGCTTCCCTCCCTAGCCCTAGAATAAGCCATTTCTTTGAGGATGTCTGGTTCTTTTGAGTGGGAAATGGTATTAGAAAGCAGCATCTTGGTGGTAGATACACTCATTGTAACTGAAGTGTCTGCTTCCAGGTTCTGTCAGTGCACAGAGCTAGGAAAAGTATTTATATAAATATGTATACTTATATATGCTTATATATTTGTATATATGTGTACACATATATACATATTCAATTATTTTAAAAATTCTAATCCACTCCATAGGATTCTTCACTGTCTTCTATTCCATATTTGTGTCTTCCTCATTCCTCAATGAGAACACTGTCTCCTAAAATCAGTACTCATTTGTTCAATCCCATAAAACAGTTTTACGTTTCTACATTGCAAAAAACAAATCTACTAAAAAAGAATTTAAAATTTGTTTACAGTTCTCTCCATCTCACTCCTCCAGAGGGTCTATAAGTCAAACACGGTGTTCATAAGTTATTTAAATTCTCCCCCACCCAGAATGTGATTCGAAGGAGGAATTTAACTGTACTTAATTCATACAATATTCCCCAGAGATATCTACCAAGTGACAAGCTTCTTGTAATGTAAAAGCTAACTTAGAGAAATTTCAATTAAGGAATACATACCTGAGATTAGAGCAAAAGACAGAGCAAAAAGGTTCTCATCATAAAGAATCATTTTAAAGTGAATAAATATAAAAGTTAAACTCCAAAGAACCAAATGATGAAACAAAGATGATCCCAGTTTCTCATTTAAATTAATAAGTGAAAGGAAATAATTTGACTCCAGTGAGGTCACACGCAGATGTTCTGAAACCACATGCTCCTATTCTCCTAATAGTTACTCACAGGCACTTTGACTATGATATTTATTCTTGGTAGATGGACTGAGAAAGATTTTCTGCAGGAAGTAGGGAGGATGAAACAAAGGAGTTCACAGGAATTAGTAATACCTAATACAGATAGCCAGGCAGAGGAAATGAAAAGCCAGCTGAAGCTCCTCCTTTCTTCTCCTAGCCCACAGTGGAAATAAAACATAACCAAGAATTTGAGATGGGCTACATGGGTGATGGGCATTAAGGAGGGCACTTGTGATGAGCACTGGGTGCTGTATATAAGTGATGAATCACTGATTTCTATTCCTAAAACCAATATTGCACTGTATGCTAACTAAAATTTAAATTAAAAAAAGAAAAGAATTTGATACAAAAACCACCTAAAGGACTAAAATCTAAGGAAGCATCTGTCTTAAAAAAACATTTAGGCAATAAGACTATTTCAAATAAGATAACTAAAGTGTTATTATGGACCATTTGCTAAAAGATGAAAATAGTCATTGACCAACTATGCCAAATAGCTTAATCATTAAGCATACCATGTAATAACATTGGCTACAGTAGTGTTTTTATCTCTAATATCACTTATTTAAAATAATTTTTAATGATGCAAGTTAAGAGTGAAGCATTTCATTACAAAATAGAGGCAGAAGAGGAAAAAACAAGAGAGAAGAAGGCTCAGTTCAGCAAAGAAATAACTTTTTCCCCGTATAATTTATCAGCTATATTCTTGCTGACTTAATCCTTTCTTATACAAGAACATTTTTTTCAACATTTTGAATATTTTACCACTATTATTTCCTCCTTAAAAATAAAAACACTAGGTCAAACAAGCATGAGGAATAAAATTAATCATTCTATTTTTTAAATAAACTTGAGCAGAAGGAAAAAAAACCCTCTAGTCAGCAGAGTAAGAGGACATTTTCATACATTTTCTTTTTTTTTTTTTTAATATTTATTTTCAAGAGAGAGCAAGTGCAGAAGAGGCAGAGAGCAAAGGAGACAGAGAATCTGAAGCAGGCTCTGAGAGGTCAGCACAGAGCCCCACGTGGGGCTCGAACTCACAAACTGTGAGATCATGACCTGAGCCGAAATCAAGAGTTGGATGCTTAACTGATTGAGCCACCCAGGCTCCCCTTCATACATTTTCAATAGGAGGTAAAGTGGAATCATGTAGTTGATTCTACTGATTTCATTATGCCAGCATTTCTCAAATTGAAATGCACAGACCTGAGCAGGTTAAGACCTGAACCCCTTAATAGAAGGCAGAGGTCAAGACCCTTGCAGAAAGACCTAGCAACACTACCTCATGTACAGAGTATAAACCTTTACTGGCAAACAAAAACCTGTAGGCCATATCTAGCCTGACACCTGTTTTTGTAAATAAAGTTTTATTAGAACACAGCCACACTCATTCATTTACATACTTTGTGACTGTTTTTGCACTACAATGGCAGAGTTAAGGAGCTGTGATAAAGACTATATGGCCTGTGAACCCAAAAATATTTACTATCTAGCCTTTTATTAAAAAAATATGTGCTGGCCCTTGCTGTAAATCTTCCTCTAATTATTCTTCAGAAGACTGGCAGTGCTTGCTAGGGTGATTATGCACTGGAAAAAAGAAATACTTGAACCAGTCAGGGATTACCAGACACTCCCTTTAAACAGACATTAATTACCAGGGATGCAAAATGCCAGCAAGACCTGTCAAAGAGAGCTTAAGGTGGGTGATCAGGTGATAAATGGGTTTCTGGCTCAAGTTTAAATCTAAATGGGGCAGTGTGTCCACAGATATAACCTGTGGTTATTTTCCAGTTCCTGAAAGTATAACTGGAAGAATTTCCACCTTTGCTCTCTGACCCAGGGCGTAAGCCTTATTATATTAGGAAAAGCCACTGAAAGCCCCTGGAACTTGCTCTCCCTACCAAGGATAGAAAGCAAAAGCAATAATGCAGCCATATCCTCAAGACAGGTACAGAGATTAGTGCCACCATCAAAGACTTAAAAAGATACTGGAGTGATAAATATCAATCATATATCCATTTAATTTAGATGTTTAGCCTATACAGAAGGTGGATAATCATGAAGAATGATTACAAATTACCATACATTTAATCAGATTGTGACAGCAAATGCTGCTGCTGTTCCAGATGTGCTATCTTTAATGAAGCAAATCAACACAATCTGAAATCTTACATATAACTATAAGTTGGCAAATATGTCTCTATATTAACTGAGGTAGTATCAGAAGATACTTGCCTTGGCCTGGCATGACCAACAATATAATTTATGGCCATCAACTCTCCTGCTTTTTGCCATAGTATACTTCATAGAGACAGTGGTCATTTTTTCTTAATAGTTTAATATAGTTTTTATTATGTGACATGCAGTGGACTAAATGTTTGTATGTATCATCTCATTCACTTTCCACAAGGGATAGGCACTTCTATTATCTACATTATACAGCTATAGAAACACAAGTAACACAAAGATTTAACCTAAGAGTGGCAGAGCTGAAATTAAAATCTAAATGGTAACCTTCCAGAGCCTCTTTGCTTAAGAGGATCTACTATACTAAGTCTGGTGAATGAATAGAAGAGCTATTTTGTTTGCACATTCATCCATTTTTTAGTTGACTGATATTTGGATTGTTTCCACTTTTTGGCTATTATGAATAATATTGAGAAGAAGATTCAGGGACCGATTTTTTGTGGACACAGGTTTTCATTTCTCTTGCATATATACCTGGGAGTAAAACTGCTCAGTCATATGGTAAGTCTATCTTTAACATTCTAAGGAACTGCCAGAGTGGCTGCACCAATTTACAATCTCAATATCAATGTTTGAGGGTTCCAATATCTCTATATCCTTACCACCACTTTTATTATCTTTATTTTTTCCAGAGATGGTGATCATTCTAACATTACATAGAACAAAACATTTATCCACAATACTGATGATTCTGGACTTAACACTTATTAAAAATGAGGAAGAAGCAAAAAGTTCTTTAGATCCCTTAGTAAGACATATATGTGAGACAAAAGATGAGAAAGCAAATCCACAAAATTAAGGAGTCCATTACTGAAGTAAGATTTTAAGCAGTCCAATGGCCTAAGAGCTGTCAGATAGCCTCTCCAAAGTAAAGACAAGTTACTACATGTGCACTATTTACTACTAAAAGGGGGTTGGGGGAGTGGGGACACAATGCTTGAAAAGCATTTATAAGTTGGGATCAGAGAAAGAGAAAGCTCTGTAACAAATCCAAGCTATAGTATAAGCCATGCTGCTACTTGAACCTTATAGCCCACCATATCCATTGTCTAGAGCTTTGGGCAAGTCCCAATAAGAGAATCATACCAGTCTTCAGGGTTTTAGAGCAAAAACATGCCATTTCCTAAAGATCATCAATCTTTTAAGAAACAGATCCTAGCTTGCTATTGGATTTTGAAAGAGACTGAAACACGTAACCACATGATGACTTAAGTTGCCCATGATGAAATGGGTACTATTTGACCCACTAAGCCATAAAGTGTCAGGACAATAGGAACATACTATTCATTAAGTAGAAATGCCACATAAGATACTGGGCTTGAGTAAGTCCAGAAAATATAGGTAGAGGTATGGTTTCTTTACTTAGGCAACTGCTTTCTTCTCTTCAATCCACACCTAATATCAAGGGGGAATTTCTTATTACCAGATGGAGGAAGGAAAAAACTCAGAAATAGTTTAAAGTTCCATGATGTCCTAGAAAAAAAGGGAAATGGACTGCTGCATGACAACAGCCTGAAGACATCAGTGATGGGAAATTCTACCAATGGGCCGAGCTTTGAAACATACAGCCTGGACTGAGAGATGATGGCCAGAAGCATAAATTTACACTGCCGATAGTTCAGAAAACTGGTCAAGGATATGGAAAAAACAGGATTGGAAGATTAGTGACAATGAAGGTATGGGGAAGGTGGGAAAGGTACGTAAAGGGAACACTCAGAATAGGCATGGATTATGAAGAAATAGGTATTCATTACAAAGGAGGCTTTCAATAATCAGGTGGCCAAAATGACTCATTCTGAATGTCAATTCTTTTATTTCCCCAGCCATCCCAGAGTTTACTCAAGGAGTCCTTGTGAAAATGGCAACAGTGGAAGAGGCAAAGGCTATGCCTGGGCTCTTTCCTCAACACAGATCATCTGGCCACAGCTACCACCAAGTGTTCAACCTGCCAACACTTGAGACCACAATGAATGAGTCCCTTGATATGGCATCATTCCCCAGGAGAACTAATCAGCCACTGACCCACAGAGCAAGGATCACTATGATCACTAGAATGACAGCATATTGTAAGTCTTTTGGTAGGTTGATTACACTGACTTCTATCATGGAGAGAGAAGCAGTTTATCCTTACTAGATCACATAAATATTCTAGATAACATTTTTTTTCTCTTTAACACTTCTACTAACATCACCTTCTATGGACCTATTGAATGTCTTACTCATTAACATGAGTTGCCATAGGGGCACCTGGGTGGCTCAGTTGAGCATCTGACTTCGGCTCAGGTCATGATCTCATGGTTTGTGATTTCAAGCTCTGTGTCGGGCTCTGTGCTGATAGCTCTGAACCTGGAGCCTGCTTCCAATTTCAGTCTCCTCTCTCTGCACCTCCCATGCTCATGCTCTGCCCACCCCCCCCCCCACTCTCTCTCTCGAAAATAAATAAACATTAAAAAAATTTTTTTTAATTTAAAACATGAGTTTCCATAAAACTTACTTCAAAAACAATTGGGGCAATGGGCTCAACGCCTTGAAATTCACTGGCCTCACCTCCCACCTAGAAGCAGCTGGCTTAACAGAACAGTATAATGGTCAACTGAAAATTCAATTACAACACCAGTTAGGAGACCACATTTTAAAAGGATGGTTGTGGGCTAGGACTTTAAATCTGTGACCAAATATATGGTGTCGTTTCTCCTTTAGCCAAAATACAGGAGTCAAAGACCATCCTTATCTCAATATGATTCCTAATTATCTACTCACAGAATTTTTGTTTTCCATCCCAGCAACTTTAATGTAGAAATTCTGGTTTGCAAATAAGAGTGCTTCTATATCAAGGGACACAAGAATACTCCACTGAATTAGAAACTGAAACTGCTAGTTGACCATTTTGTGCTTCTCATGTTATCTGAACCAACAAGCAAAAAGAGAGACAGACAGAGAGAGATGGATTACTCTGCTAGCTGATGTGACTGATTCTATTACCAAAGACAAGCCAGATTGTTGCTACAGAAACCATTAGGAAGGGCTATGTCTGGAACCTAGGGTATTCTCTGGGGTGCTCCCTGTCCAACAGTAAAAGTTAATGGAAAACTGCATAAACAACAAAAAAAGGTAAGACCACTGAGGACCAGACCTATCAGGAATAAAGGTTTTGTGTCACCTCACCACGTTTTTATGTTTTAGTCTAAATCATCTCAGAACAAAGGAAAAATGAAATGAACAGAGGAAAAAGAAAGCTTTAGCTATGGTCTTATGACCGGTGTCAAGACTGCCGATGCCGACTAACTTTACAATTCAGTCATTAAGCAATAGTATTTGTATGGAATCATGACTGAATCTGAGGAGTGATTAACATCGCCCAGTGATAGACAGCATGACTGTCTCCTAGAAATGGGTAAATGATTAACTGGGAATTTGTGTCCCTGTACTTCGAAGGGACAGTAAGAATATATGCACTTCAAGTGAAAGAATACCATTTTTGCTGTTTTATGGAAATTCAAGCATGTGTAGAAGTGAATGGATGATAAGTAACTAAAGAAGTGGACTGAGGTAATATTAAGCTATCGTCACTTCTCTTCAAACTCATTCTCTTTGCTCCAGTTTGTTGTATAATTCTTGGGGGCAGGGGGTAAAAGACTAAAGAAGAAAGAAGGGACCTATTCGCTCCTGTTTGCAGCAGAAGTTCTCTACCCTGGGGTGACAACTGATCCCAGTAGTACCAGTTGACTCCCCTGAAGTTTCTACCGCAGTCCTCAGATCAACTGCATTGGGCCTCCTCTGAAAACTCAGCACCTGCTATCCAGTACTGTACACGTCTTCAGATGTCAAAATTTAGAGCCATAAGATATATCCTCCAAGATCTTGAGGCAACATCACCAGCAGTTGGCAGTGACCTTCTTATAAGCTCTCCAGGGCCTTCTCCAAGCTTTTCAGTTTTTTTAAATATTTCATTTTTTATTTTTAGAAAGAGAAAGCAGAGGAGAGGGGCATGGGGGCAGAGAGAGAGTGGGAGGGAGAGAGAGAGAGAGAGAAAATATGAATCACAAGCAGGCTCCAGGTTCAGTGTGGAGCCCAATGCAGGGCTCAATCTCACTATCTGAGGACCATGACCGAAGCCAAAATCAAGAGTCAGATGCTCAACTTACCGAGCCACCCAGGTGCCTCTAAGCTTTTCAGTTTTAATAATTCACCTCCATTCATTTGTTCCCCTTTGCATGGTAAGTGCTTCCTGCAGTTACTATCTCTTCAACATATTTTTGCCTTTTCAGTTCTTTAATAACTGATTACAATTCTTCATATTAAATCAATTCTGTTAAAATATTTGCTGTTTTTGTTTTTGACTATACCCAAATTGATATATCTATTAACATCACATAACTATATGTGAATATAAAATCAAAAACAAAGTTGGATGGTAGGTCTGAGTTCAGTTTCAAACCTTTAAGAAAATCTTATAACTCAACAGTCTGGACCAATTTATAAAAGACACTATTTAGAATGTTATTAGCAACTTTCCTAGAAACACATATGAAGTGGGGCGCCTGGGTGGCGCAGTCGGTTAAGCGTCCGACTTCAGCCAGGTCACGATCTCGCGGTCCGTGAGTTCGAGCCCCGCGTCAGGCTCTGGGCTGATGGCTCAGAGCCTGGAGCCTGTTTCCGATTCTGTGTCTCCCTCTCTCTCTGCCCCTCCCCCGTTCGTGCTCTGTCTCTCTCTGTCCCAAAAATAAATAAACGTTGAAAAAAAAAAAAAAAATGTCTTTAAAAAAAAAAAAAAAAAAAAAAAAAGAAACACATATGAAGATATAGATGTAGATCTCTCAAAAGATTTATACAATAAAAAAAAAAAAAAACACTGAATATTTCCAATCTTCCTATTATAGGTGATAACTCAATATAATTCTTATACACACACCTTTTTGTATTTTTATGTTTATATATACAATTCACCATTTGATATTTCTTGAGTGTTTATTATATTCAAGTCACCATGAACCACATAGGGGCGCCTGGGTGGCTCAGTCGGTTAAGTGTCCGACTGTTGATTTCGGCTCAGGTCATGATTTCACGGTCTGTGGGACTGAGCCCTGAGCCCTCCTGCATTGGGCTCCCCACTGAGAGCACAGAGCCAGCTTGGGATTCCCTCTCTCCCTGCTCCTCCACACTCTCACTCACATTCTCTCTCTCTCAAAATAAATAAAAACTTTGAAGAAAGGAAATACGCACTTTTAAATCAATTTTAATTAAAATAACAACAAACACTTAAATGCTTACCAGGTGCCATCTGTTCTAAAATATTTTACATATATTAGTTCATTTAATCCCTGTAAATCTCATGACTCCAATTTCCATTATATGAATGAGGAATATGAGGCACAGAAAAAGGAGTGTGCTCAAGGTCACACAGCTAATAAGGATATTTAAACCCAGGCAGTCTAACTCTAGAATATGTGCTCTAAACTACGAGGCTATACAAATAATAAGCTTACCCCACTCACTATAAGTCATGGAGACTGTACTCAAGAGTTAGCAGTTTCCAGAATATAGACTATCTTCGTAATCCTAGCTTTTCACACAATGACCACGGTTTTTGGTTGCAGATAAATTAATATAAACCCACAATACTTTTAAAATAACATATAGCTCTCAGATGAAAATCTATATAGTGTGCCTATAAAGTTCAACACAATGTAAATAACTGAGATATAGAGAAATTATTTAGGTCATGATAAATCAAAGTTAATACACCCCAAATTTTCAGAAATGATACTAAAAGGAGTTAAATAAAAAGCAAATTTTAGGTTTTAATTGCCATTAACAGGGCATTCAACATAATGCATTTTTCTATTTGTATTAAATTTCAATCTCATAAGAATCTATACTATACCCACTTTATTACAGCAGCTGGAGACATTTTCAAGGATTGGTACTTGTATTCTATCTTTTAAGACATTCTACTCCATTCTATGCTTTAGATTAGATGAGCTTTTAGATTTAAAAATACTTACAAGTACAATCAAGAAAAGAAATGAGCTTGTCTGATGGTATTTTAATATCTTAGTGTCACTTCACTGGTCACATGTTATGATTCTTACAATTTAGAGACATAGCTATTCTCCTTTCAAACTATTACAGGCAGATTTCTTAAAATGCTCTCTAACATACTGCATCTAACATAAGCATTAGATACAAGCTCATTTACTTAGTGGAAACTGCTATAACACATAACATTCTTTATGTTAAAAACCCATATTACTCTGGCTAACTGAATATTACATGTTTTATGTAATAGTTATCACACCGTTATTTCATATTAAATACCCTATTTTTGAAAACTGACACCCATGTTTTATAAATAAATTATGTACCTACACCAATGTAACTTCCATATTCCCATCATAAAATCACCTTCGATGCTGACATTTTGATGTTTTAAAAATGCACTAGGATTGGGGCGCCTGAATGGCTCAGTCGGTTAAGTGTCCGACTTTGGCTCAGGTCATGATCTCACGGTCCGTGAGTTTGAGCCCCACATCAGGCTCTGTGCTGACAGCTCAGAGCCTGGAGCCTGTTTCAGATTCTGTGTCTCCCTCTCTCTCTGACCCTCCCCCGTTCATGCTCTGTCTCTCTCTGTCTCAAAAATAAATAAACATTAAAAAAAAATTAAAAAACAAAAAGATGCACTAGGATCAAAAGTAAATCCTTTTCTTTTTTGGTAAGAAGACACTGAAAAATAGCTAAAATTTTAAAAGAACAAAATGTACATTAAAAAATACTAAGAACAAAGCAAAACTGGGATGACAAACTACTAAACTGAATTCCATTCTGCTGTATTCAAATGCAGTGGACAATTAGAAAATGGACATTCTATATATAGCCTCATGTAGCTTTTTAAGTGCTAACAATTATGATCCATAAAAAGCAAAACAAAATAATTTTTCAAAACTCAACAAAACATCAATAAAACACACACAAGGGTTTATACTCCTTAACTCTGTATTATAAATATAGTATTAGACAAAATAGAAAATTAAGTAATAAAGCAATTTAAAATTTTTTATTTTACCTTTGTACTCGTATTTCACGAGAACCATATTCATCTATGTCTTTTATGGGAAAAAAAGATGCAGGCAGCCTATCAGAATTAATCCCTCAGCTTCCACTGCTAGAAGTGAAGCAGTCTTCCAAAAGGCATTTCCGAAAAACGTATCAGGCCTACACTCGGCTTGCAGGACTATCGACATACAGGTTCCAGAATTTACTGGCAACTCAGAATATCTGTACACCAGATACTTTGTCAGGAAGAATGATCTTGAATTTAATACTTATCAATACTTATCCAAAGATTTTATACATATAGTTTGGGGCAATTTCAAAAAATTGATTGATAAGATTTAATTATCAATATTAATAATTAATAGCATATTAATATAAAGCATTTTTATAATGTTGATTAACAACAAAAACAAAATGTTAATGATTAACATTAATTGGTATTGATATTAATATTGTTTCCCAAGGATTAAATAAGAGAAATAATGTTTAGGTAAGTACTGATAAGAAGTAAACTCAAGGTTATCCTTTCTCACAAAGAATCTGGTGTACAGATATTCTGGGTTGCCATGTTATTTCTTTTATCTACTCTTTGATTATATATATATTCCATACAGTTCTATATATAGTCCTATAAATACTTATATTCCATACCATCCTATAAATAGTTAAAAACCCATCTGTCCTTGGATAAACTCAGACCAGTACAGAGTGAAATACTTCCAAGAAACAGTATTTGGGGCCCCAGATAATTGTTCTAACTAAACTATACTATATACTAAGTCACAAACTCTTATTTAAGGATGTAAAATACTAAATACCCTTATTTTATGAAAATTGACACTCATATCATTTATTACACTCCCTTTTTTTACTTAGGATTCACCACACTGCACAGTATCCTTCATCTAAAAATGCACAGTCTTGTGGCACCTGGGTGGCTCAGTCAGTTAAGTGTCCGACTTCAGCTCAGGTCATAATCTCACAGTTTGTGAGTTTGAGACCTGCGTCAGGATCTGTGCTGACAGCTCAGAGCCTGGAGCCTGCTTTGGACTCTGTGTCTCCCTCTCTCTCTGCCCCTCCCCTGCTCACACTCTGTCTCTCTCTCTCTCTCTCTCTCTCTCTCTCTCAAAAATAAATAAACATTTAAAAAAATAATACCAAGAGCACACTTTACACACTGTATGTTAGCCAATTTGACAATAAATTATATTTTCAAAGAAAGAAAGAAAGAAAGAAAGAAAGAAAGAAAGAAAGAAAGAAAGGACTAACCACATTTCTTTAAAATAAATTAATTAATAATAATAAATAAATAAAAATGCACAGTCTCTTAAGAAACTTTATCTTCTGGAGTCTGGATTCACATAACTGATCCTTTGTTCCATTAGCTACAAAAAACAAATCTGTAGTTTACCTTTGGCAAGCAAAAAGGATTCCATAGCGTGTACTGGTAACCTTTTCATCCTTTTGTCACTGTTATTTACTTTATGATTTCCTTGATCAAACATTACTTATTTTGTTGTTATATATTTATTTAACATCATAAAAATTTGTGGAACAAGGTGAAATGAAACAAGGAATTCTAAAATAGCAACCAATAAAGTCATATAAGGAAGATTAACCAGTAAATGAAAAAAACACCTAATGAACATTATGAAAAATCTTAATGAAAATCAACAATTAAAACCTGACCCTAATAAACTATGGATAAATGTTTGCTATTTAAACGCAAGCATGAAGTAGTTTCTTTCAAAGTAAAAAGGGCTTACCTCAAAACATTTAGTTATAATAACAATGATCATATCTTACTTTTATAATTCACTTGACAGGATTACTTAAGTGAAATCTATTTTCACTTTTACAATTTAACAAAGTTCATTTTTTATATGAGAAATATCTGTACTTTTAAAGACCAAAATTAGTAAAGTTTAAAGGATGCTACAAAACATTACTAGCTCTAATAGCTGAAAATCAGATGTAGAGGTATTATACATACATTGTAAAATAAAGTATTTCACTTTTGCAGAGGGAGGGTAAAGTATATGTAAAATATCCAGTAAACAGTGAAGCCTTATACAAACAGTATTATTTCATGTAAAAATGGTGGGAAGTGCATACTTACCCTTCTCCTCCCATTCTTGTTATCTTTAGGCGAAAATCCACAGAATTCAAACTAGGAGGCTTCCATTTCAAAATATCATCACATCGACCAGGTTTATATTTCTAAAGTGAATTAAATGACAGTGATTAATAACAAGCTAAAAAATAAACATATCAACTACTTTTTATAGTATGCTTTGTATTTTCTTAAACTGCAATACAGCTGATATACAATGTTATATTAATTGCAGGCGTACAACATAGAAGTCTGACAATTCTACACATTACACACTACTCACCACAGTAAGTGTATTCATCATCTGTTGCCACACAAAGTTATTACAATATTATTGCCTATGTTCCCTATGCTGTACACTTCATCCTCATTACTTATTTATTTTATAATTGGAAGTTTGTGACTCTTAATCCCTTTCAATTACTTCTTATTAAGCAAAACCACTACTTCTTTTCTAAATGTAAGTTTTATCTTAACTGATGAGCAAAGCTAGTTACTGACCTTCTTAGTGACAACCTTTCTCCTTTTCCTGCCAAAGTATGCGGACCCTTATTTGTGAAAGTCCATAAAAAGAATGAAACCTATTATTCTCTCCAATCCTTCTAAAACTGGATAGGAAGTTTGATAGTTTAAAAAAACAAAAACAAAAACTGTTTTTTTCTTGTTCAGCTTTACTATGGCATAATTTACAATGAATAAAGTTAACTGGTGAATTTTAATGCATGGATTCAATCAACTTAAAAATTTCATAATTTGTGCTGCCTTTTGTGCCCTCTTTAAGGAATCTTTGCACATCCTAAGATTGCTACAATTTTCTTAGAAAATTTTACCATTTTAGCTGTTATTTGGGGGTATAAGACCCATCTGAGGTTAATTTATTTATATAGTATGAAGTAAGGTACTAGGTTCATTGGCATATGGATGCCAAATCAATACAGGGCCATTTGTTGAAAAGATTATCTTTCCTCCCTGAGTTGCTTTGGCACCCTTGTCAAAAATTAACCACTTACAGCTACAGATATATGTCTATTCTCACTAATCTGTTACACTGAATAATATGACTTTCCTCCCACTAACAGCACACTGTCTCAACTACTGTGACTTTATAATAATTTTGAAATCTAGTTGTGTAAGTCCTTAAACTTTGATCTTTTTCCAAACTCTCTTAGCTAATGTTTTATTTATATTTCCACATAAATTTGGGGCACCTGGATGGTTCAGTTAAGTGTCCGACTTCGGCTCAGGTCATGATGTTGCAGTTCGTGGGTTTGAGCCCTGCATCAGGCTCTGTGCTGACAGCTCAGAGCCTGGAGCCTGCTTCGGATTCTGTGTCTCCCTCTCTCTCTGCCCTTCCCCCACTCACGCCCTGTCTCTCGCTCAAAAACAAATAAACATTAAAAAATTTTTTCCACATAAATTTTAAAATCAGCTTGTCAATTCCTATGACAAATAAGTCTACTGGGATTTTAATTAATATTGCACTGAATCAAAAGGTCAATATGGGGAGATATGACATTTGAACAACACTGAAACTTCCAATTCATGAACATTGCAAATCTGTTTATTTAGGTCTTCCAAAATTTTTTTCAGCAATGTTTTCTGATTTTCAGTATATAAATCATAACACAATTTTTGTTAAATTCATTCCTAATAATTTAATATTTTGGTGGAATTATCAATACAAAAAATCAGATGTGTTTCTATAACAAACAATCAGAAAAGGAAAGCAATTCCATTTACAGTAACATCTAAAAGAACAAAATACCTAGGAATAAACTTAACCAAGGAAGTGAATGATCGTATACTGAAAATCAAAACATTACTGAAAAAGTTAAAGAACTAAAAATGGGAAAACATTCCATATTCATAGATAGTATGATATTGTGATCTACAATAAGAAATAAACATTTGGTCTTTGTCCCATTTCTAGTACAAAACTCCTAAAACCCTTGGAATTCCCTAAACAAGGCGAGCAATAGAGGTCTTTTGTCCTGTCAATTGAAGTAGATTTTGGAAAGCACTTAACATTGAAGGCTGGTTGCCAGAGCAGCCAACCAAGTGATTAGGGGGTAGGAATTTTCAGTGCCACTCCCCCAACTTTTGAGGAGGAAAGAAGGGCTAGAGGTAAGATTCAACCACCAATGGCCACTGATTTAATCAGTTGGTCCTATCTAATGAGGCTTCCTTAAGAAAACTAAAAAAAGAGGGTTTGGAGAGCTTCCAGACTGGTGACCATGTGAAGACTCAGGAAGAGTGGCAAGCCTGGAAATGGCATGAAAACCCTGTGCCCCTTCCCCACTCATTGTCTATGCACTGATTCCATCCAGCAAATTAATCAAACCTGAGGGGGGGTCATGGAAACCTCTGATTTATAGCCAGCTGGTCAGAAGTACAGGTGATAACCTGGGCTTGGAACTGGCATCTGAAGGTGGGTTGAGGAGGCAGCAGTGTTGTAGGACACAGCCCTCAATCTGTGGAATTTGACACTACCTCCAGGTGTCAAATTTGAGCTGAACTGTTGTACACCCAGCTGGTGTCCTAGAATTGCTTATTGATGTGGGGAACCCCCACATACACACTGGAATTGGCCTCAGAATACCAATGTAGGAAGGCTTACTATTGCTAAGATGTCAATACTACCAAAGCAATCTACAGATTTAATGCAATCCCTTTCAAAATTCCAACAGCCTTTTGTGCCTCAAATTCATAAGGAATTACAAGAGACCCAGAAAAGCCAAAATAATCTTGAAAAGAGAACAAACAAAGTTGGAGGATTCACACATCCCAGTTTCAAAGCTTGGTACAAGGCTACTTGTAAACAGAGATACTGGCATAAAAGTAGACATACAGACCCAACGGAAAAGAATTGAGAGTACAGAAATAAACCTATACATCAATAGCCAACTGATTTTTTTTTTTTAATTTTTTTTTTCAACGTTTATTTATTTTTGGGACAGAGAGAGACAGAGCATGAACGGGGGAGGGGCAGAGAGAGAGGGAGACACAGAATCGGAAACAGGCTCCAGGCTCTGAGCCATCAGCCCAGAGCCCGACGCGGGGCTCGAACTCACGGACCGCGAGATCGTGACCTGGCTGAAGTCGGACGCTTAACCGACTGCGCCACCCAGGCGCCCCTAGCCAACTGATTTTTTTAAGAAGAATGCAAAGTCTGTTCAATGGGGAGAGAATATTCTCTTCAACAAATGATGCTGGGATAGCTAGATTTCCACATGTAATATAATGAAATTGGACTGCTTTGTCCCACCGTATAAAAACTAAGTAAAACTGGACCAAGGACCTAAATATAACAACTAAAACCATACAACTCTTAAACAAAAGCATAGGGATAAATTTTTATAATCTTGGATTCTTAGGTATGATACCAAAAGCACAAGCAATAAAAGAAAAAATAGGTAAATTGGACTTCAAATTACAAAACTTCTATGCATCCTAAGACATTATCAAGAAAGTAAAAAGACAACTTACAAAATGGGGAAAATATGCAAATCATATACCTAATAAAGATTTAATATCTAAAATATATAAAGAATTCCTACAACTTAATAACCAAAGACAACCCAATTTAATACTGGCAAAGAATTTGAATAGACATTTCTACCCAGAAAATATAAAATGTCCAATAAGCCCATAAGGAGATGCTTACTATCATTACCCATGAAAGAAATGCAAAGCAAAACCACAATGAGATACCTACTAGGGTGACTATTACCAGGGGAAATAACTAGTGTTGGAGAGGATAAAGAGAAATTAGAACACACATACATTACTATAAGGAAGATAAAGTGATGCAGCCACTAAAGATAACAGTTTGGTAGTTCCCCAAAAAGCTAAACACACATTTACCCTATGATTCAACAACCCCACTATTAGGTACACAGCCAAAAAACAAACAAACAAAAACAAACAAAAAACTGAAAACACAGCCCCAAAAAACTGAAAACAGGGACTCAAACAGATACTTATATGTGAATGTTCAGTGTAGCATTATTCACAGTAGTCAAAAGATGAAAACCTATGTTCCGTCACTATAAGAATGGATAAACAAAATACAGCAGGTATACCCAATGGAATATTATTCAGCCATAAAAAGGAATGGAATTCTAATGCATGCTACAAAAAGAATGAACCTCGAAAACACCACTACAAGTGAAATAAGCCAGACACAAAAGTATAAAAGTTGTATAACTCCACTTATAGGAAATATCCAGAGTAGGCAAATTCATGGCAACAGAAAGTAGATTAGAGGTACCAAGAGCTGGGTTGGGGAAAGGTGAGCTCTCACTTAATGGTTACAGAATTTCTGTTTGGGGTGATGTAAAAGTTTTGGAAATAGTAGAAATAGTTGTAGAACACTGTCCATGCAGTTAACGAGATTACAGGAAAAATAAGTGTTTTAAATGTATTCTGGCAACACAGTAAGAAAATATTTTAGTTAAGTGAATTAAGAACTGATTATAAAGGAATGATCATTGTAAGCCTTGACAAATGGGTAATATTCATTTATGCAGACTTATAGCATGAAGTAAATACAAGTAAAACACAGGAGTAGAAAAATATTAGGATCTACTGAAGGAGAGGCAAGTATGTCTACAGGGAGTGGAGCCATATTATGGGAAAGATATTCATTGGGATGGAAAAATTGCTAAGTGTTCTCATTACAAATATTTTTCTTAAATATAAAAGTCAAACTGCATTCTAACACAGTTTTAAAAATTTGAGAAAAACTGCAAAAACCCTAGTCACAGGATTAGTTATTTCAAACAGAAGTCCAGGGGCACCTGGGTGGCTAAGTTGGTTAAGCATTCGACTTCAGCTCAGGTCATGATCTCATGGTTCATGGGTTCGAGCTCTGCACCGGGCTCTGTGCTGACAGCTCAGAGACTGGAGTCTGCTGCAGATTCTGTGTCTCCCTCTCTCTCTGCCCTCCCCCACTCATGCTCTGTCTCTCTCTCTCTCTCAAAAATGAATAAACGTTAAAAAAAAAAAAAAAAAAAAACTTCAAACCGAAGCCCATACAACATCAAATTTAGTAAAACTTACGTTGTACTAACAAAGACAAACCATTGGAGCTGATATTAAAGATATTTTATCTGTAGCAAATTTAAAAATATATGCTATTTCCCCCAAGTCTTATGTTTAAACATGAATGAATATAAAATCAAATATATAATATTTCAGTGGAAGTTTCATCCATTTATTTGCCCTGAGAGATTCACTTAGGTAACATACATCTTTCAGAATGATCACAAATAAATCTCTTTAGACTTATTGAATATAATTTTTTTAAAAATGCCAAAACTGCAGAATTTTCCAGTTGTCAACCCATTAATGAGAAGACTCTGATAAAATTAATCTTTTTTTCTAATAAAGCATACCTGACAGAAATGTCATCGACCTTTTAGTGAGAGTGGATCACTGTGGTAGTGAGGGGTAAAAAAAGAGCAAGGGAAGAAAGGAAAGTCAGCATCTATCTCAACCCCATTCACGACCTCAGCCAAGAGAATGTCAGACAAACCATCATTTACTTCTGTTCTCTATTTATGAGCATGAGTATGAGACTACTTAGAAACCAATACCAATCTAAGTTATTAAATGCAGGAAAGGTTAATTGTGTACAGTTTTAAAATATTTCATAACAGGTAGCTAATGACCAATTCTAAAAAGAATCTGAATATATAATGTTATTTGTATAATAAATATTAAATATCCTTCACATTCTTCTCTCCGGAAATCAAGAGCCAAACTTGAATCTAATGAGAAAACAGCATGTACTAATTCTGTTTTTACACAGCAATAATTCATAAACTTAAGTCATTCCTCATCTCCTTGAACACCAAACCATTTATATTCATTTGAAATACTAGACTTGATATTATTGGGAATTCAAAGCACCTTTATGAAAATTAATGAAATTCATATTAATAAATTTTAGAAAAATATGGTAGTTCTCAATTGCTGAATGTAAATTCTACAATGACATAGATTCCATGAATAAAATGTATTTAAATACTTATTAGAATGTAAATTCTACTCCACCAAAACTCGTATCTAATTCTGTGCCTACAAAACACCTAGTACAATGCTCAACAAATAACTTAATAAAAATTGCATTTTATTGTGCTAACTTTTAAATTCATTACAAAATATCAGTCTCAGTATATTTAGGTTTACTTTTTAAATAGAATAATTTAGATTATGAAATGACTTAGATTAGCAATATTTGTGAAAGATTAGGTGCATCAATCACTACCAAAAAATCCTTTTTTCATGATCCCCAAAATGATAAGGGCAAAGATATTATATAATACAGGGACTTAGTCTTTTAAAATTAAATATTTATGAGTTACCCAATTTAAAATACAGAATCTTGCTGAACTATAAACATGGATACAAAAACTTTTTTTCAAGCTACAATTTTCAGTGTTTAATTAGGGAGTAATGCATTTTAATTTCATTAAATTCACCAGCATGTATCTAGATTTAAATAATTATTGAACCTATATTTAACCGATACATATTTAGTTCTATAGAAATAAATCTGGTTTTAGCAGGTAAACTGTGAAGTACAAACTTGGGGGTAGATTATGTCTGAATGCAATCACCGATATCTATCATCCTCTTAAAGAAAAAATGTAATGGATACAAATTCAGAAACAGAGTAAAAGATGTTTGGGAAAGTATTTATCAAATGAGAACAGAACCTGGTGTAGAGGTAGAGGATGGCCATATGCCAAACAGAAGTCTCTAAAACAGGGATAAAATGAAATGGAGGCATAAGTGATATATTAGTTGGATAAAGCTGCAGTTCTCAGCTAGGGGTGATTCTCCCCCACTTTCTGCACCTCCATATTTGGCAATGCCTGCATTTTTGGTTGTCACACTAAGGAGGGGTAGGGAGTGCTGCTGCCATCTAGTGGGCAGAGACCAGAGATGTTTCTAAACCTAAAACCTGCAGGGCAGCTGCCCACAACAAAGAACTATCCAGCCCAAAATGTCAGTGGTACCAAAGTTGAGAAACTCTAATGTAAAGGAAGCTGACAGTAATAACAGCAAAGAGGAGAAGACATTCATTTCCTTTTTGCCTCTACTAACTACTAACTTCATGATTTTAAGAAAGTTCAAAGTGGGACTTTATCTATCTTGCTTGTAAAAATGCAGGAATAGTATTGTTTGCCTAAAAAATGGTATCTAGACCAGAGATACCTAATACTATGCAGCCCTATGCTACTCTATGATTCCCACTAGTAAAATGTGAGCAGTTATGTTATCATATTCCATCTAGGCCCTACACTGAAACCTGAGGCATAATGCCTTCTTCACAAGGATCACACCCTGAAGCTAAGAAAGATCCCTGGCCTTACTATATTAATTTTATTTTTATTGTTGTTCTAGCATTTAGTTTTAAGGAAAACAGAAGAAATCCTATCTGGTACTGCTACTGGATACAGGAGTAAAACAACTCCAGACTTAGTGACTTGGTTATTTGTCCATGTTTCATGGAGAAGCAAATAGCAAATATCCATTGTACAAAATCAAGACATATAAATACCCTATATGGGAGAAAAGTCATTCAGTCAACACAGAGTACTTAGAGTATGTGCCCAGTTATCATACTAGTTGGAGAAGATAGAAAGACTAACAAGACAGTGAGTTCAACCACAATGAGGCTTCTGAACTTGTCATTTGAGTGTACAATTATTAGAGAATTGAAACAATTTCTTGGTTTATTCAGATTGGAAAAATTACCCAAAAATATTTTCAGATTACTATTTCTGCTCTCTTATTCACAAGTCTAATTAATTTCTTCTTGCTATTGTTGTAAACCTGTGGCTAATGAAGCAATTTTTGAAAAAAAAATAGTTATACAAAGACTTCTGAAACTTCAGCTTTAGCTTCTGTATCTGGGCAGTTCCAGAGAACTAAAGTGATTTTAAAATTTAGCCAATAAGGAAACTGGGATAAAGGTGGGTTAAATTAAAATAGCCAATTAATATCAAGACCAGTTAATTGACCTGAATAAGAATACTAGAGAAATGAGCAGACCTGAAAACATGCAGTGAACTCCCTCTTTTTACAGATAAACAAAATGACAACCAGACTGGTTACAACTTGTCTAAAACACTCCCAAATCGAAGTAATGCAAAAATCTTCATACCATTAACAAAATAAAATGTATCATTTGTCCAAAAGCAAATGATGAAAGGTTGAAAAGGGTAGATTAAATGATCTCATGAGTTGAGATTATAAAACTGTTCCAAAGGAAACCAATTTTAAGTCAGTGGTTTTCTAATTACTCTAGTTTTGTGCAGGGGGATGAGTAGGAGGAGAAAGCAACTGGCAAGTGGCCTGGATAGTGGGGAAAAGACAGCTCAGAGAACCTAATAAACTTCTTCAGCATCTAACCATTTAGCTCATACTACCCGTGAAAACCTACTAAGCCAAGTATCTAGACCTATCCTTAGCATGGGCCTAAATCTCACAGGGCACCCTGATCCTCTCTCTGGGCCCACTAAAGTATCTCCACTCCTCCATCAGTCTGCACTCTCTCACCTCATACACTGTAATGTAATGTGCCGCTATGTCAAGTTTCTCCATAGAATGCAGGTGCTTTATCCATTTTTATTATTTCTAAAACTCAGCAATGTATATGACATATAGTAAGCACCCAGTTTATTAGATGAAGGAATGAGCTAATACATTCCACAACTCCAGGTTAATACCCACTTAATACCTAAGATTATTGTCATATGGTAAAAAATTCCATTTGCTTTTAGACCTAGCAGACTCACAAAGTTTCTCCTTTTCTCTGGTAGACGCAAGTCTAAATAAAAGCAGTCTACTGATAGATGATCAAATTCTAAATACAAGTAATACCTGCAGCCTAGTGACTTTTATACATCAACTAAGTTAACCACTTTTTTGCTAATTTATACTACATAATATCACTAAAATACTTTTCTATGCTTCTAGCATTGGTATGAAGAATTGCTATGACACACAGTGCTCTCAGATGGAGGGCAGATAATTTAGTTAAAAAAGGCAACCGGAGTGATTTTGCCCTCCTGTCAAAACTTTAGTTTAAGAGAACAACTCGATTTCTTTATAAAACAGTGATTTAATAAATCTGGCTTTAAAACAACTCCAAGAGTCCCAATTATCTCAGGAAGCAAAGAAGCTCTCAAAAACTTCATAACAAAAATAATTTTATAATTTTATGTTACATTACTGAACATGAAAACACACACACACACATACTCCTTAAAAGAGAGATGACAGAAAGCAAAGAATAGCAAAGAAAACACATACACAGATAGAGGTATCACACAACAGGGCATGGTAGACAGGGAATGGAAAAAAAAATCAATATATGTTATTACATAGGCTTATTCTGCTTCATTAAAAACCATCAGAGAAACATTAACATTAAACATTTATCAGAGGTTTTAAAAAACTGTCTATTAAAGTCATTTGGGGTAAATTTCAACATCAGAATCAATTTTGAATATACATTCTTCAAGTATCTATTCTCTGCCCTTTTTTACAGTTACTCACAGCATATAATCCACTCCTTTAAAGCTCCAAGTACACCCACAATAAAAGTTACCTCTAAATCTTCATCTGTAGTCCAAGCCAAGTGTTCGCTTGAGGTGTGGGGGCGGGGGGCGGGGTGATGTCCTGTGCATCATAGAAGGTTTAGCAACATCCCTGGCCTCTGCTCACTGATACCAGCACCAACAACCACCCCCTTTCAGTTGTGCTAATGAAAAATGTCTCCAGACACTGTCATATGTCATCTAGTGAGTGAAATGGCCCCAGTTGAGAACCACTGGTCTAGAGTATGCATTCACTCTTGTTCTTTTCTAGCAAATATCTATCGATCAACTAGAAGGTCTGTGTCAACCTCTGCTAGAGGCCAGAGAGATGAAGGCAATGTGGGTTTTCAGACAAATAAGCAATTAAAACAGATTGTGAGTTTTATGAAATGTGCAGTTCAGAGCTGTAACGGCAGGAAATAAGAAGATATAACATATAATCGAAACGATCGAGAAGCTTCCCAGAGGAAGTGAAATTTAAACAGAAGAGTTATAGGGGGGGTGCCTGGGTGGCTCGATCGGTTAAGCGACCGACTTCAGCTCAGGTCACGATCTCACAGCTAGCTCGTGGGTTCGAGCCCCGCGTCAGGCTCTGTGCTGACAGCTCAGAGCCTGGAGCCTGCCTTGGATTCTGTGCCTCCGTCTCCCTCTCTGCCCCACCCCCACTCGTGCTCTGGCTCACTCACTTGCTCGTGCTCTCTCTCTCTCTCTCTCTCTCTCTCGCTCTCTCTAAAATAAATAAACATTAGGGGCGCCTGGGTGTCTCGGTTGGGTGTCCAACTTCGGCTCAGGTCATGAGCTCACTGTTTGTGGGTTCAAGCCCCACATCAGGCTCTGTGTTCACAGCTCAGAGCCTAAAGCCTGCTTTGGATTCTGTGTCTCCCTCTCCTGCCCCTCCCCTGCTCATGCTCTGTCTCTGTCTCTCAAAAATAAATACACGTTAAAAAAAATTTTTTTTAATAAATAAACATTAAAAAAAAATTTTTTAAGCAGAGAGTTATAGGGAAAAAGAAGGAGTGTAAGCACAAACAAGAGAAAGTACAGCGAGACATTCAGAAGGTATACAAAACACAGCACCTAATATTCACCCTCTGAGAACCTACTATGGTATAGGTACCAAAAATATCAATGTGAAGGAGATCAATGTGGCCTTTGCTTTCATGGTACTTATAGTCCAGTTAGGAAAATATGAATTCTTAAAATAACTAAAAATCACAGTATGGTGTGAAATGCTTTGGAAACAACAAAAGTTCTGTGGTAGCTGGGGAGAGTCACACTCACCTAGCTGGAACTGGCTTTCCCAAACAAGCAAAACACCTAATGTGACATTCAAAGGATGAATGGGAGTAATACAGGAAAGAAAAAAACAGTTTGAGGCAGAAGAAACAGCTTGTATAAATATGTGCTCATTATAGAATACTTCAGTTTGCAGCTTTTACAAAATGAACTGGTCTACCAGCAGAAAGAGCCACTAAAGTTATCACCGAAGTTCAACAAAAGGAAAACAAATTTTTTTTTCATTCTAAATGGACAGAATGCATCCTTTCAAATACTTCCTTCTAAAATTCTGAATTGTCACAAGCATAAGAGATGGGAGATGTCAAAAATAAGCCCTATCTTGTTGCTGACCCCAGTATGTCCCCAGATGCTAAAATTAGAGCATTAACAAAATATACATTTAAAGATACAGAGGAACAAATTCTGAAAAGCAAAGTGCAAAATAACATGCTACCTTATGTTATTATGTATTAACATATGTGTAATTGAAATTGAAAAGTTAAATTAAAAACTAACAATAATAGATAACAAGAAGGGAGGACATGTGAGAGGGAGGCTTTCTTCTATGTATTATTATTTTTTTTTAACTACATGTTAAAATTTCTGTATTGTCTGGTTAAAAATTAAAAATATACCACTGTAAAACACAATTTTTAAAAAATATCTGCCATTAACAATTCAACATTAAACCTAAGTTATCCATAAAAAAGAACTAACCTTAATTCATTGTGTTTAATATGTATCATTTATACGAACACTGATTTTGTACATTATATATTTACCTATTGGAATTCACTGATTCGTTCATTTTTGTTAAGTCCTTATTTATATTTATTTCCCCTTGCTCTGCTACCAATATATCATCATTAGCAGTGTCTTTTAGTTGTACAATAACATTATTTATCTATATTCAACTGAGACTGATTACGAATTATTCACCTTTAGCTGTTTATTTTGTCAACAAAATTCAATGGGAGTGAAATATCTTATTTATTAAGAAAACTAGAAGAAAACAAAGCAAGCTAAGAATATTTTGCTGCGTTCTAAAAGTTGAAAAAGGAAAAAAATTAAAAATAAACAAGGTGTATTTTCTTTCTTGGCACTTCACTATTACAGTTCTTTGGAAATTATTATATTTTTCAGTAAAAAATAACACATTTTGAGAAAAGATAGAATGACACTTTTCCAGTCTGCCAGGAAACAGAGCCCTTCTTCAAATGAAGACCTATCAAAATATGCAAGCAAATGTCATGGCAACAGAAGCTCTCACCATGGTAACATCATCTCTGCTTCAGAGGAAAACCACTCTAATTCGTCATGTACTCCAAGACAAGGCATTAGACTAATTCCAATTTTCATTTTACAATCTATCCATAACATTCAATATACCTGGCAGTAGTAAAGGTTTAATAAAAACATTAATATTTCACAAGAAAGCAATATTAAAATCAAAGCTGACTCAATTTACATGCAAACTGATTAATGCCAGATACAAAATCAAGCTGACCCACCTTACAGAAAATCAAGATAGTGATGAAAACAAAAAAAAATTGTATCACGACCGCTTAAGAGTAAATACCCTTGACTCAATATGGGAACAATTATATATTTAATATTCACAGTATAGCTGGTAGATAAAGAAAAGCCTTTTTTAAAAATAAAACAAAGAATTTTTATTATTTTTATTATTACTACTATTTTGCAATTCATTATATATTTGTTTTTATTTCTGTGAGGGATTATTAATGGCACAAAAATTCTTACTTAGAAACATGAGTCTCCAGATGACAAAAGTAAAATCAAATATGAATTTTAAAAGGTTAGAAATTAATCAGTTACTACCATGAATAAAATTTTACTATGCTACGTAAATCATTAAAATCTTGTAAGAGCCAGTTAACAAGTATTATCAACTTTGTAAATTAAATTAAAAGATCTTATAGCCGTCAAGTAAAATAACTTACTACCTATAGCATATTAAAATGCCAAGTCATTTTAAAATATTTATTTTTAGATGACAAACCACAAAAGGCTAGCAATTCAAACTGTCAATAAAATCATAAAACTGAAAACCTTGTATATGAGTCTAATAAAACCTAACTGGTTTATGGTATAGACTAATAATCAGATGATCACTTCAGTTTGATCAAAGTTTGAACCTCAACCCTTAAAAATACATAGTTTATATTAAAATAAACAGCTAATTTTTTCTTTGAAGAAAATACCCATTTTCTCTCAAAATATTTAAATATTTTATCAAACAGCTTACATATGAAATTTTTAAAAACCATGTTCGTGAATAAAGTAATATAAGTAAGTCACCTTTAAGTAAAAATCAGTTATTTTTACATCAACAGCAAAGCACATGGGGAAACGAATAAGCAGCATGTGATAAAGAAGAGAGTAAACTGCCTTCAAATCTAATTTTGGTCATTAAATTGAGAGTAAGGGGAAATCACTAGAGAGAAAGAAGATCACTCCAGATGCAACAAGAAAAAAAGATTGAAGGGAGACAAAGTGAATGTTGCAGGACCAGTTAGGATGCCACAGCAGCTGACCAGGCAAGAGGCAACAAATGGTAAGTCAGATTAGAGCCATGGTAGTGGTTATGGAGAGAAAAGGGAATAATTTATGAGATATTTAGGTGATAAAGCAGGAAGATTGGCAAGACTTGGACGTGGATTAGAGGGATGAAAGAGGGGAAGATGTCAAAGATGACACTAGATTTCTCATTTAAGAAGCTGCATTTAAGTAAGTGGGGGTAGGAAATGCTGGGAAAGGAAAGGTGTTTACAGTTTGCATATTTGCTTGTTTCTGAAAAGTTCAAAAGGCAGTATCAAGGTAGGCAATTAGATAAATATACATGGAGTGTAAACAGAAATTAAAGTCTGGCTTATAGGAAATAACTAAAGCCATGAGTGCAGATGAGATTTCTAGGGAGAGAGTAGAGAATGAGAAAAAAATGAAGATCCAGGACACTGAGCCTTGAGAAAGTCCAAACTTCAATGATTAGTAGAAAACGAAGAACTTGAATGAGATGGAGGAGAAATAGTATGACTAGAAGAAATTAGGAACATGTGGTGTCACATGTTCTATGTACACATCTTCTATGTGGTGTCATAGAAGCCATGAGAGTACTTCCAAAAACAGTGCTGAAAAATAAAATGAGCTGAAAAATAATCTTGATTTTGCAATGAAGAGAGATTATCAAAAAAGCAAATGATTCAAATGATATTTACTAAGGCAAAGCCCTTTTAAAAATACAATCTTATCCAAAACTACAATATACAAAAGAAATAAGTCAGAGCTGCTGTGATGTAAACACAATGTTTACCTAGTAACCTATCCCTCCATGTGATCCCGAGGTAGTTCACAGAAAACAACAATTTTGGAAATTAGTGTTTTGAAACCATTGGGCTAATCTTGGAAGTATCTTTTCATCTCAGATTTTCTATAATTCTATAAACGCAATTTAATCTACTTTGTTTAAATTGAGGCTTTCATAATAATTAATGGCTGCTCTGTGTTTTAGTAAATATCAGATACTGGTGTATTCCTTTATAATCACAAAAAAATACTCTAAGCTCTATTTTCTTGAACACACCATTAATTAACTTTGCTTTCCTTTTTCTTATAAAAATAATAAACTACGTGAAACACAGAACATTAAATGAAATGGTAAGGAAACTTTCCTCTAAGATGGTGCTGGGAACTTTGCCCTCAACAGAATCACCACTTTTATGGTATCTTTATCACTATTTTTCAGTATTTTCTCAAGAGTCAAATATTTTCTCTTTTTTCTTCTTTTTAGCAGGGGTAACATTTTCTACCTTTTATTCAACTTGAATTCACTCACTGTAATTAATATAATAGAGCAGAATTAACTTTTTGCTAAGTTTTAAGTAACTAACACCAAATAAATATAGGCCAAAGAGTTTTTTCACAAGTAAAAGCACCAGAATCCTCTCATCTTTCACCATTCATTTGCTTCTGGAATATTTCTGTAGTATCAGAGAAGGGATCAGAGGTTAAAAATCAAGCTCTGTCTACCCCAACCAGGACCGCCTCTCCACTTTACACAGACTCACTCGGATTGCTAGAATGGTCACTCAATCAGTTCTTTTCTTAATTTATTTGAATTGTTGGGTCAAGGGAGCCAAGAGATGCAACACCACACTGTGAGAAGTTTTGAAGATTTTCTGATAAATGTGGTGGACTGAACAGGTGCATTTATATCCACTTTGATTTGAAACCTCACTAAAGTAGGAGTTACAGAAAAGAGTTATCAACAGAAAAGGAAATACAGGAGAGAAGACAACAGCAGAAAACAACATGTCAATACATTTTTGAAAGACAGAAAGGAGCTGGAGAAGTTAGTAAGGCACAGAGCCCAGAAAACTGAATACTCAGTGCTTGCAGAGGAGGACACCAATGAAAGCAATTCATGCTACATGCCACAGTTCCCCAGAATGGATTAAATACCATAGGAAACAGATAACCAAGAAGGCTGCCAAGGGGGACAGAACTGAAAATAAGGAGAATGGTTGAAAATCTTTATAAGGAACATTAAAGTCTCTAGTTCCCTCCTCCACTCTGGGCAAAAGGCAGGAGACAGATACCCTTATTCTGTGGAAAAACTGAAGGACAGAAGCTCAGTCCAGAAGATTCAAACATAACTGAAGAGGCAAACTGAAAGTTCAGCAAAGCTTACCTACTGAACCTTGGGCCCTCGCCCCCTTTATCTTCTCTTTTCCAAGAATGCTAACAGCCAAGCAAAGCAACCAAGAAAGACCCTGAAGTCTTGGTCTTTAAAGAGGCCAAAGAATTCCAGAAAAAAAGAACTATAGATTCTAAAATTTGGATAACTCCCAACAGGTTGTCAGCCAGAGCCCGCCTTGGATCCTCTGTCCCCTTCTCAGTCTGCCCCTCCCCCACTCGTGCTCACTCACACCTGTGTGTGCGCGCGCGCTCTCTCTCTCTCTCTGAAACAAACATTAAAAATTTTTTAATAAAATGTGAAAGATTTACACATATGATTTTACTCATGTGGAATTTAAGAAACAAAGCAGATGAACACAGGAGAAGGGAAGGAAAAACAAAATAAAAACAGAGACGGAGGCAAACCATAAGACTCTTAAATACAGAGAACAAACTGAGGGTTGCTGGAGGGGTGGTGTGTGTGGGGATGGGCTAAATGGGTGATGGGCATTAAGGAGGCTACTTGTTGGGATGAGCACTATGTTATTTGTAAGTGATGAATCACTAAATTCTACTCCTGAAACCAATACTACACTATATGTAGCAGTAAATTCAACTAACTTGAATTTAAATTTTAAAAAATTTTTATTTAGATTTAAATTTACATGTATTTTAACATGATAAAAAATACCATATTATATATATCACTATGACTATATACCACATTAATTTGCCATAAGTGCCCATCACTTACCCTGCCTGCACTTAATTATTAAAGCTGAGTTCATGAAAGTTTTTAGATTTCCCCAGAAGAAAAATGTAGAAATGTTGGCAAATTTTACATTAAAAATTAGTTCTTAGTCTGATTAAGGTTCCTAAATTCTCATTCAGAACTTGCTTTAAATAGCCCAATGAAGGTAATTTACAAATCATACAAGGGCAGAATAAAAATTTATATTACGTATTAGCGTCTACAGCTATTAGATGGAAATACTGTATCAAGCTAGATAACTGTGGAAGGTTGAAAAATGGCCGCAAAGATAATTGGGAAAGTTTATCCAAGTTTATCCAAGTTTTTGTTTAATGTTTATTCATTTATTTTTGAGAGAGAGAGAGAGAAAGCAGGGAAGGGACAGAGAGAGAGGGGAAACGAAGAGTCCAAAGCAGGTTCCAAGCTCCGAATTGTCAGCGCAGAGCCCAATGCAGGGCTCGAACCCACAAACCGCGAAATCATGACCTGGGCCCAAGTCAGACACTTACCTGACTGAGCCTCCCAACCACCCTGATCCAAATTGTATCTATACCATAAATAGAAAATGGTATTGCTTACCCCTAATAAGTAGTCCTAAAATTAGCTATGATGAATATGAATCAGGGATACTAAGTTATCCCTGACAATATATTGCCTTTAAATAGTGGAAAACCAGACCCACACTTATTTGATTGAAAAGAGAAAGATTAGCAAGCCTTAGATATTAAAAACTAGAAATAAATAGACTTTATAAACAGAGAGTAAATAAAAACTGGAATGGGATTGAATTTCTCATTGTGTGATGCAATGTCATTTAATACTCCATCTCTGGACGATTTAAAATCACATCTCCCACCACTGGAAACTACAACTGTGTGTAATCAATTCTGTTCTTACCTCTTTACACAGAAAACTTAGAGCTGCTGAAAAGGAAAATTAAGGTCTTTCCTTTGGATATGCAATAGCAATCACAAAAAGGCCATTTTACTTGGTAAAGACAAGGAACTTGATGACAATACATAAGCACAGTGGTTTCAATACCGAAGAATTAGGCAAAAGAAAAAATGTTAAGTATTCTTTCTTTGAAAGCAATGAAAAGAAATCATAAGAGTCATGAATTATTAGAAAAATAGATCTTAGACTCTGCTTCCTTTAGCAGAATTATCATGAATACAGTGCTTGATAAGGTCATTCAAGTTCACCTACTTAATAGAAACTTACGCCTTCATTTTTTGAAAGACGCAGAAAAGTCAAAAGTCTCTGTGTAGAAACCAAGTACATTCTTACCTGTGGCTTTGGTAAATCAAAAGTTTAAAAATGGAATATATATGTGCTCGCTTCGGCAGCACATATACTAAAAATGGAATATATAGGACCCCACCTGTGGTGGTGGCCCAAACTAAGAACACAGTATGTAAGAACAGAAAAATCAGATCGAAATTGCAAAGTAAAATCATAAAAAAATAATAAATGCTACAAAGTTGGATACAATGAAATTTTGGATATGAGCAAGAAAACAGCTCTCCTGGATACATTTATGCTAAATTGGAGCCTCTTCTGGATGGCAGAGTTAATACATTTTATACTCAGAATATCCTTTTGAAGATTTAACACAAATACAATAGAAATGAAAAAAAAAAAATAGAATTGGCAGACATGTCAGTAAGTACCACATCCTTCTTATAGCCACATGACAATCTATCAATTAACAGTGAAGTCTCACTAAAGGGCACACTTATACACATTGTGAAAGGTATGCATTTGTGGTAAAAATTAAGACATAATTGACAAAGTGTTGTACTTTTGAGAAATAAAACTAGATGGAAAATGATCATGAGAAAATACAATTACAAATGAAACATGGACTAAAATCATTAAACTTTCATGGAAAATGAAAAGGATTAACCAAAGACTAGTACAGTATAGTGCTATATTATCAAGTAAACTTTTATCAAAATAAGTAGTTGTGAAATACTTTTTATAACAAAATATTGTTATAAGTCTTTTGTAGATACATACTAACCTAAGGATCTGTTAGGCTAAATTAATAAGAAACTGATAACGTCCACTGATGAACAAAATGTGATCCTTGCAAAGCCATTCCATATACTATGTATAATTTAGCATGCAAAAGTGAGAATTCTATTGAAATGATGGCAGGAAAAAAAACAATAGAAATAAAGTCATATAATGGTGACAATGATAAACTTCACAAAAACTCTATTGCAACAGTCTAAATTTCCATTTAAGAGATGTATTGTTTTTAGGAAAACAAAATAAGAGTTTATTCTCTCTCTTATTAAGAATTCTTTACCCAAAACATTTTCCCAGATGTTGGCAGGAAGAAGGAATTCTTAAGTGTTGATTTATATTGACATACATTGATCATCATAAGATCATTTCAGAATTTCAGAGCTAAGTTATTAATTATAGCCTGTACATTTTACAGATGAAGAACTGGAGAACCAAAGAGATATTAAGTGGCTTATCTTAATCAGAGACCAATTCTAACCCACTGAGAAGTCTCTGAGAAGAATATTCAAGTAGCAAATCTAACATTATTGTTTCATGAAGAATAAATAGGTGTTTGCATTTGGGACTCTGCAAGGAAACAAGTGAGACTTTAAGTCACTGAAGACTTCCATAAAAGAAAAAAAGACACAGCATAAAATAGATTATACATATGCATGTATAACAAGAAAAATAAAATAGCTATAAATTTTTAAATAGTCTGCCTATATTTCTTTTTGGTCTGATTGCTGAGACTAGGACTTCCAGTCTCTTCCCTGTTCCTGACCTCAGAGGAAAAGCTCTCAGGTTTTCCCCCTGAGGATGTTATTTGCTGTGAGCTTTTCGTATGGTCTTTATTATTTTGAGGAATGTTCTCTCTGTCCCAACTTTGTTGAGGGTCTATATCGTGAATGGATGTTGTATTTTGTCAAATGCTTTTTCTGAATCTGTTTAGAGGATCACATAGTTCTTATCCTTTCTTTTACTGACGTGGCATATCACATTGATTTACAACTGCACCAAAACCCATGAGATAGGAATAAACCCAGCCAAAGAGGTAGAAGATCTGTACTCTGAAAACTATACAACACTTATAAAAGAAACTGAAGAAGACATACACAAAAAATGGAAAAACATTCTATGCTCAAGGGTTGGAAGAACAAATACTGTTAAAATGCCTATACCCAAAGCAATCTACACATTTTTAAAAATGTTATTTTTAAGAGAGAGAGAGAGCACACAAGTGGGGCAGGGGCAGAAAGGTGGGGGAGGGCAGAGGATCCAAAGCAGGCTCAGTGCTGAAAGCAGCAAGCCTGATGCAGGGCTCAAACCCATGTCCTGCGAGATCACAACCTGAGCCAAAGTCAGATGCTCAACCAGCTGAGTCACCCAGGTGCCCCAGCAAGCTACACATTTAATTCAATCCCTATCAAAATAGCACCAACACTATTTACAGAGGTAGAACAAACGATCCAAAAATTTGTATGGAACTACAAAAGACCCCAAATAACCAAAGCATTCTTGAAAACGAAAAGTAAAGCTGGAGGTATCACAACTCCAGACTGCAAGTCATATTACTAAACTATAGGGATTAAGACAGTATGGTACTGCCATAAAAACAGACACATAGATCAGTGGAACAAAATAGAAAACCCAGAAATGGACACACAACTATATGGTCAACAAATCTTCAACAAAGCAGGAAAGGAATATCTAATGGAAAAAAGTCTCTTCAGGGGCACCTGGGTGGCTCAGTCAATTAAGCGTCTAACTCTGATTTTGGCTCAGGTCATGATCTCACACTTTGTGAGATTGAGCCCCAGTCAGGTTTCACTCTGACAGCACGGAGCCTGCTTGGGATTCTCTCTCTCTCCCTCTCTCTCTCTCTCTTTCTCAAAATAAATAAATAAAACTTAACAAAAAGTTCTTTTAAAGAATTTAAGGAAAGAAGCAGTGATAATCATAACACATGAAAATACAAGGCACTTCCTAACTCTAGGCAAAAAAAGTTTTCTATGAAAATAAAATATTATACAACTTGACTCAGATGTGAACAATATTTATGTTACAACAGAAATACAAATACTGAATATTCATTTGACCCAAAATGTGATATAATTATAATGGGATGACAGAAGGAGAAGGGGTGATGTTGGAGGAGTGAAAGAGCTCAATCCTGTTCTTCAACAGCAGAGAGTAGGCAGATCATGTATAAAACAGAAAACCAAGGAAGAGCAGCATAAACAGATTTTGTAGAAATAGGGAGGGAAAAGAAAAAAAACACAGCTAAAACAACAGAAAATAATCCCCTCCAAGGAGTGGTACTTTGAGTGTGGGGAAAGTAGAAGAGACAGCACTATTTTTCAGTACAAGCCAAGATACTTTACTTTTAAAACCATGGGCATGTATTATTATGTGTTACTTGAAACTTATAATATTTTTCCATAATATTACCTTCTATATTTTGAATGTACAAAAAAAAAAAGGAAAAAACTGTAAGTAATAAGGAGGCATAAATCCTCAAAAAACTATTACACCCAGATCTAAATTACATATATCATGATTGAGCAGCATTTATGTCAGAATGTAAGGACAGGTCAACATGAGAAAATCATTGTAACGTACTACATTAATGTTATAAAAAGGAAAACGACATGGCAATCTCAATCAAGAGATACCGAGAAAGCATTTGTTAACTCCCAAAATCTATTTATGATTGGGGGGGGGGGGGGGGGGGGGGGGGGGGGGACTTTGTATGAACAGAAACAAAAATTTCTTGGCATGATAAAAGTTACCTAACTGAAATCTACCAAAAACAAACTTAAGAGAGAAAATTTAGCCACATTCCCTTTGAAGTTGAGAATAAGGTATGAATGTCTCCCCCTCCTCCCCCCAATAAAGTGTATGTTTCAGCCAGTACTAGAGGTCCTGGCCAATTTAGAACTAAGACTATTCAGCAAGATTCTTGAATCAACAAAATAAATCAATCAATGTGGCAGTACATCAGAAGTACCAACAAAGACACCATTTACTGTGAAAATGGAAAATAAATATATAGAAATTAGACAACAATTAAAAACTCAAACTCAATTAGAGAACAGAAAAAGACCCGAAAAGAGCTAAACCTTATTCATTGAGATGATTTAACACTGTAAAAACATCAATTTTCTCCAAACTAAATTCAAAGCAATTCCAATTGAACTCCTAATTCCAACTGAACAAGAATTTCTGGGTAACCAGAGAAACTATTTCTGAAATTTATATGTTAAACCAAATGTCCTCACATATTTAAGAAAATCCTGGCAAAGAGAGACTTGCCTTACCAGATATCAATTACAAAATCATTATAATGACAAGTGTGGTTACTAGGATGGAAACAGACTAATACATTGGCTGACTTTCCTAGACATCCCAGAGACTGACTTCCGTGTCAGATCATTTCTCTTACATTTACCAAAATCTCACATACACGTGAGTATGAACCGATGAGTTTAACACAGTAAAATTTACTGTAATTACTGTTATCTTTAGCCTTTATTTCAATCTAGGGAGATTAAGCCTGGAAAATACTAGAACTCAAAGATCTAGTAACTTCCATCTTCCTAAGATAGCATTTTCTACAATTTCTATCCCCAGCCTCTAACTTTCCTTCATCACCTCTTCCCTCAACCACAGAAGAGTTTCCCTCCACCTGTTTGGCAAAGGGGACTGGAAGGAAGACAGAAGACAATCACATATCTACATTATATTTAAGCCTACATATTAAAGTTCTAGTATTTATGTAACTTATATATAATATAGTGTTTAATACACAGTTTTCAAAAATATTAGTTTCTTTCCCTTTGCCACAGGCATCCAGGTTGAGGTCTCTCAATACAACTTCTCAGCTATGCCTGTGCCCTAATTTCTAAGGATAGAGTTACTGACGGACCAATGGAGCTTATGAGACAAACTGCAGCACGTGATGAGGTATATAGCACATGAAATACAATTCTACCAAACATGAACGTGAGTTAGAGTCACATGGAAAGCTTATTAAAGCACAAATTGCTAGGCTCCATCCCAGGGTTTCTGATCAGTAGGTCCAAGGTGAGCTGCTTTTATAACAACTTTCTGGGTCAGGCTAATATTCCTTGTCCACAGGCTACATTTTGAGAAAGAGTGCCCTAGAGAGAGCACAAGTTGTCATAGGAGGGTAATTTTGCTCTCTGGGGGAAAGTAGGCAGTGATTGCATATATTTTTGGTTGTCACAAACTGAAGAGATGGATTAGGGGAAGAAGTAATCCTGGCACTAGTAAATACAGACCAAGGATCCTGCTAAACACCCTACAACACACAGGACACTCCTCCACAGAAAAGAATTATCTGGCAAAAAAAGGTCACTGGTGCTAAAGTTGAGAAACCATACTATAAAGTAAAATGTAGCTTATTCCAAAATATGACTTGATCATTCAAAGTTCTTCAGGGAGTTTCAGAAATTTGACATATAATATTCAAAGAATTGTATTTTAAGTATTAAAAATTATTTGAATTTTACTCATCCATCCATGACAAATTTAGAAATATTAATATTTAAAGGTAGACTGGGCTACAGAAAGAAATAAGCGTTTATGTAATATTACTGGTAGATTTCTAGTACAGAAATAATTAACATTCATTTTGCAAGAACTAACTTCCTTGAAAAATAAGGATCAATAATATTTACTTCTTAAGCTGAGTGAAGAGCAAACAATTGTTCATTTGACCATTACATATATTTAGTAGAAATATTTTATAATAACTTGTTTTAAGGAAAAGCAGTTATCAATCCTAAGTAAATATACCTCAGGAAAATGTACTTTATATATACAAGCAGGTATAGACACATATTTACATACATACTACATACTACAAGTGCTCACGCACATGCACACGCACAAACACACAGACATGGCTATACACACACAAATAAACTTACTCCAATAGGCTGAAAGATAAGTCCATCCATTTCATGGCTGACTTCTTTGGCAAAATTTCCTTCAAGTAGCTATAAAATAAATACACATATTTTTAAAAATAATCACTTAAAGAGTATTTTGATTTTTTATAAGCTTTATAAAAACAATATATAAGCTTTAAGAACTGAAATAGAAGGAAAGGGCTCAGTCGATTAAACATCTGACTCTTGATTTTGGCTCAGGTCATGATCTCACAGTCATGAGATTGAGTCCCACATTGCATTCCATGCTGAGTGTGGAGCCTGCTTGGGATTCTCTCTCTCCTCTCTCTCTTACCCTCCCTAGCTCATTCCCTCCCCCAACCTCTCTAAATAAACAAACAAACAAACTTAAAAGAAAAAAAAGGAACTGAAATACAAAAAGGGGGAGATAGGTGATCCAGAGAGATCTAAGTTAGTTAACATTTGCAAGATATTCTTAATGTAAGAAGATCGTCATTCATGTCAGGCTAAATATCTTAAATAGTCAAAATAACAGAGAAAATATTTTTAAAAATATATATTTGAGCCAGCACAAAAGGAAGGAAGACAGAAGCCAAAAGCAAAGTGAAATCAAAAATTGAAAAGTAATAAATACAGGGAATAAAGTATAAAACATACACAAAAAAAGGAAACAGCAGAGAAACTTGTGAAGGGATAGATAGAGGTTGGGGGCAGAGGTTGGGGGCAGGAGACACATCCCCTGAGAATCTGTAACCGTAAGTGAGCTCAGACATGGGATTGCAGTCCAAAAATATAGTATTTGTGTCTTCCTCACATGCATAAGCAGAGGATTTTTAATTTTTTTTTCTTTTTTGTCCTTTTTGTTGTCTTTTTTAATATATTTTTTCAAGCAGAGAAATGCATTACAAGGGATACGCAGTATAAAATACAAATGACAGGTTTTTTCGTGTCCTTATCTACTAAAGAGTAGGTATAGACCCAAAGCTATCCAATAATTTCTGAGCATGTAGTTTTAAATGCTTCTGTTTACCTTTTAAATGCTTATTATTATTTATTATTAAATGCTTCTGTTTTCTGTTTAAATGCTTCTTTTTACTTTTTAAATGCTTTTTATTACATTGAAGAAAAGAAGATTTGTATCACTGATGGAAGCCCAAAACATTGATTTCTGTATTTCAGAGAACAGATGCACTTTCACAGAGCCATAGTCTGACGAACTTAGAGTGCAGTCAGGATAGGTCTGGAATTCAAATACACTGTATCCAAAATTTTAGATATGCTGTGGGTGATACATCTCTTTAACCACAATCATATCCTCTGGAAACCACTACATCTACAGGGAAATTTGTATTCCAAAAGCAACAACCAAAATTTCAAGTTTATTTCACATGCAACAAAATCTGAGTCTCTTCCCCAAGTGTGGCTTCATCTTCTCTGCCATTTCATTCTTCAGAATCTGTAACTTCTCTAAATTGAGGGCAGTTCAGCCAAGAAAAATAAGAGTAATCCTAGTATCTAACTAGTTTAAGACCAATTTGGCTCCCAACATCTAAATTCATTTAAAACTATAATGCTCCTTAGTCAAATTCATAGGGACAGAAATTAGGGAGCTGGGGGTGGGGGGGGTGGGGGAGGATAAGGAGTTAGCGTTTAACAAGTACAAAGTTCCATGCAGAAAGATGAAAAAAATCTGAAGATGGATAATGGTGATGGCTGTACAACAATGTGAATGTCCTTAGTGCTGCTGAACCATTGTTTAATGATGGTTAAAAAGGTAAATTTTATGTATATCTTAAGACAATTTTTCTTTAAAAAAAACTGTAATGCTCTTGAAATTTTCTTTATTTCTTTTGTTTCTTCTCTTCCTCTTATCACAACACAGAATTCTTAAGTGGGGAGCTGGCAAATTGGGAATCTTAGAGCCATATTATCAAGGGTCTGGCCAAATGGGCAGAAATTTCAGGACAGTTCTGGCATTCATACATTTGTCTCCAATGCACTCATAGGTTTAAATGACCTAGCCAACTGAGGAAGAAATTTGCCAAAGTAAAAATTCCATGTGGATTAAAAATACCTATTTCTTATAAATTCCTTTTAAGAGAAAAAAAATAAACTCTAAGCATCAAAGAGTCAAAATAGCTTACATTCTTGCTGAGAATTTGGAAAGCAATGTTAAAGCCTTTATTTCATGTATGTGATATATTTACCCTAGAGGAAAAATTTTTTGGAACTTGTACTCATATTGAGAAGTATATATATTAATACCTTCATGTTCTATTTCATCTGTTTTTAAAAATCCATGAGCTATGATGGATAAAATTTCAAGCAAGGGAGAAAAGTATAACCTTAATATTTCCTGCACCCAATTATGTAAGAAAAGGTAACCTCCTACATTCATAGACATTCATAGCCCAAATTCTGCCGAGGAATAACACAATGAAAACCAAATGCCACAATCACGTTTTTAAAAAAAAGAAAAAAAAATTCTTGGCTTTTTTTTTTTAAATTGTAAGTTAAGGAGGGTCTCAAACTCATGACCATGATATCAAGAGTCCATGCTCTACCAACTAAGCCAGCCAGGTACCTCTAAAAAACATTTTTTTTAAGTTTTATTTGAGAGAGAAAGAATGAGCAGGGGAGGGGCAGAGAGAGAGGAAGAGAGAAAGAATCCTAGGCAGGATCTGCACTGTCAGTGCAGAGCTTGACGTGGGGCTTGAACTCAAGAACCATGAGATCATGACCTGAACCAAACCCAAGAGTCAGACACTCAACCAACTGAGCCACTCAGGTGCCCCCCCACACACACACAATCTTTTCAAAGGTTAAAAGAATTTGTCCTCCTTTAATTGTAGAAACATCATTTACAGCAAGTAAACATAGCTTTTCCATTCTTAAATCAAAAATCTCCGTGTCTCCCTCTCTGCCCCTCCCCCACTTGCACTCTGTCTCTCAAAGTAAATGAACATTAAAAAAAAATTTTTTAGGGGCGCCTGGGTGGGGCAGTCGGTTAAGCGTCCGACTTCAGCCAGGTCCCGATCTCGCGGTCCGTGAGTTCGAGCCCCGCGTCGGGCTCTGGGCTGATGGCTCAGAGCCTGGAGCCTGTTTCCGATTCTGTGTCTCCCTCTCTCTCTGCCCCTCCCCCGTTCATGCTCTGTCTCCCTCTGTCCCAAAAATAAATAAACGTTGAAAAAAAAAAATTTTTTTTTTAACCTCAAATTCATATAATGGATCATTCCTGTATATAAAGTATGTATAAAGTAACATAGAGGTGGCAAGACTCTAAATAATATGATGCTACCTGTTGAGAAATGAAAGTAACTTCGTTTTTTTTATTTTACTCTAACTTTTTGTGAATCAGAAACCTCTTTGGTCAAAACAAGAAACACTCCTTGTTTTTACTCTTGTTTTACTCCTTACTCAGTCGGTTAAGTATCTGACTTCCACTCAGGTCATGATCTCACAGTTCATGAGTTTGAGAGACTGAAGCCTGCTTTGGATTCTGTGTGTGTGTGTGTGTGTGTGTGTGTGTGTGTGTGTGTGTGTCTGCCCCTCCCCCACTCATGCTCTGTCTCTCTCTCTCTCAAAAATAAACATTAAAAAAACCCAACAGACTTTACATGTATTGTACCATGTACTGTATGAAAAAGGTACATACAAAGGGAGGTTAAATGCTTGAAAAAAAGACTTTCTTAGGAATACACATGAAATCTAAAAATTTTATTATATAACTTATCATTAGTGGATTTACTTGTTAATATTTGAAATTATATACATAAAATATGTTAAATTAAAAACACTCTTTTTGCCCATTCACAATTCTTGAAAGAAAATTTATCCTAACTTGTTATGGGCATCTTCTATATATCACTGCTTCATGATTACAGCCAATATTTAAGTCATTTAACGTATTTCCATTATTTTCACTCCCATCTCTAAGTTATAGCATACTTCAAATTACACATGCGACTGTCACAACAGATATTATCCCAAGTTAAAAGTACCAACTGAATAACATTAGTAAATTTTTTCTCCCTTCATTCATTCTATAGGTCTATATTCATAATCTTAAAGTGTTTAGCTCCTTTAAAGTTATCTTGGGGCACCTGGGTTAAGCATCCAACTTTGGCTCAGGTCATGATCTGGGGGTTTGTGAGCTCGAGCCCTGCATCGGGCTCTCTGCTGTCAGTATAGAGCCCACTTTGGATCTGCTTCCAATCTGCTTTGGATCCTCTGTCCCTCTTTCTCTCTGCCCCTACCCTGTATGTGTGTGTTTTCTTTCTCTCTCTCTCTCTCTCTCTCTCAAAAACTAATTAATTAATTAATTAAAGTTATCTTTAAAAGGCTGGTTTAAGGGAAAGTTCCACTTTCACTTACTATAACAAGTGTCAAGAGAATGATGCTTCTAATCTGACAATTATAAAAAGCAGATAATCTATAAATTCTTAACTTTGGTTAAGGCTATAGAGAGCTGAGGTCTCTAGGCAACAGAATGAACTGAATCCCAAGCTCTTCCAAGGGGAGATGAGATATAAACTGATTCACCTTTGGGAGAATTCAATTTTGTATTGATTCCACTTTTGGCAGAAACTCTTTTATGCTCCACACTCTCAATAAGCTCATTAACAGCAGTCATGTGCTGAAGGAATGTGGGGTCTTTGGAGCATCAAAGATACCTATATAGCAACACAAACCCACCTGAAATAGAGAACAGATTGATTCAACCACTAACCACCCCCCTTCAAATGAGACCTACTAACAAACTGAAAAAAGAGATATACCCATTACTAAGCACAAATACATTTACCTCAGTCTCTACTGTTCAAACAGGAAAATATATATATATATATATATATATATATATATATATATCAACCAATATATATCAACCAATATATATATATCAACCAATATATATATATCAACCAATATATATATATATATCAACCAATAAAAAATATATCACACATACACAAAGCAAGAAAAAAAATGATCTACATCCAGTAGACAAGACAGCCAACAGAATAAGACTCAGAGATGTCTCATGTTTTAGAATTATCAAAGACTTTAAAATAACCTTAATAGTCGAAATGTCCATTGACAGATGAATGGATAAAGATGTGTGTGTGTGTGTACACACACACACACACACACACACACTGGAGTATTTATTACTCAGCAATCAAAAAGAATGAAATCTTGCCATTTACAATTACATGGATGAAATTAGTCAGAGAAAGACAAATATCATATGACTTCACTCATATGATGACTTTAAGATACAAAACAGATGAACTAAGGGAAGAGAAGTAAAAATAATATAAAAACAAGGAGGGGGACAAAACATAACAGACTCTTAAATATGGAGAACAAACAAAGGGTTGATGGAGGGGTTGTGGGAGGGGGGATGGGCTAAATGGGTAAGGAGCATTAAGCAATATACTTCTGAAATCATTGTTGCACTATATGCTAACTAACTTGGATGTAAATTTTAAAAAATAAATACATAATTAAAAAATAAAATTAATAAACAAAATAACCTTAATATTTTTTTAATTTGTATTTATTTTTGACATACACACACACACACACACACACACACACACACAGAGTGTGAGTGGGGGAGGGGCAGAGAGAGAGGGAGACACAGAATCCGAAGCAGGCTCCAGGCTCCAACCTGTCAGCACAGAGCCCGACACGGGACTCAAACCCACAAGCCATGAGATCATGACCTGAGCGAACTCAGACCCTTAACTGGCTGAGCCACCCAGGTGCCCCAAACCTTAGTATTTTAAAGGAAAAGGTGGAGAATATGTATGGACAAATGTGGAATTAGAACACAAAGAGATGAAAACTATAAAAATGAGACAAATGGAAATGAAAGATATAAAAAACAGTATCAGAGAAAAAAAAGAATGCTAATCAATGGGATTATTGACAGACTGAGCACAACAAAGGAAAGAATCACTAAAGAAGAAACAATCTTGAAGAAGAAAAGTGTAGCACTTCTTCCAACTGAAATACAAAAAAGGTAGCAGGGGTGGGGGGAACAACTGAGAATCAAAGACCTGAGAGATTAAAAAGACAGAACATCTGTACAACTGGAATGTGATTTTAAAAAAGAAAAGTGGTAAGGAAACACAAAACAACTAGGAGGAAAAAATGCCTCAGATTATGGCAAAATTAAACACACATATGAGCATGCACACATAACACACGCCCCAGTGGAAGCCTAGAGAACAAGAAGGATGTAAGAAAAAAGTATGTACAAACTCCAGCAAGAAGGAAAAAAACCTTACATGCAAAGGTACAAAAATAGGAATGACAGTAGACTCTTTGTCATGAATTATATAAGCCAGAAGATAATAGAACACCAGTTTAAAAGTACTAACAGAAAACTGTAAACACAAAACTCTTTAGCAAATGAAAATCTTTAAAAAATGAAAGCACAATAAAAAAATTGTTCAGACAGACAAAATTTGATAAGATAAATTTCCACCAGGCCAAAACACAAAAGATTTTAAAAGAAAGTTTTCTGGCAGAAGAAATAAGATATAAACAACAACAATAAAACCTGTATCTAGGGGCGCCTGGGTGGCGCAGTCGGTTAAGCGTCCGACTTCAGCCAGGTCACGATCTCGCGGTCCGTGAGTTCGAGCCCCGCGTCGGGCTCTGGGCTGATGGCTCAGAGCCTGGAGCCTGTTTCCGATGCTGTGTCTCCCTCTCTCTCTGCCCCTCCCCCGTTCATGCTCTGTCTCTCTCTGTCCCAAAAATAAATAAACTTTAAAAAATAAATAAATAAATAAAACCTGTATCTAAACAAAAAATAGGAAGAGTTGTCAGAAATGGCTGACAACTAGATATAACAGACACCCAGGACTCTAAGATGGCATTCTCCATACCAATGAAGAAGAAGCTCATGGACGTCAAACGAGGAGAACAGTCAAGCTGGACACTGATGTGGAATTTCACCATAAGGGCATTGCCATAGCATTGCAGAGAGGTTATTACCAGTATTACAATAAGTATGTCAATGTGAAGAAAGGAAGCATCACTGGCATTTCTATGTGCTGGCAGCTTATGTGCTTTTCAACTATGTCATTACACGGAACACACACATGAGCCGCTATGCAAGCACCACCGAAGAGGGCCCGGTATGGAGGCACATTCACATTCCTGACTATGACCTTTGCCTGGCACCTTTGAATCCTTTAATTAGGATGAATCGCATCCTAATTAAGAATTAACACCAAATAAAAGATGACTGGTGAAAAAAAAAAGGAAAAAAAGAAAAAGAAATGTTTGAAAACTAGAATAAATATAAAATATTTGTTCTTCACTTCTTTAAAAGATAACTAAAGCAAAAATATTAAAATATTGTGTGGTTTACAACATATTTAGAAGCAAAATATATGACAGGAAATAGAATGATATTGTTGTATGGGTCTTACCCTAACTATAAAGTGATATAATATTATTTAAAGGTCAACAGTGAACGATTAAAGGGATATACTATAAACCTTTGAACAACTCCTAAAATATAAAACCAACATTTATACCTAATAAGCCTAAAGTGGTGCTATAATGAAATCAAAACATCAAGTAATCCAAATGATGGCAAGAGGGAAAAAAGGAAATGAGAACACATGGGCAAACTGAAACCAAGTAGTAAGGGGGTGGATCCAAAACAAGCCACAGTATTAGTTCATTTTAAATGGTACAAGCACCCCATGGTAATGGTAATAATTAAATTTAAATGGTACAAGCACCCCATTTGACAGAGACTGTCAGACTGGAAAAAAATAATCAAGAACCAACTATATGCTGTCCAGAATAAACCCATTTTGTATATAAAGATTCAATTAAATTAAAAGTAAGACAGATTAAATTTACACGATGTTATAGCTCAATTATACCTCAATAAAACTGTTTGGATGGAGAGACAGAAAGATAAATGCGTAAGGACAGAAAAGATATTAAATCCTAACACTAATGAAAAAAAAAGTGGCTAACCTATATTAATATTGGACAAAGACTTAAGAACAAGAAATATCACTAGAGATAAAAAGGACCTATAACGGGGCGCCTGGGTGGCGCAGTCGGTTAAGCGTCCGACTTCAGCCAGGTCACGATCTCGCGGTCCGCGAGTTCGAGCCCCGCGTCGGGCTCTGGGCTGATGGCTCAGAGCCTGGAGCCTGTTTCCGATTCTGTGTCTCCCTCTCTCTCTGCCCCTCCCCCGTTCATGCTCTGTCTCTCTCTGTCCCAAAAATAAATAAACGTTGAAAAAAAAAATTTAAAAAAAAAAAAAAAAAAAAAAAAAGGACCTATAACAATCTTAAATGTATATGCACCTCAAAAAAAAAAACCTCAAAATGCATTTTTCTTAACTGACAAAGCAGTTAATAAAAATAAGGCAAAAATCTCAATTATAAATGGAGAATTTAATACTCTTCTCTGCGTAAATGATTCAACAAGCAGAAAAAAGTAGAGGTGAAGATGTTTTGAAAAGACTTATGTCATGGCGCCTGGGTGGCTCAGTCGGTTAAGCATCCAACTTCGGCCCAGGTCATGAGCTCGTGGTTTGTGGGTTCGAGCCCTACATCGGTCTCTGTGCTGACAGGTCGGAGCCTGGAGCCTGCTTCGGATTCTGTGTCTCCCTCTCTCTCTCTCTCTTCCTCCCCCACTCATGCTCTGTGTCTCTCTCTCAAAAATAAATAAGCTTAAAAAAAATTTTTTTTTAATTAAAAAAAAAAAAAGACTTAGAGTAAGCAATTAGTGAGGTTCTGACAGGACTCCTGGAGGCCAGCAATAAGGAAATCAAGGCCAGCTATCTGGAAAGTCAGAAGCCTATCCTGGAAGCACTCCAAAACAAAGCCACAGGAAGCCTTAGCAAACCAGCCAGCCTCAAGATGGCTGACAAAGGCCAAAAATCCCTGACCAAATAAGGAAGAAACAGCACGAAATCCCCACCCCCAAGTAATAAGTATTCTACTAGTTAACAAATGTCAAAAAAAAAAAGAAACCCAACTGTCAGGGCATACAGTTTCTGCATGTACCTGCTCTTGCTCTCAAGGTCGTTCTTTCACGAGCTCTCACTCCCACTCCCTCGCGCTTGCTCTCTCACTCTCTCTCAATCAAGCTCATGGACTCTCATCTCTACTTTTCACTTAATAAACTTTCTTGCTTGTGTTACTCATGCCCTGTGCTGCTTGTCTGTCCTTGAATTCGTTTGTGTTAGAAGACCAAGAACCTTCTGTGACTCTTTTGTGATTGGCTGGGTCAAGGTCCCAGGGTCTGAGGTCTCTCCAAGTCACCCAGCAACACTTAATAGAACATCAGACAGAAAATCAGTAAGAATACAGAACACTACAGCCACACTGAAACAACCTGACACCACTGACATTTATAGAACACTCTACCCAACAACAGGAAAAAACACTTTTTTCCAAGTACATACAGCACATTTATAAATCAAAGTCATACAAAGTATGTGCTCTAATCACAATGAATTAAACAAGATATAAGAAAAAGATATCTGGGAAAACCTCCCAATGTTTGGAATCTTAATAACACGCTTCTAAATAACCAATAAATAAATCAAAAGGAAAGCTTAAGTATTTCAAACTGAATGAAGATGAAAATATAGTAATTGAGATTTGAGGGATGTGACTAAAGTGTGCTTAAGGGAATTTATTGCACTAGATGACTAATTAGAAAAGAAGTCACAAATCAATGATATCAACTTCTACCTTAAGAAACTAAGAGCTCCATAGAGAATTCAGGAAGTTCTGAAAAAAGAAAAGAGCCACCTAGACTGAGATCTTAAGTCCAGTGAAGGGAACCATGCACCCCTAAGGTGAAGAGGGTACAGTCTCAGCTCATTGGATGACAGAGAAGTTGATGAAGTGTCTCACAAGCTTTTAGAGATGGAAGTTGTGGTTAGAAAGCATTATGTCTGCGTTTAAAACTTCAACGTAGGAACAGTAGCCAGAGAGAAGCTGCCAAAGTGAAAGTGACTAAATCAGAAGAAAGTCACTAAGATGAAAATTGCAAAGAAATGGAAAACCCAGGGTAATAAATAGATCAAACCAAACATTAGGGAAGATGTATGCAACAAGGGCGATGGGCAGTCTGAGAGAATTTAAGTCAGATGCAATCTCCAAGGAAGGAATTGTTAACCAAGGAGCCAAAAAGACTTTCCATATACACAGTTAAAATAGTCAGGTTTTATTTTAATAACTTAAATAAGCAGATAATTTAAAAGCTCACTTTGGTATTCTCTTGTCTCCAGTATTACATTCCAAGATAGAATGTTCTATACTTTTAAGCTACTTTGGTTTTTCCTTCTTCTATAATTTAAGTAAAACTTATTTATGAGTTGCCCTGCTCTTCTTATATAAGAAGTGCAAACCTAAGTTTTTCTTAGATAATTTGTTGGAGGATAACAACTCAATAAAAATAAAATTTCAGTCAGTGTCCATAAGACAGGTATTTCCTGATTGCCTACTAATGCTAGAAACCTAGCTAGCTTTAAGGATACTGGGGACTCAATGATAATGTAAGCCTAGGCCAAAATGCCTAAACAATACCTTAATTTTAATTTATTAGTAAAAACATTAAATGCAATGATGTAATTAACCACTTCCTGTCAATCCTTATGCAGAAACACAGTTCAATTTAAATTACCCAAGTTGTTTCTAAAACACTTCTAAGAAATTTCTTAAAAAGCTATCTTACTTTTAAAATGTAAAAAAATTGTTTAAATAAAATATAAAAGTTTAACTGCAAAACCCTGAAGAAGCTTTAAAGTGAAATGTGTGGTGAATTATCCTAAACTAGGATACATTGTTTTACAGAATTACAATCTTATTTTCCACCAGATCAAATTAGAAGACAATTAGATAACAGGTAAAATAGCAGACATAATATACTGAATAATTATTAATGAAGCATTATAGTGTGTCATAAAGTCTTACTTATAAATTTTTAACTTGCTTACCTATTAACATAATCTTATCACTTGAATACCATCTGAAACATCCTAGAGAAGGCATATAACTTTCTATTGACCAGAGATTGGTGGAAATAACAAAGGTTATACCAGGTGATTGACTCTGAATTGACATTTTATGTGTCTATGAATCAGAAAGTAATTGGAAACCAAATCATTATAAATGCATAAGCAGAGTAAGATAATGCAAAAGGGCTTGAAATTAGAAACATTAGAAACCAAACAGAAACTGCAAAGTTATAAAGCATAGAAAGGAACCTTTTACAAATAAGTAAAATGATAGCTTAAGACTACAATGAAGAAGAAAATGAATCTGCAATGTAATTCGGAATGCAAGTTGGCAATATCAATTCATTACAATAAAGAAAAATACACCACGGGAATACTTAAACAAGAAAAGAATAAACTATCTCCATTTTTCTCTTCTGGACTGTTCTACTCACATCAAACATTATCTGAGCAAATATCGCCACACAGCCTCAAGTGACTGCCTGCAAATACTAAATACAGTTGCTTATATCTGCTGATTATTTAAATATGCTTTCATAACTCCCCTAAAATTCAAGGCTTTATTTTACCAATCCCCCCAAAATGGAAATTTCCACCCACCTAGATATTATTCTTCATTCTTTTTCATTTCTAAAGTCTAATTTCTGATTTAGGCTAAGACTATTCAATGCTTCAAAACCCTAAATAATTCTTCTAATCAGTACAAAATCATTTTACAAAACTCATCCTTCCTGCTCACCAAAAAGCCACTATCATTACCTCATTTTAAAAACAATGATTTGGGGCGCCTGGGTGGCTCAGTCAGTTGAGCGTCCAATTTCAGTTCAGGCCATGATCTCATGGTCCATGAGTTCGAGCCCCACGTTGGGCTCTGTACTGACAGCTCAGAGCCTAGAGTCTGCTTCAGAGTCTGTCTCCTTGTCTCTGCTCCTCCCCCACTCACATGGGGAGAGAGAGAGAGAGAGAGAGAGAGAGAGAGAGAGAGAGAGAGAGAGAGAGACAAAGACAAATAAGCATTAAAAAAAATTTTTTTTAAAACAATGATTTGTGGGGTGCCTGAGTGGCTTGTGGCTTAGTTGGTTAAGCATCCAAATCTTCATTTCGGTTCAGGTCATGATCTCACAGTTCATGAGATGGAACCCCACAATCTTGGAACATTCATCCTCTCTCTCTCCCTCTCTCTCTCAAAATAAATAAATAAACATTTAAAAACAATGATTTGATTTCCATTATTAACCAATGATGATTCAACAACTGTATCATTCAAGGTAGCTAATCAAAATATAAATAGCTTCTGGAATACTATTACTGGCTCTTTCATTAACTCATATTACTACAATTAAAATTAAGCATAACAGATCTGATGAGCCCCATGTGACAAGTTAGAAAATCTTAAGAAAAAATTTCTCTGGGAAATAGGGGTTCTTTATTATTTTTGGTAGCGGTCAGTCTTACTTTCACCAAAATTCCCTCATAATTCTACAAAATAAAAGTCAACTCACCCTCAGGGAACAATCAAAGTTCTTTGTGCCAGACTTCTTTTTAATCTCAAAATTGAGGCATCATTCATTTACTCAACAAATAATCATTTAGTGGCAATAACTGACAGCCATTCTATCAAATGTTTGAGATTTAAAAGAGATCAGTTTTTATCCTGAAGGAACTAGCATCAGGGTCTAGCATGGAGGTCTCAAATTCAAATATTTCTAAGTGCCAGCCCATGAACCTCAACAGGACTGGGCATAAGATACCAAGGACTAGTAAGAATTATGATGAAATGGACAGCACACCCTCATCTATAAACAAATTCAATGTTTTTTTGTTTTTTTTAAGTTTTATAGGAGCTTAAACTTTCTGGATCATACCAGCTTATTACTTGTGGTTAATATGGATCTATAAAGACATAAAATAATAATTTTATAGTAAGTGCCTTTAGTAGAGTTGGTTAAAGACTTCTGAGAAAATAGAAAATTATAATTTCATCTCTCATTCAATTATATTCAAATGTTTACTGAGTACTAATTATGTATCCATGAAAACGAAAAAAAAAGATGAGAAGAATGAGGTAAAACATCTAAACACTTTGTGATGTGCCAGGCACTTTTCTAAGCACTTTATATATAATAACTCATTTTAGCATCATAACAATTTTATAAAGTAGGGACCATTATTATCCCCATTTTAAAAGTGAGGCTTAGAACTTGCCCAAAGTCACACAGCAAGGAACTGAGAATCCAAAATCATTCTGGCTCCAGAGTCCATGTTCCTAACTGCTTTTCTATACTAGTGTGTCACATTTCTAGAAATTTTCTCCTAATCTCTTGTCTAGCTTATATGCTCCTTTAACATTCTCTCACAGCATCCTGTGCTTCCTTCCATCACAGGATTTTCCTCTTTAATTGTCTGACTACCAAATTGAGCTGTAGGTTTTTCAAGGTCAATAAAATCACACACATACCATTGAATCTTCAGCATCTATTACAGTAAACTGGCACAGAGTAAGCTCTCACTCTCACAAATGTGTACTAAGTAAATATAAAATGAATATCACAGTTTTGGGAACAATAAAAATAAGCCAAAAGATATAGTTAGATAGAAAACACATGGAATGTATTATTCCAAGAAACTGTGTAAGATGAAAACATAAAAAATTGTAAGAGAGGTTTAAAAGCTGGTAATATACGTACAGATTATTAAAGGGTAAGATATTTTTAAAGATGAAATCATCTCTCATAGCTAATAATTTTCTTCCAAACCATCCCTTTATTACCTTCATTATATTCAGCATAACACTAATACGGTCCTAACTGGTCTTCTTGCTTGTAGATTAATTTCCTCTCTCCAAACTATTTCTACTCACCTCCACTATGTAAAACAATGTTATAAGTCACAGTCACAACTTAAAATCTTTAAGTCTTCCTCACTGCCTATATAGTCCAAGCTTCGTTAGCATAGTTTTTAAAGTACTTTTTTTCTGGGACACCCTTCCTAAATGTTTTCCAGGATGTTTATATAGACTGCAGCTGGTAAAAAAGTATAGACGAGTATCTCCTTTGTGGGTAAAAAAGCATGACCTACTAGTTTGGAAAAGTATTAAGCACTTTTGGCAAGAAAAAAACAGAATTGATAACCATAAACATGTATGTGATACATAAAAATAAAATTAAATTACATAAGTGGCTGGTCTGAATACTGCCAGAAAGGGGACAAAAATTAGAGAAAGAAATAAAGAAAGAAGTTAAATATTTGTAGTATGAGCATAAACGTGAAATCATCATAAATTTTAAGACTTTCAACAAAGAGCTCTCTGGTAAACGGCAAAACAATACTATATCTCACTAAAAAATATATCCTTTGTTTGAATACGTGTGTCCTGAAGCACTAACTTTACCAAAAGAGAGGTCTGGGCTTTGCCCTCCACTACTGAGAGATGATCTCTAGGACCCTGAATGTCCTGCCTGACAAGCACATCTTTGTCTGCCTGAGGTGTCTGGTTACCAGAGACTCTAACGATGTGATTTACAATGGAAAGTTTGGAACATGCCATTTTAGTTCCGCCCTGCAGAGAAATGGAGACTAAATCTATTAGCCCAAATCTTCAGGGGCTGAAGACTAAAGGTCAGCCATGCAAGCAATACGTGACTGAACTACAATATAAACTTTGGACGCCAAAAGCTCAGGCAAGCCTCCCTGGTTGGCAATACTCTTTGGGTATTGTCATGCAGCTTATTGAGAAGAAATGTTGTCCTTAACTCCCTAGGAAGAGGACCACCAGAAACCTCACATTTGGGTCCCAGATTTTGCGCCATGTGGTTCTTCTTTTGTTATTATAAAATTGTAATCGTAATTACAGTACCTTCCTGAGTCTCTGAGTCATTCTAGTGATTATCAAACATGAGGGAATCCCCAGGAGTCCCAGAATTTGTAGCCAGCAGGTCTGAGGCAGAGGTGGGCCTGGCAGCCAAAACTTAAAGCTAGTGTTGCAAGTGAGGGCAGTCTTGTGGGGACTACGCAGTTGGCCTGAACTCATTGCAATAAGTTTTTGTCAGTGAATTTCTCTAGTTAATACAATTTAAACTGTCCTCAAAGTCATAATGGTCAGCAGGAAAACATATGATTTCCCTTGTTGGGCATTACTGCCAAGAGGCTGCTCAAGAAGTTGCAGAATTATAGAATGAGGCTATAGTTCCCCTGTCAGTTAATGGGTAAAGTGGCCCAATTAGCCACCACAGATGAGATCTTCAAGAGACACTGACTATCTCTGGATGAAGATAAGCCATACGGGGATACCAAATGGCATTTACCTGTGAACTAAACATGTTCTATAGCCTAATAAAATATGGAAAAATGGTAGTGAGACCTTAAGAAATATACTTTGCTTTCCATAATATAGAAAGTATATAACATTTCCCTTACTTTTTGTATTAACTTTAAACTAGCATAGAAATAGAGATCATATAAAAATAGGACCTAAGATTTATATCTAGACTGCTGTATAAAACACTTCATGAACAAAATAGCAAAATATATTATACCTCTGTTATAGTCTCCCCCCCCCCCCCCCCCCCCCCCCCCCCCCGGTACTTAAAGTTAGGCATTTATCAACAATTCAATGCACCAAAGCAATTACATGGTTCATTGGAATTTTACATAACACCTTTAAAGAATATCTGCGGGGCGCCTGGGTGGCTCTGTCGGTTCAGCGTCCTACTCCAGCTCAGGTCATGATCTCACGGTCCGGTCAGTGAGTTCGAACCCTGCGTCGGGCTCTGTGCTGACAGCTCAGAGCCTAGAGCCTGCTTCACATTCTGTGTCTCCCTCTTTCTCTGCCCCTCCCCCATTCATGCTCTGTCTCTGTCTCAAAAATAAATGAACATTAAAAAAAAATTTTTTTTAAAAGAATATTTGCTCTCATTAACTGTATTATCATTAGCCTCCTATGTCCAACTTAAAATTCTTACCAGTTCTCTTTCATGCATCTATTTACAGATTCTTTCCCAGAAACATACTTCAGCCTGGTGAGAAGTTTCCTTCTCATGAGGTGTACACGTGTGTAAACAGTATAGGTGGACAAATATGTGCACTCACAGTCCCTAGGCTAAGACCAAAAATTCTAAGGACATGCAAAAAGAAAGGCAAAAGATAAAAATAGGGAAAGAAATGAAAATCCTTGTGAATGAGGAAAAAGAATGGAGAGAACTAGTGGAAGAAACCCATGACTTATGATGGGGTATTTGACACAATATAATAGGTTTCAGAGAGAAGACTTAGCAAAGTATATTTCAGGTACTGGAAAAGCAATGTGCTTAAACCAGTAACAACCCCACTATGGATTTACTACTCTTTTGTTCTTGGGTATATAAATCTATGAGTCAGTCAAGATTCTACTTGAAAATAACATTCAAAAAAATTCTTAGGGATCCTCCTAGAATCAATAATAAAATCTAATTATATATTGATAAAACACTGATCTACAACACACCAACGTTTTTATAAAAGGTAACCCAGATATGTAAGTACTTAAATCTCATCTTTTCCTGGATGTGATCATAGTCTAAAGACCAGGGTAGGGGAATGAGGGAAAGGGGGAGTGCTGCAGGCTGAGGGAAACCACCTCTCTCATCATTTCCAAACAGGAATATGGATACCTTGTACTGAGCATAAACAACTCTGGTCTCATGTGCCTAAAAGAAATCCTAAACTTACTGAAAGCTTTCACTTAAATGCTTTTCTTCTCAGACAGCAAAAAGTAACATACATGGTATCATGAACCTTCTCAAATAGGCATCTGAATTATAGTTACTGTACCTCATCAATATCAGACAGAACTGAAAGCTACATTCTTGGGTCTTTCAAAGTTTGGTTTCTCTGATCATCTCATCTAAAATAAAATGTAGTCAGGGGCACCTGGGTAGCTCAGTTGGTTAAGTGCCTGACTTTTGATCTCAGCTCAGGTCATAAGCTCATGATTCCTCGGATCAAGCCCCGAGTCGGGCTCTGCACTGACAGCTCGGGGCCTGCTTGGGATTCTCTCTCTCCCTCTCTCTCTGCCCTGCTCATGCTTACATGCTCTCTCTCTCTCTCTCTCTCAAAAATAAATAATAAATGAAATGAAATGAAATGAAATGAAATGAAATGAAATGAAATAAAGCAGTAATCATATTTTCCCCCTCCAGTTGTTTAAAAGGAAAAAAAAAAATACTCTCATCCCTCTTTCTTTCAGATTCTATGCCAAACTCTGATTATAAAACATAACCTGTCCCTATGCCTCCTTCATTACACTCCCCCACCTCACTCACCCATTGGTTTCAAAATATTCTATCTATACAGAGGTAGAATGATTCAACATTTAACAGTTTAAGTTCCTCTATCCAAATGTAGTCTCTGTGAGGTTAAGTATTATGTCTAATTGTTCCTGAATATTTTAAGCATCTAAAAAAACATAATCAAATACACTATCATAAAAAAGTCAATACATTAAGAACATAAGCTTGAGGCACCAGGTTAATCAGAAGCATAATTTAGCTTTATTTTATCCATGTGGAACCAAATTTAGTCTAATGCACATTTACTGATAAAACAGGGTTATGGAATCAGCAACCAATTCATTACAGGTACGACAACACAGTTTAAAACAATTCATCACTGCGCTGCAAAAACCTTAATCAAGAGGAGAAAAGAATTTTAGTGTAACACATACTGAGAATAATTTTAATGAAATTAAGTTGGGTCCCTTCTAAAACCAGTGATAATCATAATTGTGCAAAATTTAATCAGTATTTCTTTTCTAAGGAGAACACTATTTAGATCTCCAAAACCATTTATGTGACCAAACATTTCTCTTTCTCAGGTTCATAGTAAATAGAAGAAAAGTAGACTTCTGTTAATTTCTTTATTGCTGGGTAAAATTATATCCACAATAAAGAGTTCAATAAAGATAATTATGCTATTCATTTAATGTCTTCAACCTATTTTCTTTTGGTTTGTAATTCAACAAATGTGGAAGATTACTTCATTCAGAAAGATATTAATTCAGAAATATAGTTATTATTATACCAATGGACTAGAAGAAATTATTTAATATTTAGAATACTGTTTTTCCTTACCTTGAGTATCCTCCAAAGTACTTTTTAGTTTTAAAAGATAAAGGGGATAACATAAATCATCTTTTTTCTAAAATGACTTAGCATCTCAAAAGAAAAAAGAAGGGCATTAGAGGAACATTTCAATACTACCAATACTAACAGAGACAGTAACAGAGAAAGTAAGATGGGGTTCAGAGATGAAAGAGCCCCACGAAAAAAACAATGAAAAGGCCAAGTTCTGAAAAGGTGCTGGAAGAGCTCATGCAACCAATAAACATGCTCTGCAGCCCCCATCTGAATGGTTGGATCTGCCTTCTCATAGCAATTTAAAGCTATTTCCAAGACTTTACTTTTTACTTTTGTATAAAAAGTCCTAATCCTCTGGCATCAGATACACCAGCCACTCTAACGCTAACTCTAATATTTCAGTGCCAGCTGTCAAACTGCCAGAAAGGACATGTGCACATGAATCATGGTTTTCTTCTTCCTGTGCACCAGCATACATGTGGACAATCCACCCCAAATCCCAGTGTCCAAGTTCCTCGACTTTTCAATGCCGGTGACATTCTCTTCTATTTTACCTCATTCATGTCCTACGCCACTCACAAACTTAGAGTCACAGACCTCACTGTGAAACACAAAATAATAAAACGTCTGGAAGATAACAAAAGAGAAGATTTAGATGACCTTGCGCATGGCAACAGCCTTTCTGGTGTAACACCAAAGGCCAAAGGCGTGATGCACCGAAGAAATAATTGATAAGTTGAACTTCTTTAAAATTAAAAACTTCTGTTCTACAAAACAATGTCAAGAGAATACGAAGACAAGCCACAGACTAGGGAAAAATACTTGGAAAAGACAACGTATCTGATAAACAACTGTTACCCAAATATACAAAAAACTCTTAAAACTTAACAATAAGAAAGTGAATAATCCAATTAAAAAAATAAGCAAAAGTCCCGAACAATCACCTCACCAAAGATATATAGCTAGCAAGTAAAGTAAGCATGTGAAAAGATACTCAACATCCTATGTCATTAGGGAGCTACAAACTGAAAGGACAATGAGATACCACTACACACCTATCAGAATGGCCAAAAACAAAAAAAACAGATACTACCAAATGTTGGAGAGGATGTGGAACAATAGGCTCTCTTGGGCCCTGCCAGCGGGAAAATGCAAGATGGTACAGCCACTTTGGAAGACAGTTTGGCTGTTTCTTACAAAATTAAAGATACTCTTACCATATAATCCAGCAATAGTGCTCCTTGGTATTTACCCAAACGAGCTGAAAATTTATGCCCACACAAAAATCTACGTGGGAATATTTATAGCAGCCATATTCATAATTTCCAAAACCTGGGAGCAACACCAAGACATTCTTTAGTAAGTGAATGGATAAACAAACCGTAGTACATCCAAACAATGGAATATTATTCAGTGTTAAAAAATGATTTGGAGCACTTGTGTGGCTTAGTCGGTTGAGCATCAAACTCCTGATTTCAGCTCAGGTCATGATCCAAGGGTCGTGAGATCGAGCTCCATATCAGGCCCTGCACTGAGCATGGAGCCTTGCTTAAGATTCTCTCTCTTCTCTCTATCTTCTCTCTCTCTGTCCCTCTCCCCAACTCACACTCTCTCTCTCTAAAATGAATGAATGGGTGGATGGATGAATGAATGAATGGAATATAAAAATATGAAAATTAAAAAAATTATCTATCAAGCCACAAAAAGATACAGAGGAACTTAAATGCATATTACTAAGTGAAAGAAGCTAATCTCAAAAGGCTACACGCTGACATTCTCCAAAAGGCAAAACTAAAAAGACAATAAAGAGATCAGTGGTTGCCAGGGGTTAGGGAGGAGGCAATGATGAACTGGCAAAGCATAGAGGGTTTTTAGAGCAGTGAAACTATTCCATATAATACTGTAATCTATAGAGATCCATGTCATTATACATTTGTCAAAACCCACAGAACGTATAGCACCAAGAGTGAAGCCTAAAGTAAACAACAGATTTTGAGTACTAATGATATGTCTAAGTCAATGGAGGTTCATCAATTATAGCAAATGGTGCAAGACACTGATAGTCAGGGAGAGGCTGCCCATGTGTGAGGGCAGGGAATATATGGGAATATTCTGTACTTTCCCCTCAATCTTGTGGGCCAAAAATTGCTCTAAAAAAATAAACTATTTAAAAAATTTTTTAATGTTTATTTATTTTTGAGAGACACAGAGTGTGTTGGGGGGAGGGGCAAAGGGAGAGGGAGACACAGAATCTGAAGCAGGCTCCAGGCTCTGAGCTGTCAGCAACAGCCCCAGACAGCTCTTTAACTCACGAGCCATTAGATCATGACTTGAGCCGAAGTCAGATGCTCAACCGACTAAGCCACGCAGCGCCCCCAAAAATTAATTATTTTTAAAACGAAAAAGAAGGGAGGGACGGATGGGGAAGGGTGAGCTATTGAACCATAAAAAGCACTAGAAGAACTTTAAATGTATATTGCTAAGTGAAAGAAGCTAATATGAAAGGATTATATACTATATGATTTTAACTATATGACATTCCGGAAAGGGCAAAATTATAGAGACAGCAAAAAAGGTCCATGAATGCCAGAGGTTCAATGAATGCCAAAAGGGACAAATGCAGGAACACAAATTACAAATTACTCTGTATGAGCCTGTAATGGTAGATACATGACATTTTGCATTTGTCCAAATCCATAGAATTATATAACACAAGGAGCTAACCCTAACATAAACTATGGACTTTAGTTGATATTAATATTGGTTCTGCAATTGTAACAAATGTACCATACTAATGCAAAACTGCACCATATTAATGAAAGATTGTAACAGGGGGCTGTGTACTGAAGGAGAGAAGGTCTCTAAGAACTCTGTACCTTCAGTTCAATTTTATGTAAACATAAAACTGCTCTTAAAAAATAAAGTCTTTTAGGGGCGCCTGGGTGGCTCAGTCAGTTGGGCGTCCGACTTCAGCTCAGCTCATGGTCTCGCAGTCCATGAGTTCGAGCCCCGCGTCAGGCTCTGTGCTGACAGCTCGGAGTCTGGAACCTGTTTCAGATTCTGTGTCTCCCTCTCTCTCTGACCCTCCCCCATTCATGTTCTATCCCTGTCTGTCTCAAAAATAAATAAACGTTAAAAAAAATTTTTTTAATAAATAAATAAAGTCTTTTAATTTTTAAAAATGCAGTATTGGAAAGGAAACATATACGCCAATTTTTATCAACAATGTACATAGAAGGGGAAAAAAAACAAACAAACAATGTACAGTAGGGAAGGGAAGGGGAGATCCAGCTGATACAACACTACTTACTGATCAGACCCATTCTTTCCCCACTGCTCTATAATGTGACATGTGTCATAATTCAAGTGACTATGTATTTGGGCCTGTTTCCCAACTATTTTGTTCCTATACGTTTTTTTTTAAGTACATGTGGTACACCAAGATGTTCACTGCAACACTATTTGTAAGAGTCCAAGACTAGGAACAACCCAACCATCTATCAATAATAGAATGGATAAATAAATTATGATATACATAGTATACTACAATAAATATGATCAAACTATGTCTACATGTAACAACAGAGATGAATTGTACAAATATGAACTGAGAAAACCCAAACACAAAAAACTCATATACTATTTGATTCCAAGACAGTAATATTACTGCTCAACAAGAATATTACTAATTTATTATGATACAAGTTTAACAATAGTGACTATCTCTGGAGTGAAGGGGTTGAAGGACAGAGACTAGGAGGGCACACAGGGAATACTAGTAGTGTTCTAGATTTGTGTGAGTTTGTTTGTTTAAAAACATTTTCTTTATATAAAGAAAGAACTGGCTAAATTTTAGAAAACATATGTTTCACATTCTAAATAAATTTCTGAAAAGCACACTAAAATATAAGAAGCAGAATCAACTATGCTAAAAAACAGATGTGTGAAGTATAGGAACATTTTAAGAGCTTTCCAATAGTACAAAAGAAAAGAAGAAAAAGATAATCTATACAGAAAAATACATATTAAACAAAATTTTAAAATAAAAAATACATATAGTAGGTAAAGCTATATTAGTGGACAAACAGAAGTAGTTAACATTTCTAAGCCAAACAGGGCTAAAACTTAAACAGGAAAAAAGTATGTCAACTTATTTTGATAATAAAATTCATAATGGACAAATAAAAGTAATAAATGTTTATGTGTAAAAAATAACATGTTAAAAAATAAAAGAATTTAATACTAAGAGACTTTACTATTATTCCTCAGAGAATGTTTATAAAAACTGATGATCTATTAGGCCATAAAGAAATTCCCACCTAATTCCTAGAGGAAAATTTGTCCCAACAGAACAAAATAAGTTACAACTAAGAAAAAATAATAAATTGAAAACAAAGGGGAAAAGTTGATAAACTTGAAATTTAAAAATATTCTGTTAAGTGTTGTTTGTCAAAATAAAAGAAAATTACAATCATCTGCTTCGGGGCAGACAGCTATAGCAACAAAATTACTACACAGACCAAGATTAGGGATAGAGGAAAAGTGGCCAAAAGTGAGTTAGGCAGTTTTTCCTTGGGAACTTTTCCCAATTCTAAACATTGGCAAAATTTAGAAAATCTAGGCTTTCCCCTGAGCAGAGGGACACTCTGAGAGACAGAGAAACAAAGGAGAAATTTTGTTTGACTCACAAAAATAGAGAAACAAAACTGGGAAGGGATTTAAAGATATAGCTGAATTTTCCCTCAAGATTACTGCAGAATTTTGAAGTTACACAGATACACAAAAAACAAAAGTTAAGAGATAACATTTTATCTAACAACAATAAAATAATATGAAAATTTTAATGAAATTTATACTTTTTAAAAAATTACATATTAACAAAATTCACTCAAAAATGTAAAACTTGAGGGGCACCTGGGTGGCCCAGTCAGTTACGCTTCCAACCCTTGATTGAGGCTCAGGTCATGATCTCACGGTCATGAGATGGGGCCCTGCACTGGGTTAAGGCACAGAGTCACCTTTTTCAAAAAATTTCCTTCTCTGAAGTGCCCTACAAATTATTTTAGGGCTGAGTGTATTTAAACTTGCACAGAACAGTTCATTATTATGTAAATAACACTACTCTCAGAAAAAGTTAGAAATAATCCATTTCATGTAACATAATGAATACAAAAGCCAACTATAAAATCAACCTCTATCACAGCGCCTGCATGGCTCAAATCAGTTAAGCATCCAACTCTTGATTTCAGCTCAGATCATGGTCTCACGGCTCCTGAGTTCAAGCCCTGCATCTGGTTCTACAGTGACAGTGCAGAGCCTGCCTGGGAATCTCTCTCTCCCTCTCTCTGCCCCTGCCCCACTCATGCTATCTCTCTCCCTCTCTCTCTCCCTCTCTCTCTCCCTCTTTCTCTCTCTCTCTCTCAAAAAATAAAAATAAAATAAAAAATCTCTATCTACTATCAACTACAGATCAATCTCTATCAGTTATTCAGCAGTTCTAGGTGGTGGTCTAGGCTATAGAAATATGTCAGCAAATCTTCTCTCACATTATCTATCTTATCAAAAAGTGTGTCTATATCACATAGGAGTATAAATGGGTGGCATACCAATTAAAAACAAGTGATCTAGAAATACATCAACACTTAAAATATGATGGCTTAAATTTTTTTTTTTTTTTTTTTTTACAAAGCTACCAGTACAACCCAGTGAGTATTTATTTGCCAATAAATAGTATTGGCATAGCTATGTATCTATATAGAGAAAAAAATGAACCTCAATTCCTACCCCACACTATAATTAATTTGAGTTGGATAAAACATACAGACGTAGAAACTAAAGCCACAAAGCTCTCAGAAGAAACAGGAGAATATTTTTCTGACAAGATTAAGAGAAGAAAAGATTTCAAATTTAAGCAGGACACACAAAAAAAGTACTAACCATAGAATAATTGATATTAAATTCACCGAAGTTTAATTTAACTCCTGTTTATCAAAAGACACTATTTAGAAAATGAATCAGCAAATTACAAAATTGGGAGAAATTATTAGGAAAACATATATCTGACAAAAGATCGATGCCCAGGATATAGAAAGAACTTTTCCCACAAAGAGATAAAATAACCTAATTAAAAACAAAAATTAAAAGTGAATGGAAGTCTATAAATTTCTTTGAAATGTATCCAAAACATGGACTAATGGGTGAATAGAGGAAGAGGTACATGAAATAAGTCGTGTTAAATCAGGGGCACCTGCATTAAGCATCCAACTCTTGATTTCTGATCAGGTCATGATCTCGCGGTTCATGAGTTCAAGCCCTGCATTGGGCTCTGCACTAACAATGTGGAGACTTCTTGGGATTCGCTCTCTCTCTGCCCCTACCCTGCTTGAGCGCGTACACACACACACACACACACACACACACACACATTCTCTCTCTCTCTCTCTCTCTCTCTCACACACACACACACAATAAATAAACCAAAAAAAAAAAAAAAAAAAAAAAGATGTGTTAAATCAGATATAGAAAAATGTAAAATCCAAATGGTATGTGGGCAGTACATTCAGTACAATAAAATTCATTCAATTTTTCTACATATTTAAATGTTTCTTAGTAAAATCTTACTGAACAATATCAGAGATCAGAAAAGGACTAAGGAGGCGTGCTGAAAACTAGAAAGAGGCAGCCATAAGATCTGAAGACAGCTCCAAGCACACTATAAATGTCTTCAAATGAAATAAAGTACCACAAATGAAAGAAGCAGCACTGGTGAATAGCAACTAAGTGAAAAAGTCATAGAAAATGAGCAGAAAGGTAGGCAAAAGCTAGATCACATAGTTTACTATGTGCCAAGATAATGAATTTAGATTCTACTTTAATGTAAAAAGGATCTATGGTATAGGCACAAAAATCCTAAATAGTAGCAAATTAAGTTTAAATATACATTAACTGTGCTATATAATATGGTAGCTACTTGTCTATTTAGACTTATGTTAATTTAAATTAATTAAAAACCAAGTTCTTCAGGTGCACCAACCACAAGTCAAGTACTCAGTAGCCTATGTGTCTAGTAGGCACTGTATTAGGCAACAAAGATTATAACAGAACATTTCCATTGTCACAGAACATTCAATTGGACAGTACTCCTTTCAAAGAAAATACACATAACACAAACATGTCAACAAAAGAAATCATTTAAGAAAGTGAAATTTTCTGTAAGTTTTCTTAAAACACAAAAGTAGAAATAAAAATAAATGTAGAAATATTTACAAAATGCCAAAAGTCTTACCAAATGAAAAGCTTTTAAAAAATTCTGTCAGTTATCACAGAACATATTTTGAAAGGTACATTCAGAGCTGAGACAATAAATTGATAACCAACACTTCCAGGGGCACCTGGGTGGCTAAGTCAGTTAAGGATCAGACTCCTGACATTGGCTCAGGTCATGATCTCACGGTTCTCTCTCTGCCTCTCCCCTGTTCACTCACACGCATGTGCACACATGCTCTCTCTCTCAAAATAAAAAACATTAAAACATTTATTTTAAAAATTCTCCTCTAAAATGGTAAATGAATGAGACTGAAAGGATCCATCAGGTATAGGCACAAAATTGAATATTCAATTTCAATAACAAACAACATTATTATCAGACTAGATCATGTAAAACTGAACACCAGAAATACGAGAATACATAAAGTTATCCTCATTTTATCTTGCATCTGCCTCTAAACCAAAATGGTTTCACCATTATATCTGTAACTGCATAAATAAAAAACAACAACTAAGGATAATCCCTGCAAAACCTCTAGAGTATGAACAGATCTTCACACAAAGTTTTAAACAAAGATTCTTCTCTTCACCCATAGTTGCATAACAACCTCTCAAAGGTTCTTTTTCTTTTACTATAATACAAGTAATACAACATAAAGTCACAGACATGTATATGTGTGTGTGTGTGTATATATATATATATATATATATATATATATATATATATATATATATATAAATCACAAACCTTAAGGCTTGATTTTCTTTATGAACTACCAGTCTTGGACATACTCTTAAGAACTTTCTATTTAGAGATAGAAGAAGAAAATAAAAGCAGGCCATACCTAGAAAATAAATCTGAATGCCAGATGAAATGCATAAATATAAAGCCTCAATTTCCTACCTAGCAAAATATACAAAAAAAATAATAAATGAATAGGGGCATCTGGGTGGCTCGATCAGTCAAGTGTCCAACTTTGTCTTGGATCATGATCTAGCAGTTCATGGGTTCAAGCCCAGTGTCGGCCTCTGTGCTGACAGCTCAGAGCCTGGAGCCTGCTTCATGTTCTGTGTCTCCCTCTCTCTCTGCCCCGCCCCTGCTTGTACTGTCTCTGTCTCTCAAAAATAAATAGACATTTAAAAAATTTTTAAATAATGAATAAATTCTAATAAGCTACATGAGTACATGCCTTTGAAAAATTAAATGTAATAAAAGAATAGCTTTCATAATTCTGTTTAATCCTCTCAAATGTTATTAGATAGATCTTCACATTTATTACTTTTTCTTCCTATATAGCAAATATTTTGCTTTCAAAACCACAATAACAAATCATTGTAAAAGTATTTTCCACAGAGTTTTAATAAAGCAGTCAAACTGGACATGAGAAAGTAAATGACTCCAAGCAGAGAAAAGCAGTAAATTTACTGCTAAGAACTTTGAAGAGATTATCAAGTCTTTCTTTTATTTTTTTATTTGAATGTGTGAGATGAGAGAGAGGGATGGAGTCTTACTTATTTTTTTTTTTTTTTACTTAATTTTTTAATCAAGCATAATTTCCTTAAAACCACTCGGGGTCAGTTCCTTGCATGTTCTCTGACTAAGACCTAACTACATACAACCCTACAGGGAACATTAACTGCACCAAAGGGGAAAATAGGGAGTTGAAAGAGGCAAACAAACAGAAAATGCAAAAAGACAATCTACTATTTCATAAGAAAAAAACTTTACATGTGTAAAATAATCCAAGATCAGCCTTAGTCATATTAAAGTAAAAATGGGGAATTCACAAAAGAGAAAATGAATTATTTTTGCCCACTAGTAGAAAAATAAATAGGCATTTAGGCAAAAATGCATAAGTCAATCTTACCGCTTTATAAATGGCTAAAATTTTGGAGTGGTCTTTCTACCCACTTACATAACAGATGAATACAAAAAGAAAAAAGAAAAGAAAAGAAAAGAGAAAAGGAAAGACAAGACAAGAAAAAAGGCAGCTTCTCAGACTAAATACAAACAGAGCTTTGAAATTTAAAATATTGTCTGTCTAGCAGCTGTAATACAAACTTTCCAAAACATCTACTGAAACACCTAAGAAAAATGCAGAATGAAAACTTTAAACCTCATATTAGGACGAAAAAGTCCACATGCTACCACAACTTAAAGACTGATAGGTCTCTATTCAAAAGGTTGGTCAATCCGGGCACCTGGGTGGCTCAGTTGGTTAAGAAGTCTACTCCTGATTTCGGCTCAGGCCCCTCCCCTACTCGCACACTCTCTCTCACTCTCTCTCAAAGTAAATAAATAAACTTAAAAAAAAAAATTTAAAAGGTTGGTCAATGGACCCTGCATATCATACAGACAGCAGGACTGACCAACAAAAATGACCCCTTCAGCACCTGGGTGGCTCAGTCGATTGAGCGTCCGACTTTGGCTCAGGTCATGATCTCACAGCTCGTGAGTTCGAGCCCCGTGTCAGGCTCTGTCCTGACAGCTCAGAGCCTGGAGCCTGCTTCTGCTTCTGTGTCTCCCTCTCTCTCTGCCCCTAACCCACTCTCATTCTGTCTCTGTCTCTCTCAAAAATAAATATTTAAAAAAATATAAAAATAAAAAAAATGACCCCTTCAAATTCCCTCCCTGTCTACTATAGATCACAAACACAAGGTTTATACCAACCAAACAGAAACCAGGTAGCTGTTCTTCCACATGTGTCTACAACATCATGGGGCAAACTGCTCCTATACCCTCTCTCTCCCCGTGTTTTAGATGGTTTTCAAAGAGTATCTATAGGGGGTCCCTTGGACTCTTTCAGACAGTCCATGAGGTCAAAAGTATTTTCATAATAATGCTAAGCAGTAATTAACCCTTTTCACCATCACTGAGTATACGGTGCAGTTTTCAGAGACGATGTGACATATGACACCACAACTGAATCCAGCCGTCTTCCATGAAGCCAGACCTTTTTTAATCCGCAAAAAGGCAAAACAATGCCAATCTTGCACTAAATTGTTTTTGCTTTAGAATATTTAATTTTGCACAAAAATGTTATTTCTATTAAGATAGTAGGTTTATTGTTTTAAAATAAACATTTGCAATTATAATTTCTAATATGATAACTATCATTAGATATAACCCACATAAATTTAAAAAACTCTCCAGGTCCTCAATGATTATAATGAGTATAAAGGAGTCCAGAGACCAAAAGTCTAAAAACTGGTACTCTAGGTAATCTAAGTCTCTTATGGACCTTCACTTCCTTTGCTGATACAAACATCGAGTCAAAGAAAAGAACTGGGAAGGAAGAATATGTGTATTGGTTTCATGTTCACTCATAAAGGAAGTGCCGGAGTTGCAAAGAGACAGGAAGCTCCCAGAGAACAGAATATATTGAAAACTAATATTCATAGACTCCATCTGTTCAGAGGATCATGCAGTAGAAGACAAAGGAATAATCCATTTCACTCTAGCATAGTCCCAGCTAGACAAATGACATGAATGTAAACTAGAATGCCGCCTGAAATTTAAAGAGTGCACACAAGAAGGATCTACAACTCTTGCCATCTAACAAACAGTAGGAAAAAATAAGATCATCACAAAAACTCACAGGAAAACTAAAACTTTAAAAATAAATTCCATTTTTAAAAATCCATGAAAAAGAAATACATTTTTAGAAAAGTTTTGTATCCTCAGTAGGATACCAAAGGACAAAATCTTTAAAAAAAAAAAAAAAAGACAAAGAGAAATAGAGTAATAAAAACTGGATGAGGAGAAAAACAAAACAAAGCAAAACAAAACAAAACAAAAAAACAACATGAGATTAAAAGAAGACGAGTAAAGCAAATACTTAATATTTCAGAGAGGGTAAAAAAAAAAATCCACATTAGGGAAAATAAACCAACATTAGGGAAAATTAAATCTTTCTTATGAGACCAAGCTCAAGATTTTCCAGAATGCAGGAGGGAGAAACGGAAAAAACTGAATCACTATATTGTATAAAAAAATCAATATCCAAGATTACATTAAGTATGTCCAAAGAAACCAGAACACTTAGAACGATGGAAGAAAAAAGGGCATTTAATACCTACATGCCCTTCTTGAAAATGTACTTTAGTCAGCACTGTAGTTAGCACTGTAGTTAAGGATGTTACGAACTTCACCGACTCTGGTCAGAGACATCAATAAAGTGATAGGAATTAAATTAACTCAGAACAATAAAAAGCAAGTGGAGGACAACCATCAGAAGATGAAAAGGATTTCAATAGATTTCTGAAATACAAAGAGGACAGAAACCTATTGATATTAAGCCAGAACACACCCACAACAATGAGGGGGGGGATCTTCACTGAAGAAGAAGGAAGAGCTGATTATCAGTACAGTGATAGCTGAGGGGAACAAACAACTCTGAAAATTGCTAGGCTACCAAATAAGAACAACAAGGATTACGCATCACCTAGCTAATGTATTTGGAGATCTCTGCCATTTGTGTTTCAGAATACAAAAAAATTATGTTCTTTATGATATTTCTACTTTAAAAACTGACTTCTGCTTACAATTTCCTTCATCTAACGGTAGCAAATAAAATTCCAGTGATACATAGGCATATCTCCACAGAGAAACCTGAACTGTGATTCTGTTTACATTTCTTTAGTCGAAAATAAGTCTTGTAAGAGAACTTAATGTCATCTCTAATAAAAACTATAAATCTGCCCAGTGCCTTAATCAACCCCAAGGCTTTCAAATTATTTATTGCCTTGAAATTACAGCATGAACATTGATGCAGTTCTCTCCTTCACCTCTTGTAAATCATCTCAACAATGAAAATATTTTTATGTGTGAATTTATCAAAGAAATTTTCTTAAACTAACTCAAGTTTTCAGCAAAACTCAGAGGCAAATATAATCCACAAACTCTAAAATACAAATGTACACTATAAAAAGTAGTTAGAATCCAAGAGAAAAGGGCTAAGGAAAGTTCAGAGTGTGGCTGGAAGAACTAGCCAGCAGATGCCAGAAATTATGCACAAAAATACATTCCGAGAGTAAATGGCTTTCTTAAGCGAAAAAGAGAATTTCAATGTTTGAAATACTGAGTACAGAAGGCAGAATACAATGAGGTAGAGACAGAACCACAGACAACTGAAAAGAATCACACAGAAAAGGCATTTGCCTAGAACAAGCCTGAGTCTGGCCAAAGCAAAGCTTTGAGTAATATAATCTAAATTTAATTTTTTTTTTTTTTAACATTTATTTATTGTTGAGAGACAGAGCGAGACAGAGCATGAGCAGGGGAGGGGCAGAGAGAGGGAGACACTGAATCTGAAGCAGGCCGCAGGCTCTGAGCTGTCTGCACAGAGCCCGACGTGGGGCTTGAACTCACAAACTGTGAGATCATGACCTGAGCCGAAGTCGGACACTTAACCAACCGAGCCACCTAGGTGCCCCTGAGTAATATAATCTAAAATCACTTCCTATATTCTCCTCTCATAGCAACCTCCCACAAATAACTGATCCAGGAATATCTAATTTCTTTAAAGATAGGTAATATTAAGGAACTGACATAGCATCAATACAAAAGTACTGAATGAAAAGAGGTAGAAAGGTAATATGAGGTAGAACGGTAATACTAACAGTGCAAACTTCACAGAAAAATACTGCCATACAACAGATGACAATTATTACCACATACTTGATCATGACTTTTTAAAAATAAAACTCTCACTGATATAAAGCAGACCAACAAAGCAGAAATGTAAAAAGATTCGAGGAAAAAGATGGCATAACAATTGAGTAATATAAAAGGTAACATGACAAAACACAGGAAAATAGTTCAAGGGAAAAAATCATCAGCACAGAAATGAAAGAATATAGCAAATACAGAACAATAATATAGAACAAATAATAAGAGAATGGAGATTTAAAGGACACAACAAAATGAAACAGAACAAAGGAAAAAGAAATTAAAGGGATCAGAGCACCAATATTAGATTTAGAGCAATGGTTCTCAAAGCAGGGTCCCTGGACAAGCAGTTGTGTTTCACTTGGGAATTTGAGAGAAACCGCAATTTCTCATGCCACCAAAGATTTACTAAAGTCAGAAAATCTGGAAATGGAACCCAATAGTCTGTTTTAACAAGCCCTCCAGATAATTCAGATCCACACTAAAGTTTTGGAACTGATGCCTCGGAAGATGGAAAAAGAGACACAATATGAACATAGCCAAAATGTCCAAAGAGGAAAACCAATCAGTATAACATCACAAATATTTAAATATAAACAATAAACTTAAAACTTGAATCTGCATATTAAGAAGGGCATAAGTAACAGAGAAAACTGACCTAGAACAGTGAACTCCAAGACATATCTAAGGAAGTTAGTGAACTTTAAAGATGAAAAAATAATCTTTTGAGCAAAGAAACAAAAAGATTAAGTTAATTAAATGGGGGGGGAAGAAACAAAAAATCAGATGGCATCTTATTGCTTCACAACAACATTAAATATTAGAATGCAGTGGAACACTCACAGGTTAAGCATGAGCCAGGATTTTTATATTCCTTTAAACAACCCTTCAAAAATAAAAATGACAACAAGTAAACACTCTTAAACATGCAAGAACTAAGGGATCACTGTTCTCATGAAATATTCTTGAGAAAACTACTAGGAGTTAAAACTTCAGCTAAGCAAGAATGGGAAAAGGAGTACTATTATCAAAGCAGTAAAGCATAATTAGCTATAAAATAAAACAAATGTGGGGAATTAGGAAGAAAAAACAGAAAGTAAATATCATCTACCCCAATAATATGAAAATAATGTAAATAAAAATTGAGAGAAAAAAAAAGGAGAAATGATGGGTTGGAACTCCCATCTTTGGAATTTAATGTTAACAAATCAAGTAGTAGAATATGAGTATACTTCACAGTAGGAAAATAATATCATTTATTAAAAACTAATAGTGGAGAAATGGGAGTAAAAGAACAAAGACTTATATTACGCATAGGTAGGAATTTAATAGGTAATACTTAAAGAAATACAAAACTAAAGATATCATAGAAAGATACGATTGTGAAATTAATCACTAAAACAAAAATACAGACAACCCAAATACCAGAAAACTAGAAATACATGCACCAACACACATTTTAACAGCAGAATGAAAGACCTGTGGTTAACTATGAAAAGAGAAAACAACACAATAACAACATCAATATCCAATATATTTTTCACATGGATAAATGTAAATGGAATAAATCATCAGTTAAAAAAATAAAAGAGTTATACACATGTCCATGTAAGTAAGAACTTGGACAGAAATGTTTGTTGCAACATTATTCACAATAACCACCAAGTGAAAACAACTAAAAATGTCCATCAACTGAAGAATAGATAAACAAAGTTATATATCCACACAAAGAAATATTTTGGGGGCCATAATAAGGAATGGCATACTGATTCATGCCACAACATGGATGAACCTTAAAAACATTATGCTATATGAAAGAAAGCAGGCACAAAAACACCACATTTTGAATGATACAGCTTCTATGAAATGTCCCCAAGTAGTCAAATCTATAGAGACAGAAAATAGACTGGTGGCTGCCAAAGGCCAGAAGTTTGGAAGAATTAGGGAATGGTTGCTAACAAGTACAGAGTTTCTTTTGGTGGCGACGAAAAATGATCTAAAGTTGACTGTGGTGGTGATCATACAACTCTGAATTGCACACTAAATTGAATTCATTGAAATTGTACATTTGATGGCACAAAAACAGACACATAGACCAATGGAATAGAATAGAAACCCCAGAACTAGACCCACAAACGTATGGTCAACTCATCTTTGACAAAGCAGGAAAGAACATCCAATGGAAAAAAGACAGCCTCTTTAACAAATGGTGCTGGGAGAACTGGACAGCAACATGCAGAAGGTTGAAACTAGACCACTTTCTCACACCATTCACAAAAATAAACTCAAAATGGATAAAGGACCTGAATGTGAGACAGGAAACCATCAAAACCTTAGAGGAGAAAGCAGGAAAAGACCTCTCTGACCTCAGCCGTAGCAATCTCTTACTCGACACATCCCCAAAGGCAAGGGAATTAAAAGCAAAAGTGAATTACTGGGACCTTATGAAGATAAAAAGCTTCTGCACAGCAAAGGAAACAACCAACAAAACTAAAAGGCAACCAACGGAATGGGAAAAGATATTTGCAAATGACATATCGGACAAAGGGCTAGTATCCAGAATCTATAAAGAGCTCACCAAACTCCACACCCGAAAAACAAATAACCCAGTGAAGAAATGGGCAGAAAACATGAATAGACACTTCTCTAAAGAAGACATCCGGATGGCCAACAGGCACATGAAAAGATGTTCAGCGTCGCTCCTTATCAGGGAAATACAAATCAAAACCACACTCAGGTATCACCTCACGCCAGTCAGAGTGGCCAAAATGAACAAATCAGGAGACTATAGATGCTGGCGAGGATGTGGAGAAACGGGAACCCTCTTGCACTGTTGGTGGGAATGCAAATTGGTGCAGCCGCTCTGGAAAACAGTGTGGAGGTTCCTCAGAAAATTAAAAATAGACCTACCCTATGACCCAGCAATAGCACTGCTGGGAATTTATCCAAGGGATACAGGAGTACTGATGCATAGGGGCACTTGTACCCCAATGTTCATAGCAGCACTCTCAACAATAGCCAAATTATGGAAAGAGCCTAAATGTCCATCAACTGATGAATGGATAAAGAAATTGTGGTTTATATACACAATGGAATACTACGTGGCAATGAGAAAAAATGAAATATGGCCTTTTGTAGCAACGTGGATGGAACTGGAGAGTGTGATGCTAAGTGAAATAAGCCATACAGAGAAAGACAGATACCATATGGTTTCACTCTTATGTGGACCCTGAGAAACGTAACAGGAACCCGTGGGGGAGGGGGAGGAAAAAAGGAAAAAAAAAAAAAAAAAAGAGGTTAGAGTGGGAGAGAGCCAAAGCATAAGAGACTGTTAAAAACTGAGAACAAACTGAGGGTTGATGGGGGGTGGGAGGGAGGAGAGGGTGGGTGATGGGTATTGAGGAGGGCACCTTTTGGGATGAGCACTGGGTGTTTTATGGAAACCAATTTGGACAATAAATTTCATATATTATAAAAAAAAAAAAAAAGAAAATAAAATTTAAAAAGCCATGAAGGCTGTTTATGGGACGATATTACAAAAATTGATGTGTTACTTTATGAAAATATTTTTGATATTAAAAATAACGATATATATTAAAAAAAAAAAAAAGAAATTGTACATTTGAATGAGTAGACTGTACGATACGCAATTAAATCTCAATAAAGCTGTTTAAAATTCTAAATAACAGAAGTGTTACAGTGTGGATCACAAAGGAAAACAAAACTTCACTGTATACAAAGCACATACCTAAAATAATATGATTCAAAAAACCTTTGAAGTAGTATGATAAATAAAGGCAAAAACAAACAAAAAGAAACAAGGCTCACGATATTAGTCACAATCTTAAAAGACAAAAAAAAACCTTTATAAGTCTAAGGGAATATAAATCCAAATGAATAAATAATTATCTATGAAATTATCATCACCAAAAAGCACAGTATGAATATTCATGAAGAAACTTTAGAAGACACTATAATTAAACAGCCACTAGTGTTAGGAAGATTTCATTCACCTCACTTAGTCCATGACAGATCAACTGAGCCAAAAATAAATACGAATATAAAGGCTAAAACAAAAACATAATTAGTAAGGCAAATTTGACTGACATATATAAATCTTTACTCTGAGTTGATAACACCTTTTAAAGGGTCTGTGAAACAGTCCCAAGAATTGGTAACACCATATAATAAATTCCAAAAAGCAGAATATACAGATAATATCCTCTCACCTTAACACGATAAAATTTAAAATAACAAATTCAGAAAATAAAGACTTCTACCTTGAAATTTCAAAACTCTTTAACAAGCATGAAAAAAAGCAAAAAAGAAAACAAAATTGCAGACTTCTTAAAAACATGACAAAAGTTACTCAGTATCCTATTCTAGTTATCAGACTACCTATGGCAGGTGCAGAAGGAAATTTTAAAGTACTAATATCTATAAGAAAAGAAGGAGAGTTAATGAATTCAATTGCCCAACTAAAAAGGCAGTAAAGGACAATAAAGAGAAATACAAACCAAAGATTAATAAATAATAAAAGTAAGTTTTGCTTAGGAAAAGAGCAGAAGTAAGAAACAAAAGAAAGCTGGTTTACTGTGGAGGGGAAAAAACTTAAATAGCTACCATTATTCAGAAAAAAGCAAAGAAACAAATATTCAACTAATAAATCCTGATAGGAAATAACCACAAAAACAAAAGAAATTTAAAGTCTTATCATCAATTACTTTCCTCAACTCTATACAATTAATTTTAAAATATCAATAAAATGGCTATTTTGCTAAGAATGATAATTTACCAAAACAGGGAAGTCTAGTTGGCTCAGTCAGTTAAGTGTTAGACTCTTGATTTTGGCCCACATCACAATCTCACAGTTCATGGGTTCGAGCCCCCTGTCAGGCTCTGCACTGATAGCACAAAGCCTGTTTGGATTCTTTCTCTCTCTCTCTCTCTCTCTCTCTCTCTCTCTCTCTCTCTCTTTTTCTCTGCCCCTTCCCTGCTCATGCTCAGTCTCTCTCAAAATAAATCAATAAACTTAAAAAAAAAATAAAGAAAGAATGATAATTTACTAAAACGGACTCAAGAAGAGAAAAAAATCTAATCAAACCAATTTCCATAGGAGAAGTAGAGGAAGTCCAGTATCTGTTAACCCAACCCCAAACACTAGGACTCAAATAGTCCATGGGAGAACTCCATAAAATCCATCAAAACTAGATAATTCCAATGCTATTAAAACTACTCCAGAACAGCAGAAGAAAAAATCCTAAGTTCTTTTTGTGGAGTAGAACATTGATGTAAAAGTTACCAAAGAGTTACAGAACAAGATCACTTATTAACATCAATACAAAAATCCTAAATACAATGCTAGAAAAAAAAAAAAAACGTTCATTACATCACTTAAAAATAATACACTATGGAGAAATAATCCATGTTCATGGACAGGAAGACTCAACAGTGACAAAATGTCAGTTCTTCCCAACTTGATCTATAGATTCAATGCAATCCCAATCAAAATGCCAGCAAATTATTTTGTGGATATCAACAAACTGACTTTAAAGTTTATATGGAGAGGCAAAAGACCCAGAACAGCCAACATAATGTTGAAAACAAAGAAATAAAGTTGGAGGCCTGACACTCCCTGACTTTAAGACTCACTATAAAGCTACAGTAATCAACATAGTGTAGTATTAGCAAAAGAATAGACAAACAGATCAACAGAACAAAACACAGATCCCAGAAACAGACTCACATAAATATAATCAATTGATCTATGATAAAGGAACAAAGGCAATACAATGGAGCAAAGACAGTTTTTCAATAAACGGTTCTACAACAACTATCGTATTCCAAAAAATGAATCTAGACATAGACCTTACACCCTTCACAAAAATTAACTCAAAATAAATCATAGACCTAAATGTAAAAAGCAAAACTATGCAACTCCTAGAAAATAAGGTAGGACAAAACCTAGAACTTCGGGTATGGTGATGCCTTCTTAGATATAACACCAAAGACACAGATCCATCAAGACATGGATCCATGATCCATGTGGTTTGAGAAAACAAAACACATGATGGAAAAAATATCTGAAAAAGCGCATCTAATAAGGACTCTTATCCAAAATATCCAAAGACTCTTAATAACAAAATGAACAAATCAATTAAAAAATAGGTCAAAGACCTTAACAGACACATCACTAAAGAAGCTATAGAGATGAAAAATAAGCTTATGAAAAGATGCTCCACATCATATGTCATTATGGAATTGCAAATTAAAAAAAAAAATTGTGTGTGTATGTATGTGTGTGTGTGTGTGTGTGTGTGTGTGTGTGTGTGTATAATCACTACACACCTATTAGAATGGCCAAAATCTGAAACACTGACATTATCAAATGCTGAGAAGGATGTGGAACAACAGGAACTCTCATTCACTGCTAGTAAGAATGCAAAATGGTAAGCCATTTTGGCGGTTGATTACAAAACTAAATATACTCTTACCATATAACTGAACTATTGTGCTCTTTGGTATTTACTCAAAAAAGTTGAAAATTTATATCCACACAAAACCTACACGTGGGTGTTCACAGCAGCTTTATACATAATTGCCAAAATGTGGAAGCAACCAAGAATCCTTCAGTAGGTGAACGGATAAATAAACTGTGGCACGTCCAGACAATGTAATATTACTCAGCACTAAAAAGTGAGCTATCAAGCCATGAAAAAGACATAGAAACAACACTTAATGGCATATTAATAAATTAAAGAAACCGATCTAAAATAGTGTGATTCAAAAAATAAAATAAAGTAGTATGATTCCAACTATATGACATTCTAGAAAAGGTAAAACAAAAAAGTATAAAAATCAGAACTTGCCAAGGGACAGGGGAAAGAGAGGGATGATTAAGCAGAGCATAGATAGGTACGGCAATGAAAATGTATGACACTATCCTGATGGATATGTTATTAATATACTTGTTCAAACCTACAGAATGTACAACACCAAGAATAAATCCTAATGCAAACTAGATTTCGGGTGATTATGGTGTCAATGTGTGTTCATCAGTGGTAACAAATGTAACATTCCAGTGAATAATGTTGATAATGTGAAAAACCATGCATATGTGGTGGCAGCAGGTGTAAGTGAAATCTCTGTACCTTGCTTTAAATTTTGCTGAGAGAGAAGGAGCTAAGATGGCTGAGTAGTAGGAGGACCCTGGGCTTGCCTCATCCCTCAAACACAGCTAGATAAATATCAAATCATTCTGAATACCCAAGAAATAGATCTGAGGACTATAGAACAAACTGCACAACTGGAGGAAGAGAAAAGGCCACATTGTGAAAGATAGAAGTGCAGAGACATGGTTTGGGAGAGAAACAGACTGCAGGTGCTGTAGACGGGAGGAAGGGAGAGAGAGAAAGAGGAATACACAGGGGATCGCACAAGGAAAACACCTCCCTAAAGCCACTGACTGGGAAAACAAGAGGGGCTGATTTTCTGAAGTTTTTACAACCAGTGGAGCTCAAAGAGTGTAGTTTTAGAGGCCCATGGTTTGGCCAGTGGTGGAACCCAGCAGGCGCTGCAGTGCTCCTGTGGATAAGGAGGGCAGATAGCCTGGGAGCAGACAGTGCCATCTGAGGATGCCCTGGCAGGCACTGGGAGAGATGGTTCCCCCTTCTTGGAGCACATCTGGAAGAGGTGGCACTGCCTCTCGTGAGTCACAATCTCATGGTTCATGAGTTCAAGCCCAGTGCTGGGCTCTGTGCTGATAGCTCAGAGCCTAGAACCTGCTTCTGATTCTGTGTCACCCTTGCTTTCTACCCCTCCCCCACGCTCTCACTCACTCTCTCTGTCAGAAATAAAAAAAACATTAAAATAATTTTAATAAAAAAATAAAATAAAAATCAGAAAGGAACTCATTGACAGTAATACAATAATAATGGGGAGTTTTAACATACCACTTATCAATGGACAGATCATCTAAGCAGAAAGTCAATGAGGAAATAATGGCTTTGAATCACACACTGGACCAGATGGACTTAACAGCTATATTCAGAACATTTCATCCTAAAGCAGAATACACATTCCTTTCAAGTGCACATGGGGCATTCTCTAGAACAGATAACAACTAGGCCTCAACAAGTACAAAAAGATTCAGATCATATTACACAAGTTTTCCAATCACAGCGCTGTGAAATTTGGAGTGAATCACAAGAAAACATTTGCAAAGACCACAAATACATGGAGTTTAATGAATGTCCTACTGAAGAATGAATGGGTCAACCAGGAAATTAAAGAAGAAATACAACAATACACGGAAACAAATGAAAATGAAACCATGACAGTGGAAAACCTTTGAGATGCAGCAAAAGCAATCATAAGAGAGAAGTATATAGCAATATAGGCCTACCCCAAGAAACAAGAAAATTCTCAAAATCACAAACTAACCTTACACCTAAAGGAGCTAGAAAAAGAACAATAAGTGAAGCCTAAAGCCCATAAAAGAAGGGAAATAATAAAGATTAGAGCAGAAATAAATGACATAGAAAAAAAAAACAAAAAACAAATAGCAGTAGAACAGATTGATGAAACCAGGAGCTGGTTCTTTAAAGAGTAAAAGTGTTAAATCTATAGCCAAATTTATCAAAAAGAAAAGAGAAAGGACCAAAATAAATACAATCACTAATGAGAAAAATCATAACCAACACCACAGAAATGCAAACAATTATAAGAGAACATCATGAAAAATTGTATGTCAACAAATTGGGCAATCAAGAAGAAATGGATAAATTCCTATAAACATAAACTACCAAAACTGAAATAGGAAGAAATAGAAAACTTGAACAGACTGATAACCAGTAAAGAAATTGAAGCAGTTATCAAAAATCTCCCAACAAACACAAGTCCAGGGCCAGATGCCTTCCCAGGGGAATTCTAACAAATATTTAAAGAAGAGTTAATACCTATTCTTCTCAAACTGTTCCAAAGAATGGAAATGGAAGGAAAACTTACACATTTATTCTACAAGGCCAGCATTACCTTGATTCCAAAACCAGCTAAGTCTCCACTTAAAAAAAGAGAACTACAGGCCATTATCCCAGGTAAAGTTGGATGCAAAAATTCTCAACAAAATACTAGCAAATCGAAATCAACAGTACATTAAAAGAATCATTTACCACAATCAAGTAGGATTTATTCCTGGATTGCAAGGGAAGTTTAATATTTGCAAATCAATCAACATGATATACCACATTAATAAAAGGAAGGGTAAGAACCATATGACCCTCTCAATAGATGCAGAAAAAGCAGTTGACAAAGTACAGCATCCATTCTTGATAAAAACCTCAACAAAGTAGGAACAGAAAGGTCATACCTCAAGATAATAAAGGCCATATATGAAAGACCCACAACTAATATCATTCTCGATGAGGAAAAACTGAGAGCTTTTCCTCTATGTTCAGGAACAAGACAGGGATGTCCACTCTCACCATTGTTATTTAACATAGAACTGGAAGTCCTAGCCTCAGCAATCAGAAAACAGAAAGAAATAAAAGGCATCCAAACCAGCAAGGAAGAAGTCAAACTTTCACTATTTGCAGACAACATGACAATCTGTGTAGAAAACATGAAAAACTCCACCAAAAAATTACTAGAACTGCTACACTAATTCAGTAAGGTTGCAGGATACAAAATAAGTATCTAGAAATCTGTTGCATTTCTATATACCAATAATGAAGCAGCAGAAAGAGAAATCAAGGAATCAATCTCATTTACGGTTCCACCAAAAACCATAGGATACCTAGGAATAAACCTAACAAGGAGGTAAAAAAAAAAAAAAAAAAAAAAAACCTAACAAGGAGGTAAAGAATCTGTACTCCCAAAACTATAGAACACTGAAGAAAGAAACTGAAGATAACACAAAGAAATGGGAAAACATTCTATGCTCATGGATTGGAAGAACAAATATTGTTAAAATATCTACACTACCCAAAGCAATCTGCACATTTAATGCAATCCCTATCAAAAGACCAACAGCATTTTTCATGGAGCTAGAACAATCCAAAAATGTGTATGGAATCCAAAAAGATCTCAAATAGCCAAAGCAATCTTGAAAAAGAAAAGCGAAGCTGTAAGCATCACAATTCCACACTTCAAATCATATTACAAAGCTGAAGTGATAAAAGACAGTATGGTACTGGCATAAAAACAACACAGAGATGAATAGAACAGAATAGAAAATCCAGAAATGGATCCACTACAATATGGTCAACTAATCTTTGACAAAGCAGGAAAGAGTAGCCAATGGAAAAAAGTCTCTTCAACAAATGGTGCTGGGAAAACTGGACAGCAACATGCAGAAGAATAAAACTGGACCACTTTCTTACACCATACACAAAAATAAACTCAAAATGGATAAAAGACCTAAATGCAAGACAGAAAACCACCAAAATCTGAGAGGAGAACACAGGCAGTAACCTCTTTGCTATCACCCATAGCCACTTCTTACTAGATATGTCTCCTGATGCAAGGGAAACAAAAGCAAAAATGAACTTATTGGGACCTCACAATAAAAAGCTCTGCACAGAAAAGGAAACAACCAACAAAACTAAAAGGCGACCTTCGAAATGGGAGAAGATATTTGCAAGTGACATATCTGATAAAGGGTTAGTATCCAAAATCTATAAACAACGTATACAACTCAATCCCGAAAAAAATAATCCAATTAAAATGGACAGCAGGCATGAATAGACATTTTTCCAAAGAAGACATCCAGATAGCTAAGACACATGAAAAAAAATGTTCAATATCACTCATCATCAGGGAAATGCAAATCAAAACTACAATGAGATATCACCTCACACCTGTCAGAATGGCTACAATTAACAACACAAGGAAACAACAGATGTTGGCAAGGAGGCAGAGAAAGGGGAACTCCCTTATGCTGTTGGTGGGGATACAAACCGGTGCAGCCACTCTGGAAAATAATATGGAGGTTCCTTAAAAGTGAAAAATGAAACTACAATATCATCCAGCCATGGCACTACTAGGTATTTGCCCAACGGATACAAAAATACAGATTCAAAGGGGTACAAGCAATCCAATGTTTATAGCAGCATTATCAACAATAGCTATATTATGGAAAGAGCCCAAATGTCCATTGACTGATGAATGGATAAAGAAGATGTGGTGTATATATATGCATACATACAATGGAATATCACTCAGCCATCATAAGAATGAAATCTTACCATTTGCAACAACATGGATGGAACTAGAGAGTATTATGATAAGCAAAGCAAAATAAGTCGGACAAAGACAAATACCATATGATTTCACTTATATTCAGAATTTAAGAAATAAAGCAAATGAACATAGGGGGAGAAAAGAGAGAGAAGCAAACCAGAAAACAGACTCTTAACTAACAAGAACAAACCAAGGGTTGCTGGAAGGGAACTGGACAGAAGGATAGGTTTAATGGGTGATGAGGATCAAGGCAGGCAATTGCTGTGATGAGCCCTGGGTGTTGTATGTAAGTGATGAATCACTAAATTCTACTCCTGAAACCAATACTACACTATATGTTAACTAACTTGAATTTAAATAAAAATGTGAAACTTAAAAAAAAAAAAAAAAAGTTGTGAACCAAACTGCTGTAAAGAAAAGAAATAACAATAATAATGAAGTCTTCAAAACTAGTCACAATACATTAAGTAGGACTTATCATATTAGGACATATTTTCATATAACTCATGAGATAAATAAATCTAACAGAAAAAGATAATTGTATTATATCTATAGATGAAAAGTCATTTGGCAATACTGAATACCTTTTTTTTTTAATGTTTATTTATTTACATTGGGAGAAAGCTCACACTCAGGGAAAAGGGGCAGAGAGAAAGGAAGAGAAAATCTTAAGCCAGTTCCACACCGCCAGCAAAGAGCCCCATGTGAGGATCAATGTCACAAGACACGAGATCATGACCTGAGCCAAAATCAGGAGTAGGACGCCCAACTGACTGAGCTACCAGGCGCCCCATAAATACCTATTCTTGAGTAAAAGTAAAACAACTCAATATTCTGGTTTCTCTTCGGACTGCATAAATCTTTCAGCTTTTAAAAGTAAAACAACTCAGCAAAATAGAACCAGATACTTGTTTAACCTGATAAAATAGATTTCAGACTCAGAGGCAACATATACTTGTAAGCAACACTAGAAGCACCGCCATGCAAATCAAGAACAAGATCCCTATAACTATCACTACAATTTAAATCTGTATTCATGCATAACTGAATCAGACAAGAGAAAAATATATTAAAAATCTAAATAAAACTGTGTCTATTTATACTTAATATGATTGAATACCTAGAAAATCCAAGAGAATCAACTGAAGAATTATTATAAACAACAAAATATAGTGAGAACTGGAAAAATAAAGTCTGTATACCAAAATCAACAGCTTTCTTTTTTTTCTTATTTTTAAAAATGCTTTTTAATGTTTTTATTCATTTTTGAGAGAGAGAGAGAAAGACAGAGAGAAAGAGAGAAAGAGAGAGAGTACCAGCAGGGGAGGGGCAGAGAGAGAGAGGGAGACACAGAAAGCCAAGCAGGCTCCAGGCTCTGAGCTGTCAGCACAGAACCCAACACGAGGCTCAAACGCAACAACTGTGAGATCATGACCTGAGCCAAAATTGGATGCTTAACTGACTGAGCCACCCAGGTGCCCCCCAAATCAACAGCTTTCAAATTTAAAAACTTGTATAAAAGACATCTGCTAAGTCCTACAGGTAACAGCACCCTTAATAGTTAAAATAGACTTTTCCTGCTCCAAAGAAAAGGAATAAATATGGCTGTATCACTCTCACTACCTGTATTCAACATTAAATAAGAGGCTCTTAGCCAGTATAAAAAGGCAAGAGAAAAAATAAAAAGGTATCCAGATTGGAAAGGAAAACTAAAAGTGCCCTTTTTGTTTTGTTTTGTTTTGTTTTGTTTTGTTTTGTTTTGCAGAGGACATGACTGTCTATGTAAAAAGATATGATGGAATCTATAAAAAGCTAGTACATGGGAACCTGGGTGGCTCAGTTCATTAAGAGTCTGACTGCAGCTCAGGTCATTATCTTATACTTCGTGGGTTCAAGCCCCATGTCAGGCTCTGTGTTGACAGCTAAGAGCTTGGAGCCTGCTTCAGATTCTGTGTCTCCCTCTCTTTCTGCCCCTCCCCCACTTGTGTTTTCTCTCTCTCTCTCTCTCTCTCTTTCTCTTTCTCAAAAATAAATAATTAAAAAAATAATCTAGTAAAGTAATAAGTGAGTTAGCAAGACTGCAAGAAAAAAATCAATATACAAAAATCAATGTATTACTATGTTATCAACAATTAAAAATTGAAAAATTTAAATACTATTTATAATACATCAAAGAGTATGAAATCAATCTGAAAAAAGTCAGATGAGTAAAACCACAAAAATTTCTTTTTTTTCTATTTTATTTTTTTAATTTACTCCAAGTTAGTTAGCATATCGTGCAATAATGATTTCAGGAGTAGAATCCAGTGATTCATCCCCTACATATAACACCCAGTGCTCATCCCAACAAGTGTTCTCCTCAATGCCTATCACCCAGTTAGCCAATCCCCCTGCCCACAACCCCTCCAGCAACCCTCAGTTTGTTCTCTGTATTTAAGAGTATCTTATGTTTTGTCCCCCTCCCTGTTTTTATATTATTTTTGTTTTTCTTCCCTTATGTTCATCTGTTTAAACAAAAAAATTTTCTGAAATTAAAGACCTAAATAAAAGGAGAGAAATACCAGTTTGATAAACTGGAAAACTCAACACTGTTAGGGTATCAAATCTTCTCCCCCAAATTGATCTATATATTCAATGCAATTCCAATCCAAATCCCAGCATGCACTTCGTAGATACTGACAAACATATTCTAAAATTCACATGAAAATGCTAAGGCCTAGAAAGTTGGAAGGTTAATCCTATCTCATTTCAAGGTTTAATCTGAAACGTAATCAAGACAGTGTGGTACTAGTGTAAAGACAGACAAATACAATCAAGGGAACAGAACAGAGTCTAGAAAAAGACCCAGACATTCCATGACAACTTAGTTTTCATAAAGGTGCAAAAAGCAAGTCAATTAATAAAAGGGCAGTCTCTTCAATAACTGGTGCAGAAATAATTGGATATTCATATACAAAACAAACAAAAACCTATCAAGTGACTAAAAATAACTCCAATGTCTAAAAATAACTCAAATGTCTAAGACTATGGAATAGTTAAATTATGGTACTGATAAGATGAAAATCTTTGCATCTGTGAAAAAAAAAAAGGAAAGGGGGGACTATCTCTACATACCAATACTGGGGTAAGGGAACTCAAAATATATTAAGTAAAAAAAGCAAAGAATAGAATAAAAGAAAGAAAGAATAAAAGCATAGAATGGTGTGTTAAGAATCATCTCTTGGATAAGGTTGGTAAGAATAGTAAATGTATTTGCTTATATATGCATAGGAAAATTCTGATGGATACAGTTATAAGCTAATGGCAATGGTTATTCTTCTGATGTGATAACTGAATAGAAAACTTTCATAGAAACTTTTTGCTGTGTGACTTTAAAAATTTTATAAACAGGGGCGCCTGGGTGGCGCAGTCGGTTAAGAGTCCGACTTCAGCCAGGTCACGATCTCCCGGTCCGGGAGTTCGAGCCCCGCGTCAGGCTCTGGGCTGATGGCTTAGAGCCTGGAGCCTGTTTCCGATTCTGTGTCTCCCTCTCTCTCTCTGCCCCTCCCCCGTTCATGCTCTGTCTCTCTCTGTCCCAAAAATAAATAAACGTTGAAAAAAAATATTAAAAAAAAAAAAATTTTATAAACATATTAATCCATTCAAATAATTCTTTTTTAATTGGCCTTCAAGCTATAAATACAAACAAGCTGTAAATACAAATAAGCTGTAATCTGAGAAGCTGCTATTTGTTTTTACTATTTTGGATGCTGTATTCTAATTATGTATACTAAAGTTAAAAACTGAACAACTCATTATCTCTTCACTGGACTTGACAGATCAAATGACAAAATGAGTAGGTTGTTAACAGAGCTGTTAAGTCCTAAAATCAAAGTTATCTCCAAGATTTTATAGATATATAGAAATAAAATTCTATTATTCTACACATTTCTGTGCATTCTTCATAGTTGTAAATTTTGTTTAAATCCACATAAAAACTAGCATTCCTCATAAAAAATGATACATACTTCTCTCAAAAATGCTTTATTATTCATAATATCACTATTTCACCCATTCCCATTAGTAATGATAAAAATAATAAGAATCTCTACAGCAATCATCTGTTACATGTAGCTACTATCCTATAACTGGTGTTGCTGTAGTCTTACCCTTTAGACCAACTCTGCTACAAAATGTGCTTTTCTTCTTTATTACATGGAACAAAAACAAAAACAACAGAACTGGAAAATGAGAGGAGGAAGTTATACTTAAAATTCCACATACTAGAATTCTTTTAATTTTTTTTTTTAAGTTTCTTATTTTGAGAGAGAATGCACACGCGCACGTCAGCAGGGGAGGGGCAGAATCCCAAGCAAGCTCCGTGCTGTCAGTGCAGAGCCTGATGTGGGGCTCGAACTCATGAACTGTGAGATCATGACCTGAGCCGAAATCAAGAGTCTAACACTTAACTGACTGAGCCACGCAGGCACCCCTAGAATTCCTTTAAAAAAAAGAGTATCTTAGAATTTTTTAGGGGTTATATAAGCTAAGTGTTTAAAAAAAAAAACAGGTTTTTCTAGTGAAAAACTACATGAAAAGTTGTTCAACCTAACTGCTTCACATCCCTTAAGAACAGTTCTAATAGTAATCCACTGCAAATATTTCTAAGTAGCACTGATTGTAACTAAATAAACTGTATGATCTAAGACATTTTCTTAAATGTTGAACTTGAATTATGACAGCACAAGCTGACAAGTTAGTTTTTTTTTTTAAATGAATGCAAACTGAAACCATGTGGCCTCTGCTCAACTTTTACACTGATTTATAATTTAGAAAGTGTTTCTATAAGAATGCGTTGCTCCAGTTAGCAAATCTTCACCAATGACATAGTCCATGTTAAGTGTCTATCAACCTTATCCTTACCCTTACCCTACAGATTGGGCAGGGCACAGAAATAGATACCCCTTTAACATCCCTGCTGCCAAAACAGACACAAAAGGCAAGCAGTGAGCTGTGGGAAGATCATGGCAGCAGGGATCAACCAAGAGTTCCATGCCAAGCAGGTGTTATGCAAAAATTCCATAAAAATAGAATAATAACTTCGTATTCATTGACATGAAAAATGATAGGCACTGGACAGTGCTGGGATTACTGTAGCTATTATATCCAAGGGCTCATTCCAAATTAAGTGGACATGAGCAGAAGGGGGTAAAATACTACAAAAATTTACATCATCTAGCATGTGGGATTATATTAGAAAAGAGTTTAAAATGCATACTTGCAGATGTTGCTATACTTCCTATATTATTCTATCATAACCACCCCTTCTCCAAAATATAATAATTTCATGTTGCATCTTTACTGTCAAATACTATGTAGTAGTTAAAAATAATGAGACAAATCTCTAAGCACTAACCTGGAAATATTTCCAAGCCACACTGTTAGGTAAAGAAAACAACAATCCCATGGGGCGCCTGGGTGGCGCAGTCGGTTAAGCGTCCGACTTCAGCCAGGTCACGATCTCGCGGTCCGTGAGTTCGAGCCCCGCGTCAGGCTCTGGGCTGATGGCTCAGAGCCTGGAGCCTGTTTCCGATTCTGTGTCTCCCTCTCTCTCTGCCCCTCCCCCGTTCATGCTCTGTCTCTCTCTGTCCCCCAAAAAATAAATAAACGTTGAAAAAATAAAAAAATAAAAAAATAAAAAAAAAAAAGAAAACAACAATCCCAGATTGATGCATTTTAAGTGTCAAAACAACGGAAAGAAACAAAAGAAAACCCTCAATATATGTACGTATGCAAATGCTTTTTTAAATAGGAGTAAGTACCAGATTGGTGACCTTCAGAAGGCATAACAGGTAATTTTCACTCTATCTCATTCTTTACTGTCTACAGCTTTTTAAAAAACATAACATAGACCAACAGCCATGAATCAAAAACTATTACGAGAAACAAGAAAGGAACCTAGTTTAAGTTTCCATCACTGAGAATCTTACTCTGGAGAAGACTTGGGAATTGCACAAGTTTGTCCAGAATAGTGCTATATTCAATTAAAATAATTTCTGGAAAAATCAAGACAACTGGGCAGTAATATGTCATTCATAATCCTCTCACAAGCTGAATTATGACACACTGTAAGGACTAATTAGAAAATTTTACCTTTCTTGAAGTATAGATGTCAAAAAATGGCTTATTTCTGACACTAAATGGTTCCTGTGTTTTGTCAATGAGCCCAGTCTTCATTTTTTCATGTCGAGGACTTATTATTTCTCTTTCTATACACTGCAGACGAATATTAAAATCACAATCTCCAACTGGCTGTGCCTGAATCAAATGAGACAATTATTTCAATTTCAATACTAAAAACTATTTTATCAGCATAATTATTAAAGCCATCACAATGTACATAGCAGTCTATGTAAGGAGCATCTTTAAAGTTGTCCAGTGCACAGATTGCACAACCACATGTCAGTCCTAATTTGACTAATAAACACACCTAAACACACACACATAGACACACAAGAGTTATTTATTTTAAAATTATAAATGCATGAAATAGTATAAGAATGATACAGTATTCTCCAATATAAACTGAAGTTTTCACATCTGAATTAAAGTGTTAATATACTGACTAATCATTTTTATTATTTGAATTAGTACAATTATATGAACTAATAAAACCGGTATGAAACTAAAATCCACATAATTCAGGAAAGTATAAGCAAATAACATATCAAAATAAGCAACACAGTCGCCTATAATGTTTTTTGTTGCTTAAAGTGCTAATACATCAACAAGTAGAAAATAATTATTAGACAAATACATTCTCAACTCTGAAAACTAACCTAGAACAAAGTTTCCATAATATATTCAATTATACAGTTATAAAGTTCTCTGTATACAGTATATATACAACATGGTCCATATAAGTGGTATCTATGATTTGAACCATGAAATAAAAAGAGTGCATATACTTTTTACATAAATTGAAGGTAGGGGCTTAAACTATCCAAGTGGTATAGACAAATATAGTTTATAACACTTCATGTGGTGACAGTATCATCCAGATAAGTAACATCACCTCATATCAAGTACCCCTCTTTTTTATTTTGCAGATGGGACACGCTTCCATGAATTTTTCTCACCTTTTCATCTTCTCCCTCTTCCCTAATCTATATCACCCAACCTAACGTTTATACAACCTAATACTTACAAAAGGGTGGCAGCATTTGCTTAAGCTGTAGACATTAAATATGCCTTGAGAATGACTTTTTCTCAGCTTTGAAAGGATGACAATTTTCATACTCAGCAAAGAATAATAAGTCCTAGATATGAGGTAGTATATGTTCCCTTTACATAAAGGCATACAACTGTTTGTAAAAGGTATGTATTGAAGAAATGTTAGTCAATGATCACAAAGTTCATGTGTAATCTTTCCCATACCACCTACATCATCAATAAGGCTGAAAAACCTGAAATGTTAGGCTTATTTATTATACCTATTAGATGAATTCAGATCCCTATAAAATTAATGTGGAACAAGTAAGTCCTCCTTTTTTAAATAAAAAGCCTAACAACTGTTTACAAATATGTAAGTTGTCTTAATTCTCTCCTAAATACTTTTCACTTCAAAGTATGTATACATAAATTCATCAAAACAACAAGAAAAAACTGAAAGCAGGTTCATCTGCAAATCTATGCTGCCTATACTAAAGGAGGCAGTTGATAGATAGATGGTAAATCATTGAAAACAGACAACAGGAAGAACTCAGTAACTATTAACTAACTGGCCTTCTAGTTTTGAATTCTTTCTCACTTCAAAATACTATCTAAGCTGCCACTGTAGTTCATCTTTCAAAACAATAAAAGTGTGAGCCTATCATGAACATAACAAACGAATCAATAGTGCCCTATTACAGAACTAAGTTAAAATGCCTTATTCAAGTCACCTGACCCCAATCCATTTGCTTTTCCTGCTGTGTCCCATATCTCCCCAGACATCAAGTACACTAACAACCACCTAATGCTCCTGACATCCATGATTCTATCCTTCAAAATTAATCCATGTAACTTTCTCTATCTGCAAGTCAACACTTCAGTAACTCAACTACACCCTGGCTAAACTGAAATACTCTCACTTCTCTAGTGCCTTTCATACATTTCTATATCCCTAACATACCTGCATTGTTGTTATACTATCATAATTCTTTACATTTATTCCTCGTCCATGAGTCCAGTGGTCCACAAATTTCTCTTGATTTTGTACTCAATCTAAATACATACCTAACAAATGTTTATAATATATGTATGTTAATTTCTAATGAATTGCATACATGTACAACTGTATATGTTATTACACAGACAAAAACTGAATACATAAACACAAACATAAAAAATTTCTTCTCAAATCTGTGATAACAGCCTTCTTTGGAGGCCAGTGTACTCTATTACAAACTCCCTGAAAGCCAGAAATTATGTCTTATTCACCTATGTATATCCAATACCTAGAACAATACATATAAAAGATGATTAATGAAATTCTTGTACAAAATAAGGGAACTAAAAAGATTTTTAACGATTATTTAAAAAAATTACTTTTTTCTAATAGTGACCTTGACTTCGTGATTCAAAATAAGCTGGCTAATCATCAAGGCTCCATAATAAATTAAGGAATTAAATATATGATGGTTTCAATTATAAATATATACTAATATCAGAAATGTGGGGGAAAATGTGACTTTAAAACCAATGAAATATGGCAATAGGCACTCAATAAATATTTATTGAGTAAATAATTACAGCCCTAGAGAGTTAAAGCATAACCTAATCATATCACAGAAAAATATGGATGAATTTCCTAAACGGGATGCAAAAGCACAAACTTTCAAGTCCAGTAAGTTTGATTTCATTAAAATGAAAAACTTCTGTGCATCATTAGATACTAATCTGCAAAAGATACGGTCACATACATAACCAAAAAAGTATTAGAATCCAGAATAATTAATTCCTACACATTAAGATTGACAACCAAATAACAAAATTAGAAAATTATTCAACTTACAATTAAATCACACACTAAAAAATCCAAATAAGTAAAAATGAACGTTTGAAATACCTTAACTTCATTAGTAATATGGGAAAAGCAAATTAAAACAAGATGAAATACCATTTCATATGCATCCAATTAGCAAAAATTTTCAAGTCTGATAATACCAACTGTGGTAAGCTGTTGCACCTACTTCTGAGAGGAATTCAACAAGGTAGCAAATACACCTAAAGTTGCCAATTCAGAATCTCTGTGATGTAGGTTTCTATATCATAGGCAGGAGTGAGGAACTGTACTTTTTAAAAACACATCTCAGGTGTTTACATCCCAAGAATGAAAACTGTCCTAGACAAACTGATGTATGCACACAAGAATATATAAAACTGTTCAATAGTTGTATAACAGCAAAATATGGAAACCCAAATGTTCAAAAGGAAAAAAAATTTTATATATTTATGCAAATTAATACTCAATACTAATTAAAATGAATGAACTAAACCTGTATGTATTAATACAGATAAATCTCAAAAAAACAATGTGGACCAAAATGCTGAATACCACAGTACAGTACAATGGCATTTATATAACACTAGAAACCTCTCACCACAATACCATATTATTTTATGGACACACACATAGACAGTACAGATATTAAAAACATTCATGAAAATAATAAATATCAAATACAGGGTAGAAGTTTCTTCTGCATAAAAGGTCATCCTGTTTTGGAAGAGAGAGGTACGCACAAGAAACTTCTACTAGATCTGTAATGATTTATTTCTTATCTCAAAAAATAGGTAAAAATGACAAAATGTTAAGCTTCAACATATCTGGTGGTTAATACATGTATATTCCTTAAATTATTCTCTATACTTTTGTATACACTGAAACTTCTCATATTTATTTTTTAAAGAATTAGAAGGCTATTGTCAAAGTTTCCAGGCTAAGAAGTGAACCTGCACTGGACACATATTAAAGCAGAGCTCAATGTCAAAAAGTAAAGAAGACAAAACTTCTCCAATCACAACAAAACAATGCAACCACCACCCTTTATGTCTCATTATGGGCCAATGAACATTATTCCAAAATCTGTGATAAGAATAGTCAATTCTGGAAAGCATTACTTTTGAGGAATACAGTAATCACAAACACAAATATATATATTGAATACATATATATATATATATATATATATTGAAAATTTCCAGGAAAAAAAAAATGCCTTTTTTAAAGTAACCATGATTAACGCATCCTGAATCTTGATACTGTAATTTATTTTTTTTTTTAATTTTTTTTTTCAACGTTTATTTATTTTTGGGACAGAGAGAGAGACAGAGCATGAACGGGGGAGGGGCAGAGAGAGAGAGGGAGACACAGAATCGGAAACAGTCTCCAGGCTCTGAGCCATCATGAGCCATCAGCCCAGAGCCTGACGCGGGGCTTGAACTCACGGACTGTGAGATCGTGACCTGGCTGAAGTCGGACGCTTAACCGACTGCGCCACCCAGGCGCCCCGATACTGTAATTTAAAATACATACCCCAGGGGTGCCTGGGTGGTTCAGTCGGTTGAACGTTCATCTCTTGGTTTCAGCTCAGGTCATGATCTCACAGTTCATGAGATCGAGCCCAGCATCAGGCTCTGTGCTGACAGCTCAGGGCCTGCTCGGGATTCTCTCTCTCTCCCTCTCTGTCTGCCACCCCCTACTCATATGCATGTGCACTCTCTCTCAAAATAAATAAGCTTCAAAAAATAATAATAAGTAAAATACATACCCCAAAAGAGAACTTTTAAAAATTTGTTATAAATCTTCAAAATCCTAACACTTAGACAACACTTTTAAGTCCAGAATTCTTAATTGCTTTTGGTCTGCTTTGAATACTAAATGACTATGCAATTTGAATAATGTACGTCTAGAGAAATGATTATACCTTTTCGTAGGTGTACACTGTTGAAAGAGTTTCTTGCATTTATAGAGTCATCTTGTATTGTCTAAATAATCTAGACAGTGATACTAAAATTAAACTAAACAGGCAGATTTGGGGGCTGGTCTAAAACTATAGCATGAGTAGAGAATGTAATTCCTATTTTTTGATATCTGTTTATAACAGAATTTTATATTTTGTTTTAAGTTTCCTGCCTGTACTCATGAATAACATATTTATGTCCCCAAGTTACATGCTCAACACCCATAATCAGCTTCTCTCTTTTTTTTTAAGTAACAGTAATAAAATTTGTGGATTTGTTTTTTTAAGTGGGTATAGAATAACTAAAACCAAGAGTTTACATCCTATAAAATGCTGTCTTATTTATCAGTTAAACTATTTTTCTTTACTCACCTGAAGTATCTAAAAAAACTCTAAAGACAAAGAAATGTAAAAAATTATTAAGATTTCATACGAGTAACCTCAGTCACAATTTTTCTTTCCTACTATCTCTAAGGCAGTAACACTTCTTAAAAATTTTTTTAATGTTTATTTATCTTTAAGAAAGAGAGAGACAGAGTGCAAGTGGGGGAGGAGCAGAGAGAGACAGGGAGACACAGAATCTCAAGCAGGCTCCAGGCTCTGAGCTGTCAGCACAGAGCCTGACATGGGTCTTGAACTCACAAACCCTGAGATCGTGACCTGAGCTGAAGTCAGACACTTAACTGACTGAGCCACCAAGGGACCCCGGCAGTAACATTTTTTATGTGTAAAAATATAACTATTATCTCAAGGGCAATTTTATAAACTATAAAAGGTACTTACATTGAATTTAATTATGTCATATATCAAATACCTAGGAACAGCCTGTCCATTTACTCTGTCAATAATCATTTCCTTGAAAGAGAAAAGAAAAGAAGGTAAGTTTCTTCATATTTTAATGGCAATTTCTTTAATTTGATTCAAACGTAATGTACACACAGCAAGTACATAAATCATATAATATACAACCTGATGAAACATTAAAGTGAACACACTTATACCCAGATCAATACACTGTCTGCATTCCAAAACTCCCTGTCATGAATTTATTCTGCACTAAAAGAAAATGATATGACAATATCTCATTATGCTTTTACTATTTGAATTACTATGCTACATTTTGTTTCATGTTTGAATTACTAAGCAGCTATTAGAACAAAGGAACTATAAATTTTAATTCTAAATATGAGGAACATTTTTAAAAATAATTTTGTTAAATCATTATTGCTTTAAATTTTGTTACAGGCCAATTATTTAATCATAAAATCTATAAGTATAAATGGTGTCCTTATTATAAATATAATCCTCATGTAAGTCAAATCCCAAATACAAAATCTAACAGCACACCTAAAGGAACTAGAAGCAGAACAGCAAAGAAACCCCAAGGCCAGCAGAAGAAGAGAAACAATAATGATTATAACAGAAATAATACAAAATCTAAAAAAACAGTAGAAAAGATCAATGAAACTAAGAGCTGGTTTTTTTAAAAAATAAGCAAAATTGGGGCGCCTGGGTGGCGCAGTCGGTTAAGCGTCCGACTTCAGCCGGGTCATGATCTCGCGGTCCGTGAGTTCGAGCTCCGTGTCGGGTTCTGGGCTGATGGCTCAAAGCCTGGAGCCTGTTTCCGATTCTGTGTCTCCCTCTCTCTCTGCCCCTCCCCCATTCATGCTCTGTCTCTCTCTGTCCCAAGAAAAATAAATAAACGTTGAAAAAAAAAAAAAAGAAAAAAAAAGAAATAAATAAACAAAATTGATAAACCCCTCGCTAGACTTCTCAAAAAGAGAAAGAACCCAAACAGATAAAATCACGAATGAAATTGGACTTATCACAACCAACCCCTCAGAAATACAAACAATTATCAGAGAATACAATGAAAAACAATATGCCAACAAACAGGACAACTGGACCACTGGAAGAAGTGAACAAATTCCTAGACACCCACACACTACCAAAACTCAAATGGGAAGAAATAGAAAATTTGAACAGACTCATACCTAGTGAAGAAATTGAATCAGTTATCAAAAATCTTCCAACAAAAAAGAGACCTGGGCCTGCTGGCTTCCCAGGGGAATTCTACCAGACATTTATTTATTTATTTTTTTTTTTTAATTTTTTTTTCAACGTTTATTTATTTTTGGGACAGAGAGAGACAGAGCATGAACGGGGGAGGGGCAGAGAGAGAGGGAGACACAGAATGGGAAACAGGCTCCAGGCTCTGAGCCATCAGCCCAGAGCTTGACACGGGGCTCGAACTCCCGGACCGCGAGATCGTGACCTGGCTGAAGTCGGACGCTTAACCGACTGCGCCACCCAGGCGCCCCTCTACCAGACATTTAAAGAAGAGTTAATACCTATCCTTCTCAAGCTGTTCCAAAAACTAGAAACGGAAGGAAAGCTTCTGGACTCATTCTATGAAGCCAGCATTACTTTGATTCCCAAACCAGACAGAGACCCCACAAAATAGGAGAACTACAGGCCAATATCTTGATGAACATGGATGCAACAATTCCTAACAAGATACTAGCAAATCGAGTTCAACAGCATATAAAAAGAATTATTCACCATGATCAAGTGGGATTCATTCCTGGGCTGTAGGGCTGGTTCAATATTCACAAATCAATCAATGTGATACATCACATTAATAAAAGAAAGGGTAAGAACCATATGATCCTGTCAATAGATGCAGAATAAGCAGTTGATAAAATACAACATCCTTTCTTAATAAAAACCCTCAAGAAAGTCAGGATAGAAGGAACATACTTAAACATCATAAAAGCCATATATGAAAAGCCCACAGCTAGTATCATCCTCAATGGGGAAAAACTGAGAACTTCCCCAGTGAGATCAAGAACATGACAGGGATGCCCACTCTCACCACTGTAGTTTAACATAGTGTTGGAAGTCCTAGCCTCAGCAAACAACAAAATGAAATAAAAAGCATCATATTTGGCAAAGAAGAAGTCAAACTTTCACTTTTCGCAGACATGATACTATATACATGGAAAACCCGACAGACTCCATCAAAATACTGCTAGAACTGATACATGAATTCAACAAAGTCACAGGATACAAAATCAATGTACAAAAATCGGTTGCATTTCTATACACCCATAATGAAGCAACAGAAAGAGAAATCCAGAAATTGATCCCATTTACAATTGCACCAAGAACCATAAAATACCAAGGAATAAACCTAACCAAAGATATAAAAGATCTGTATGCTGAAAACCACAGAAAACTTATGAAGGAAATTGAAGAAGACACAAAGAAATGGAAAAATATTCCATGCTCATGGATGGAAGAATAAATACTGTTAAAATGTCAATACTACCCAAAGCAATCTACACATTCAACAAAATCCCAATCAAAATTACACCGGCATTCTTCTCAAAGCTAGAACAACAGTCCTAAAATTTTATAGAACCACAAACGACCCCAAATAGCCAAAGTAATGTTGAAAAAGAAAACCAAAGCAAGATGCATCACAATCCCAGACTTTAACCTCTACTACAAAGCTGTAATCATGAAGACAGTATGGTATTGGCACAAAAACAGACACATAGACCAATGGAATAGAATAGAGACCCCAGAGGGGCGCCTGGGTGGCTCAGTCACTTAAGCGTCCGACTTCGGCTCAGGTCATGATCTCGTAGTTCGTGGGTTTGAGCCCATGTCGGGCTCTGTGCAGACAGCTCAGAGCCTGGAACCTGCTTCGGATTCTGTGTCTCCTCTCTCTGTTCCTCCCCTGCTTGCGCTCTGTCTTTCTCTCTCTCAAAAATAAAGATTAAAAAAAGAAGAAGAAGAAGAAGAAGAAGAAGAAGAAGAAGAAGAAGAAGAAGAAGACGACCCCAGACCCCAGACCTGGACCCACAAATGTATGGCCAACCAACCTTTCAAAGCAGGAAAAGTATCCAATGGAAAAAAGAGTCTTTTTAACAAATGGTGCTGGGAGAACTGGACAGCAACATGCAAAAGAATGAAACTAGACCACTTTCTTACACCACACACAAAAAGAAACTCAAAATTGATGAAAGACCTAAATGTGAGACGGGAAACCATCAAAACCCTAGAGAAGAAAACAGGCAACAACCTCTTTGACCTCAGCCGCAACAATTTCTTGCTCCAAAGGCAAGGGAATTAAAAGCAAAAATGAATATTGGGACCTCATCAAGATAAAAATCTTCTGCACTGCAAAGGAAACAACAAAACTAAAAGGCAACTGACAGAATGGGAAAAGACACTTGCAAATGACATATCGGATAAAGGGTTAATATCCAAAATCTATAAAGAACTTAACCAAACTCAACACCCAAAAAACAAATAATCCACTGAAGAAATGGGCAGAAGACATGAACAGACACTTTTCCAAAGAAGACATCCAGATGGCCAACAGACACATGAAAAGATGGCTCAATGCCACTCGTCATCAGGGAAATACAAATCAAAACCACACTGAGATACCACCTCACACCAGTCAGAGCAGCTTAAATTAACAACTCAGGAAATAACAGATGCTGGCAATGATGTGGAGAAACGGGAACCCTCCTGCACTGTTGGTAAAAATGCAAACTGGTGCAGCCACTCTGGAAAACAGTGCAGAGGTTCCTCAAAAAACTAAAAATAGAACTACCTTATGACCCAGCAATAGTAGTACTCAGAATTTATCCAAAGGATACAAGAGTGCTGATTCATAAGGGCACATGCACTCCAATGTTTAGAGCAGTGCTTTCAACAACAGCCAAATTACAGAAAGAGCCTAAATGTCCATCAACTGATGAATGGATAAAAAAGATGTGGTTTATATATACAATGGAATACTACTTGGCAATGAGAAAGAATGAAATCCTACCACTTGCAACAACGTGGATGAAACTGGAGGGTATTATGCTGAGTTAAATAAGTCAATCAGAAAAAGACAGATACCATACATTTTCACTCATATGTGGAACTTGAGAAACTTAACAGAAGACCATGGGGGAAGGAAAGGGGAAAAATAATTTCAAACAGAGAGTGAGGCAAACCATAAGAGACTCTTAAATATAGAGAACAAACTGAGAGCTGAGGTGGGGAGCAGGGGAAAGGGGGAAATGGGTGATGCACATTGAGGAGGGCACTTGTTGGGTTGAGCACTGGGTGTTGTATGTAAGCAATGAATCATGGGAATCTACCCCAAAACCAAGAGCACACTGTATACACGGTATGTTAGCAAACTTGACAATAAATTATATTTAAAAAAATAATAGTAATAATTTTGTTAAATCATTATTGCTTTAAATTTTGTTACAGGCCAATTATTTTAATCATAAAATCTATAGGTATAAATTATGTCCTTATTATAAATATAATCCCCATGTAACCCATATGGTCTTTCTTGGTCCCATGTCCCTCTACTATGATCAAAGGGAACAGGACAAGAGAATATATTACATATCATAGCCATTAAGTGGAAAAAACTTCAATTATGCACTTAGACAAAAAAGAGATAAAGGACATTAAACAATAATTACAGAGAGACACTGGGGTGGTTCAATTGGTTATGAGGCCAACTCATGGTCATGATCTCACGGTTCATGAGTTTGAGCTTTGCACCGGGCTCTGCACTGACAGTGCGGTGCCTGTTTGGGACTCTCTCTCCCTCTCCCTCTCTTTCTGCCCCTACCCTGCTTGTGCGCTCGCGCGTGCTCTCTCTCTCTCTCTCTCTCAAAATGAAAAAATAAAACTTTAAAAAAATTTTTTAAAAATTAAAAAGATGATTACAGGTACATAATGCAGTGTTTTATAAAATTTTAATTCTCAAAAATATTCCAAAAATTCTTTCTTTCCTCATATTCTTCCTAAAAAACTAAGCAGGGTTTTTTTGTTTTTATGATCTAATTTCACGACAGAAAATCCACAAACAATCATCTAAAATTACAAAGAACACAATGATTTAGGACAAATATACTTTGTTAAGAAACTATTACTAATTAATCTCTTTCCCAAATATGTATTTGTTAACCTACAAGTATTTATTTATGGTTATTATCTTGAACCCAACCCATGGCATAAATTAAATCACTTTGTTATCTTAAACTGTTTACTAAAATATTTTTACTTAAATACTTGTATCTGAGAATTTTATGAGCCATCAAGATGGCACCAAAAACAGGATTATTATTTTCAAAATTATTTTCAATATAAGGTTGGAAATTAAGTGAACTTCCAGGTTTAGATAGCAGACATCACAGCATTTCTCTCCCAAATTACCTGATGAAATGAGCAAAAACATATCTTCCTTTGGACATTAAAAATAGCAAAACGGAAAATTTATTATCAGCAAACAAAACAAGTAAAAGGAAATATGCAAGTAAGCATTAAAACAATGAAAACTACTAAGACTCTGGTAAAGCAAAAAGGCACACCAGGGTTCAGCTCCAAGCTCGCCAAATACCCAGAAGCTCTACTTATAAAATGATAAATTCTTGATAATTGTCACTATTCCACTCAAATACAGATAGAAACGAACTCGGTAGTTATTCTTGTCTTCCTTCTTCTCTCTTCTGATAGAAGTAATAAAAATAGCACAATACTCTTTCTGCCTGAAGAAAGACTCCTGGACTCCATAATAAATTAAAGAAATAACCTGAGCATTACTGGAATAATTTATGATTCCCAATTAGCTAAAGACAACATTCACCGAAAGCTTTCTAAAAAGACCAGAACTCAAGGATTCTAACAAAAGACCCAATACGTAGGCTGAGTTATTCCCAAATGGCCTCCCCACCACAATGTCCCCCTTCCCTACAGCTGCCACCATTGCCCTAGGCTACAGAAAAGTAGGTAAATATAAAATACCTAAGCTTAAAACTTTGGTTAAGAAAAGTGGAACCCTTGGGCACTGTTGTTGAGACTGTAAAATGGTGGAAGCACCTGTACAGTGGCAGTTCTATGGCACTATGGCAGTTCTGTCAAAAAATTAAAAATAGCACTTCCATATAATCCAGGAATCCCACCTCCGAGTTTATATCCCAAGAACTGAAAGCAGGATTTTGAAGAGGTATTTGTACACCCATGTTTATAACATCATTATTCCAATAGCTAACTGGTGGGAGCAACCCAAATATCCATCAACAGATACGTGGATAAATAAATGTGGTATACAGATATGGCAGAATGATATTCACCTTTGAAAAAAAGGAAATCTATCCCATGCTGCAACATGAATACACCTTGAGGATATTATGCTATGTAAAATAAGCCAGAAACAAAGACAAATCCTATATGATTTTTACTTATATGAGGTATCGAAAGTAGTTAAAATCACAGAAATAGAAAGCAGAATGATGGTTGTCACAGACTACAAGTAATGGGGAGCTGTTTAATGGGTACAGAGTTTCACTTTTAGAAGATAATGTTCTGGAGGGCTGTTGCACAAAACTGTCCACATAGTTAACACGATTGGGCTTGTATCCTTAAAAATGGTTAAGATAGTAAATTTCATGTTATGTGGCTTTTACCACAACTATAAATTTTTTTTTAAAATTTTTAATAAAACCGAGTTAAGAAGGGAAAACAAATTTCCTCTTCTAATCAAACTGGAGAATCAGGAACTAGATTTACCATCTTGCCTGAAAAAAACCAAGTAGACAAAATATAGGCAGCAATACCAAGGCACTGGACATCTAACAACAAAGGACAGTAATCTGTAGGATACAATAAACTATGTGAGCCCTTACAATTGTCCCAGTTAATTGCCCAAGGGGTTTCCAGGGCTTCAAAGCAGGCAGGGGGGTTCCAGGTAAAGCTCAGCAGCCTCCCTGAGTTAAAAAAGAAAACAAAGCAAAAAAAACAGAACACGTTGTTCAGGGAGACCAACAGGACTAGAGTTCTCAGGGCAGAGTATAACAGAGACAGACAGAGACAGAAAAAGACAGAGATGGAGACAGATGCAAAGAAAGAACTACAGATATCCTGACACAGACTTCCATGAATGTTCAACAGAGCATGAATATGAGGAAACTACTCAAGGCTGGGAAAAGAACCACTAAAAAGACTTAGAGGGAGCCATACAAGCACTGAGATAAGATGGGGAATAATGCCTGCTGCTAAAAGCCAGGTTAGTTCACAGGGCACTGAGGACTCAGAGAAGCATCTTGTCTCAAAAGTAAAGAATAACTATCCCTACACCAAACTCTGCTTTAGTCCACCTAACAAATCTTAAAAGCAAGACTCGAAAAGTATAAACCAGTTCCAAGTAAATTACATGCATCCCAGAACAATGCTCAAAATATTTACAGGAATACAAACATATCAAGCCTCCAACAAGGTAAAATTTTAAATGTCCGGCATCTAGTCAAAAATTGAACAGGTATGCAAGGAGGAAAAAATGTATATATACACAAAACCCATCAGGAGGAGAAAAACCAATCAAAAATAGGCCCAAAACTGAGAAACATGTCAGAATCAGCAAGCAAGAAAATTAAGACAATTATAATAGTATTCCATATATTCCAAAAGTTAAGCAGAGATATAGAAGACATAAAAAAGACTCAAAATGAATTTTCAGAGGTGAAAACTACAGTGCCTGAAGTGAAAAATACTATGAATACAACGAATAGCAATTTAGACACTGCAGAAAAAAAGCTTAGTAAACTTGAAGACACAGCAAGAGAAACTATCCAAAATAAAACAGAAAAAAGTTTGTTTTTTAATGAAAAGAGCATTGATAACAAAATCTTCAAACAGGTGAAGGATAGAAATAGTGGTAAAAAAAATGTTCTACTTTTAATGAAAATTGTAAACCCATAGATAAAGGATGCTCAACAAACCTAAACGTGAAAAAAAAAAACTGAAGAAAACTACAACAGGGGTGCCTGGGTGGCTCAGTCAGTTAAGTGTCTGACTTGGGCTCAGGTCATGGTCTCGCGGCTCATGAGTTCAAGCCCCACGTCAGGCTCTGTGCTGACAGAGCAGAGCCTGGAGCCCACTTCAGATTCTGTGTCTCCCTCTCTTCCTCTGCCTTTCCCTCTCTCCCTCCCTCCCTCTCTCTCTCTCAAAAACAAACATTAAAAAAAAACCCACAAAACTAGAAGATACATCAATTTCATATTGCTCAAGAATCTGTTAGAAATTGCTCCATTGTCTTTTGGTATTAAGTATTGCAGTGGAGAAACTTAGACCTTAAATTCTTCAATTGTGGGCCCCACCAAAAAATAAACAAAACAAAACAAAACACCTGCATGTTTTACTTTCCTATCCTCTGTACTTTTCTATATTCCATTCCTTTTTACTGAAGATCCCAGGTATCCACCCTTCTACCTATCCATCCAATATTTCCTGAGCCGAAACTACGTACTAGACAGAGCTCTAAGTGCTGGAGAAATTAAGCATACAGTCCCTACCTTCAGAGGAGAGTCCCAGAAAGAGAAGAGAATAGTTAAGTAGCTGGGTCCAATGAAGAGTTACAGCTTTAATGATAGATGGCCATATAGAGTGGCCATGTAGCTTATTGTCTATATCAGAAAACTTCTGATATATTGCTAACTATACCAAGACAACAGACGTAAACCTACACTCTTTCAGCCAAATAAGGAAAGGAATACCAAATACATAGGGAATAAGCCTAACGAGGAGTAGTTATTTCCACTTGAAGAGTAAGAGAAAGGTATGCAAAGACACTTGGGACCCATGAGTTGAACCCTGAAAGACACAGTGGTCATTTCCTAGCAGGGCAGTGGATGAGCCAAACTGTATTACAAAGGCATGGAAATGATGGTTTTGAAGCAAATTGTCCAAAGCTCAGTATAGATGGAGGTTATGTTTCAAGGGTTCACAATCAAAGACAATGGCAAAGACACAGGCATGGCCCAGATATAAAGAATATTACATTTAGCAGTTTGGGTTTCATGCTATGGGCAATGGGGAACCATTGAAGGGTTTTAATGAGAGGAAATAATTAACTGTTCTCTGGAAACCTGTAGACCTCCAAAGCTCATCTCAAAGATAACCCATTCCTTGAAATCCACTCAACTAAGGCCACCTAGGTGACGAAATGTTCTGGAATTAGCAGTAATCGTGGCATAATCTTGTGAATATACTAAAAACTACTAAATTATACAGCTTAAAAGGGTGAATTTCATAGTTTGTGAATTATATTTCAAGTTTTAAAAATAAAACTAAATTTTCTTAAATCCTAAGATCAGTTCCTCAGAATGAAGGAAAATGATGGAACGAACCCCAGATACACAGCATACATTAAATGTCAGCTATATACATTTAATTATACATATTCTGTAAATATAGGCACAACAAAATGACTAAAAGAAGATACAACAAAATGTTAAAATGTAACCTCTTCTTGACAGTTGAATTTTTTCTACTTTATGATATACAGACTTTCTAAAATTCTAACGAGTATGCATATTCCTTTATAAAACATTAACAGTTGAACAGACATGACATTTTTCCAAGATTCTTGCTATTAACTTTGGTGATTAACTGCTATATTCTCCTTTTAGCCTCAGTATAAAATTCACTGAATTTCACTGATTGTTTCAAATGAATTAATGCCATACTTCTAAACTCCTATTTTCTGCATTTTGTGGGTCAAAGAACATAATTTAGAGAGCAAAACAAAAGCTTCAATGCTCACATATGACAGCCAGACAATTAGGTAGTTTGAGTTATTCTTGGATTTGGAATTTTACAAAAACAATTTGCAAATGAAAATGTAGAAGAAACAGGAAACTACAGAGGACTGTTTTAATTAACTAACTGGAAAAACAGATATGGCAACTATAATTCTGGTCCAAGTAAATTGACATCATGAATCATATTGCTATTTTAAAACTTCACAAGAGTCTATTATGCAGTTTTCATTTGTCCAAGTTCGGGGTGAAAATAAATAGTATTGCTCAGTTAAATCTGCAGATGGTTAAACATCTAATTTTTAAGCATTATTTCCTACCTGGAATGCCCTCAGCCCATGTCCAACAAAAATCTCTTTCTAAAGAAATCTTTCCATATCTAATGCCAATTCTTCTATAAAACATCCTTCATTCCAAACTAACTAGATATAATTTATTTCTCCTCCAAACCACCACAGGACTTCTGTAAAATACCAGTCAAGTTATTGTTTTATTTGAAGGTTTCCCATGTCACTACCAATTTTTCTCCACCCCTACCCAGTGGAGTAAAATCTCTCAAGGGTGAGGCCTTCTTTTCAACCCTCTGCACTCGGCACAGCAACTTGAACATGAAACGCATTTAAAAACATGAGTTCAACAACAAACTATGCTAAACTATGACAAATGCTGTAACTTAAAAGTCTTTTTCTTCCTTTTATTTTATTAATTATAACGCTAAAAAACTCTATTGTAAATGAGGGTAACACAAACAAAACTATTCTTGCTGTTCCCTTGAACTAACTACCAGAGCTGTCACACTGGCTGTGCAGGTTACAAACGGCAAAACTCCAGGGGTACCAGTCATACCATGTGTGTGTACACATTGCACACACATGCACATGCATATGTTACAAATGTTTGCATATATATACACATATGTGTCATTTTATTACAAAATGGCATTTACTGCACACTGTCACAGGAATGAGAATTTACTAGCAGTCCCAGAGTAGACAGTATAGATATCTCTTTGTTTTGTGACTCTATTTACTCTGCTCAGTCTCTGCCACTCCATCCAACTATGCTACCCTCATCCTGCCTTTAGTACCTGCTCATAGTCATCCTCTCAACCTGGACTCCTACCATCACTCATTAGGAACCACCTAATACATTCCTTGATCTCACTTCCACTGCTCTTCACACGACCTCAACCTCTCACCCTCCTCGATCACATCCCGAACCTTCTCATCACCCCAAACTATACCTCAGAAGTGACTAATTCAGGGGCGCCTGAGTGGCTTAGTCAGTTAAGCATACAACTTCAGCTCAGGTCACGGTCCCACGGCTTGTGAGTTTGAGCCCTGCGTCGGGCTCTGTGCTGATAGCTCAGAACCTGGGTCCTACTTTGAATTCTGTGTCTCCCTCTCTCTGCCCCTCCCACACTCACACTGTCTCTCTGCCTCTCCCTCTCCCTCTCTCTCTCTCAAAAATAAAAATTAAAAAATTAAAAAAAAAAGAAGTGACTAGTTCAAACATCCTATTCTCCCATCACAGTCTTCCATCTTCTGGTTTGCACATTCAAATAACTAGCTGGTAAATAAAAACAAACAGCATAGGATGGGGGCCACAAGCATTCAGGTCACTTGGAAAGTGGGATTCCCTCTGTTAAACATATATATATTATATGCATGTGATTTTCATCAGGATCATTCTATCATTGAGAATTTAAGTAAACATTCACAAGCCACTCCCTATCATCCCAATAGTGGATAAAAACCAGAAAGAGGAGCAAATTTCATCTTAAGACAAAAAAAAAAAAAAAAAAAAAAAAAAAAAAAAAAGCATTCTCATACAAATTCCAAAGAATTATTAGCCACACATAATTCAACCTGGCTCACAAAAAAGATTCAACATTGAAGAAAGTTTGGAAATTTTTTACACGGAAATAGCATCCCTATAGAAAGGGAGACCTGAAGTTGCAGGAAGTTTTATAATAAAGATGTAGAGTCCCTTTTTCCTCCAAAGAAAGACAGTGAAGGTGTGGCCAAGAGATAAACCATATAACCCGAAACAGCAGAGAAAGATGAATGGTCTTAAGACAAGTCTACCAGAGATTACTCTGCAGGGAAAAGTATAAGCTCATTGTTGTATAGATTTGCACATGAAGTACAGCCTAACTTCTTAATCAAATAGCGTATTCACCCAAAAGCTAAAGAGAGCAAAATCTAAGCGGCAAACTTCAGAATGGCCAGGAGATTGGGTACACCTGGACTGCCAAACATTAAACTGTATGCTAAAGTCAGAGTATTAAAATCAACCTAAAACTACCACTGAAAGACCAAAATATTAATGGAATGAAAAAACAAATCAAGAAAGAAACAATGATATATAAGGGAATCCACTATACAATAAAAATAATATATCCATTAAAAAGGAAAAAAGGACACAACAATAACAAAAAGGGAAAAACAGATTCACTGAATGGTGTTGAGACAACAGTTTAGACATTTGGAAATAAATAAAATCATATCCTTATCTTATTCCTTCTTTCAAAATGTATTTCAGGGGCGCCTGGGTGGCGCAGTCGGTTAAGCGTCCGACTTCAGCCAGGTCACGATCTCGCGGTCCGTGAGTTTGAGCCCCGCGTCAGGCTCTGGGCTGATGGCTCAGAGCCTGGAGCCTGTTTCCGATTCTGTATCTCCCTCTCTCTCTCTGCCCCTCCCCCGTTCATGCTCTGTCTCTCTCTCTCCCAAAAATAAATAAACGTTGAAAAAAAAAAATTAAAAAAAAAATTAAAAAAAAAAAAACAAAATGTATTTCAGATATTTCAGATATTCAAATGTATTTAAATATACAAATAATACCATAGAAATACAGGAAGGAAATACTGGTGGGTATTATAACAACTGTAAAGTAAAAATATGAATAGGAAGGAAAATGAGTAAAAATTTCTTAAAATGACACAAAAGGCAAATATTAATTACTAAGATGTTTTGGGTGCCTGGGTGGCTCAGTTGGTTTAGCGTCTGTCTCTTGATTTTAGCTCAGGTCACGATCTCACAGTGGTGGGATCAAGCCCCGTGTCAGGCTCTGCTCTGACAGAGCAGAGAGCATGCTTGGGGTTCTCTCTCCCCTTCCTCTCTCTCTCTCTCTCCTAAAATAAATAAATATTTTTTAAAAACCCTATTATAGTAGTTTATAATTTTACCAACATAAATTTACCTATATAAATTCAAACTCGTGCCACAGAAAACACCAAAAAGTAAAATACATTTTTTCCAATATCCATGTCAGAAACACCCTAACGGACAAAAAAACTCTTATAAATCAGTAAGAAAAAGGTGAAAACCCAATAGAAAAACATATAAAGGATCTGAGCCAGCAACTCAAAGAAGAAACACAATAACTCATAAAGAATAAACTGTTAAACCTCATTAACAATTCACATAAATGCAAAAAAGAGGTAAACATTTACTTACTATGTCTCAGATACTGTTATCAGCACTTTATAAACTATCCAACTTAATCTTCACAACAGCACCAAAATCTAAGTACTATTTTTAGCCTCCCTTCACTACAGATGAAGAAACTGAGTAAATTATTTAAATCCCTCATAAAATAACTGATAAAGCCAGTAAGGCACCATCAGTTAAGCGTTAGGGCTCTTAACCACTATGCTATACTGTCCCATAAAATAAAAAAGAAGTCTTTCCCTCATCCAATTAGAAAATATTCAATTTTCAAAACCCAGCATTTAAGACAACGTACATATCCTTTACAAATGGTTCGTAGAACTGTGCATGTGTTTAAACGTTCTGGAAAGAAGGGTGCCAGTTACATCTGTCAATATTTATAATTGGCATGCCACAGCATGGGGAACAAGGTATAGCCTACTACCATCCCTTTCTTAGAAGCACTACTCCTCCTGCACTCCAAGCGGGAGTGCTGCCATCAAGTGACCAGCCTCCAGTGTCACTCTTCCATGGATACGTAACTCAGGCAGGCCTTTTGAAGTTCTTCCTGGGATTGACATATGGATGTTGGAACAGAAAGAGTTTTCTTTCTGCATGCACTATAATGCAATTTGCCTCTCATGTAAAAGAGCCTTCATGCAGAATGAGACCAAACAGACAAGTAAAGCAAAGAAAGAGAAAGAACTTAGCCAGTATCCTTTGAGCCCCCAGATCCAGCCAGAAGCAGGCCAACCTGAAACAATGATTTGTGCCAATAGAGTTCTTTCTTTCCTCAGTTACTTTAAGTTGGGCTTCAGTGACTTACAATCAAAAGTTTCTTAATACACATTATAATCTCACCTCTAAGAATCTTAGTTATAAAACTGCACAAATGTGAAAGGAAAAAGATACAAGGATATGCATTCAAGTGTCTTACCCAAAAAAAAAAAAAAAAAAAAAAAAAAAAAAAAAAAATTCAAAATGCCCACCAAAAGAGGACTGGTTAAATAAATTACAGAAGTGTTTCTTAAACTTGCCTGATTAGATTCACTTGAGCATTTTCTTTTTTCTTTTTTTTTCTTTTCTTTTTTTTTTTTAAACAGTTTATTTATTTTGAAAGAGAGAGTATAGGAGAGGGGAAGAGAAAGAGGGAGAGAGAGAATCTCAAGCAGGCTCCATTCCATCAGCACAGAGCCCGACACAGGGCTCAATCCCTTGAACCGCGAGACTATGACCTGAGCCAAAATCAAGAGTTGGATGCTTAACTGACCAAGCCACCCAGGCGCCTTTCACTTGCATGCTTATTGAAAGTACAGATACTCTGGCCCCTGGGAGAGTCTAATTCATTAGGTTGAGGTTGGGCTATTGAGATGGCTCATATTTTTAAAGAGCATCCCCTACAAAATTTTCACAGTCAAGATACTTGGATACCCCAAATTATAGTGTTTACATATACAGTGGTACATCATTCAGACATTTACGTGAGAAAGGTGTCCAAAACAAACTGCTACATGGGGAAAAAAGACAAATCACAAAAATACATGTAATACTTGGTTCTCTTCACACAAAATATGTAGCTATACCTGCGTATATATATTTAACCAGAGCACTCATTTTTAATCAAAGCAGAGGTTCCAACATTATTCAGAATCTTACTGAGTCCCAACTACCCTAAAGCACCTATGTTCTGAGTTGCTATTACTAATAAAAATGTTATATACCACACAAGCAGACATAAGACAACACTGTGGCAAAGAGAAGAGTCTGGAACAATGTTCATCAAAATGGTAACAGAAGTTACTCCAATGGTAGGTTCAGGTGATTTTTACCAGCTTTTTTCTAATGTTCTATATACTATTTTAATTTTTATTTACAATGAATAAATATTTTCAGAATTGGTTAGAAGAAAGCTGTTTGTATGGAAGAAAGTTAAAATATTTTTAACCAAGTAATTTTATGGATTATTAAATATAGATTTTCTGAAATGGGAAAATTCTTATTAGCTTTCAAACTTCAAATGTTAAAGTACAGTGGTTGCTTTCAAAGGCATGATTCTCTTTAAAGAGCCAAGGGAAATGTGGTATGTTGTAGCACTTAATTAAAATTCAATTTTGACATATAAAATAATAAAATTAGTCTTTTTGAACAAGAATTATTTTTTTTAATCACAAAGAACAAAAAAAAATAGATTTAATTTTGTTCATTTACTCTCAGACTCAAGACAATGGTCAAGTGAAAACGAAGGTAAGAGATAACTGAAATTTAACATCCTAATAAAAACTAGATTTCTTTCTTTACAGGTCAATTATACCTCAATTTAAAAAAAAAAAACTGAAAAAGAACTAGATTGTAAGTTTCCTACTGGATTAATAAAAATACAATTTGCAAGAGAAAGAAAACAACAATGTTTAATTTAAAAAACAAGAACAACAACAATATATGACTTACCCCATCCAAGAGAGTATTTGATAAATGTATACGGAGATCTTTACGAAATGGAAATTCCAGATTTGAAACATGAAACACCGAATTATCTCTATCAATCATAAAAACTTCATTTGTGCCATCGATCAACATCATATACCTGTAAATGAAACATTAAAAAAGTAATATTGGTGCGCCTGGGTGGCTCAGTCGGTTAAGCGTTTGACTTCAGCTCAGGTCATGATCTCACAGTCCGTGAGTTCAAGCCCCGCGTCGGGCTCTGTGCTGACAGCTCAGAGCCTGGAGCCTGCTTCGGATTCTGTGTCTCCCTCTCTCTCTCTGCCCCTCCCCACTCATGCTCTGTCTCTCTCACTCTCAAAAATGAATAAATGTTAAAAAAACAAATTTTTTTTTAATAAAAAAAAGTAATATTAACAGTGCAATTCTAGCATAGGGTCGTAAGAAATAACAGTTCTTTTTCCTTAGACTTACAATAGTTGCATAAAATAACGTTCACTAGATCCCCCCACCTCCTGGCCCCAACCATTATCATTCGGATTAAATTTTTAAAATATTTTTTTCTATAAAAACACCCATTTTTTTTTTTTTTTTTTTTTTTTGGAGACAATGTGATGTCAAAGAGCAACCTTATGGGGGCGCCTGGGTGGCGCAGTCGGTTAAGCGTCCGACTTCAGCCAGGTCACGATCTCGCGGTCCGTGAGTTCGAGCCCCGCATCGGGCTCTGGGCTGATGGCTCAGAGCCTGGAGCCTGCTTCCAATTCTGTGTCTCCCTCTCTCTCTGACCCTCCCCCGTTCATGCTCTGTCTCTCTCTGTCTCAAAAATGAATAAAACATTAAAAAAAAAAAAAAAAAAAAGAGCAACCTTATGTCCCATCTTAAGAGAGAATGGTTCTCTAACTTTTATTAGATCTTAAACATCAAAGTTTACAAAACACACATACATCTATATGTAACTACTGCATTTTCTTAGCCCAACAATTCTATGAATTAGTTATTACTCTCTCCACTTTGCACTAGGGAAAAAGAGGAAACAAGTGATTTGCAAATGGCTGGACCTAAAACTATCCAGTGTTCTTCTCCTATACTTCAGTTAGCAAAACAGCTAACCTTTCTCTTTGAATCAAGATTATGATATAGCCAGATATCATCATTTCAGGTACAATTCTCATTCATTTCTATAAAATTAAAGTTTTAAATATATTAAACATTAAACAAAATATCTTAAACATTTTCAACATTCCTAAGGATTTTTAATCAGTCCTTATCTTCTTAGAGCCAATCAATTTATGGGGCAATTTCTATACTTCAAAATTCATCATTCCTCAAATGGTCAAGTTACCATCACTGCTTCCCCATCAGTGGATCATCAAGAACGAAACTGTACTTCACACCATATATAAAAATAAAGTCCAAATGGATTCCAGTTGAGAAAATCACAGATGGATAGGCTGTGCTACCAAATGAATATGGCAATATGTGGGATGAAAATGAGGATGATATCCAGGTCCCAAAATCGCCAAAGGATAAAAAGTTGACAGAAATAAGAAAGTTAAAAGGCATAAGGCTCAAAAGAACAGAATTTTATTTTACTAAGTTGTTCTTGCTGGCTGTTCATTAAAAGAGTGTAAGAGTAATAGTCTGGATATACTACTGAGAATGAAGAATGCTGACCCACCTGCCCAACCTCCTGCCCAAAAGATATGTCAGAAAAAAGAAGCAACAAATTGAAAGATGGAGCTCAATCAAGTTAAGGCCAGCGGGTAGAAGAAACATTAAAGGAAACCTTAAATGAAGAGATGGAAGGTAACATAACAGAGGTTAATATAACAGAGGATAATTTGTTTCCCATAAACAAATGTTCTAAAGAGCAAATATACATGTTTAGGAGAGGAGAGGAGAAATGGGAGAGCTGATTAAGGTAAAAGAAGTGTGTAACAAACAGGTTGAAGAGCAGCAAGGATGATGAAAAGAGCTTACATTTGGAGACTAAATTGGAAGCATGCTGTTACTAGTGTTTTCAAAATAATTAGTCCCAGCAGGCCCCTGGAGAGAAGGTGGAGAGCTCAGGCCCTTGCTACATATTGAAACAGCTGTAGCCCTAGCAGGTATGATTTGTGGACAGTCAGGTTACACTAGGAAAAATAAAATCAGCCTCAGTCCGGAATGACTCTGAGAGGCTCTTAAACCAACTACCAGGCCAGCAGGGTGGCAGACAACAGAAATACTTGGTTCCCAAAGCACTCCTGCACATGCTTTTCAAAAGCAGCAATTCCTGGTTGATAAGGAAAATCTAGATTCCTCGGAAGAAGTCAGCCTTGCCCTGGATTATGTTTCAAAGAAAATTTACATCACCATAAGGAAAGGTCAAATAAAAAGCAACTGTGATATCTTCTGCAAAAATGGTACTGAAGATATAATCCATCACGTTGTTCAAGGACTTAGGCCAGCACTTTGCAAAGCTTAATATTTGCTTTAAAATGTATTTCGTGGCAAAATGAATTAGTGAAACAATATATCTTTCTCCTAGAAAGTCAAGATATTAGGATGTCAAGGTGTTAGGAATATTTAGTTATGAGAAAACATAAAAAGTCTCCTTACTAAAAAAAAGAAAAAAAAAAGAAGTCTCTTTATTGCAATAAAAAGGAAAAAAAAGGCATCCAAAATGGTAAGGAAGAAGTGAAACTTTCACTATTTACAGATTACCTGATATTTAGAAAACCCTAAAGATTCCACCAAAAAACTACTAGAACTGATAAGTGAATTAAGTAAAGTCACAGGATACAAAAACCAACGTACCAAAATCTGTTGCATTTCTATACACTAATAGGGAAGCAACAGAAAGAGAAATTAAGAAGCAATCCTGTTTACAATTGCACCAAAAATAATAAAATATCTAGGAATAAACTTAACCAAGGAGATGAAAGACTTGTACTCTGTAAACTATAAAACACTGATGAAAGAAATCAAAGTTGACACAAATAAACAGATATTCCATGCTTATGGACTGGAAGAAAAAATATTGTTAAAATGTCCATACTACCTAAAGCAATCTACAGATGTAATCCAATCCCCATCAAAATACCAATAGCATTTTTCACAAAACTAGAACAAATAATCCTAAAATGTTTGTGGAACCACAAGAGACCTCAAATAGTGAAAACAACCTTGACAAAGAAAAAACAAAGCTAGAAGTATCACAATTCCAGACTTTAAGTCATAGTACAAAGCTGGGGTATTTAAAACAGTATGGTACTGGCACAAAAAAACAAACAAACAAACAAAAAAAGACACACATAAATCAATGGAACAGACAGAAAGCTGAGAAACAAACCCATGAATATATGTTCAATTCATCTTCAACAAAAGAGTTAAGATAATGTGATGGGAAACAGTCTCTTCAACAAATGGTATGGGGAAAACTGGACAGCTACATGGAAAAGAATGAAACTGGGCCATTTTCTTATACCATACACAAAAATAAATTCAAAATGGGTTAAAGACCTAAACGTGAGACAGGAAACCATCAAAATCCTAGAAGAGAGCACAGGCAGCAATTTCTTTGACATTGGCCACAGCAACGTTTTTCTAAATAGGTCTCTTTAGACAAGGGAAACAAAAGCAAAATTAACTATTGGAACTACATCAAAATAAAAAGCTTCTGCACAGCGAAGGAAACAATCAACAAAACCAAAAAGGCAATCTTTGGAATGGGAGAAGATATTTGCAAATGGCATATCTGATAAAGGGTTAATATCCAAAATCTACAAAGAACTTATACAACTCAAAATCTAAACACACACACACATACACACACACACACACACACACACACACACACACACACACACACACAAATAATCCAACTAAAAAATGGGCAGAAGACTTGAACAGACACTTCTCCAAAGAAGACATACAGATCACCAATAGACACATGAAAAGATGCTCAACATCACTCATCATCAGGGAAATACAAATCAAAACTACCATGAACTATCACCTCACACCTGTCAGAATGATTAAAATGAAAAACACAAGAAAGAAGCGTTGGTGAGGATGTAGAAAAAGGAACCCCTTTGCACTGTTGGTAGGAATGCAACAATGCAGCCAGTATGGAAAACAGTATGGAGTTTCCTCAAAAAAAAATCAAAAACAGAATTACTCGATAATCCAGCAATTGCACTACTGGGGATTTCCCCTAGGAATATGAAAATACTAATCCATTGCACCCCGTTGTTTATTGCAGCACTATTTACAATAGCCAAATTATGGAGGCAGCCCAAGAGTCCATTGATACATGAATGGATAAAGATGTGGTATACACATACAATGGAATATTACTCAGCCATAAAAAAGAATGAATCTTGCCATTTGCAACAACATGAATGGAGACAGAAAGTATATACTGCTAAAACAACATAAGTCAGTCAGAGAAAGACAAATATCATGATTTCACTTATATGTGGAATTTAAGAAACAAACAAAGAGAAACCGAGAAGCAGACTCTTAACTATAGAGAATAAGTTAATGGTTACCAGAAGAGAGGAGAGAAGGGGGATGAATGGAATAGGTAAAGGGGATTAAAGAGTACACTTATCATGATGAGCACTGGGTGATGAATAGAATTGTAGAAGCACTATATTGTACACCTGAAACTAGTATAACACTTTATGTTAACTACACTGGAATCAAAATTAGAAACTTAAAAAAAAAAGAGTCTGTTTATCTTATTTATCCCATTATCCTTAAAACGTAATCCTGATATCTGTTAGTATTCAGCAGAATTAGTGGTCTACAGTCACAATTTGAGAATGGCTAAATTACACTAATAAATATTAAAATTCACAAAAAAGAGGTGGTTTTCCTCTTCTGTTCATATGATGACAAAAATTATATTTCCCTTTTCACTGGCTGCTCAGAAGCTCAGAATTAAATATAATGTTGAAATAGAATAAATATTCAATCCCAGGGTGCTGGCATATTTTTTTCTGTCATAATTATTTTCTATTCATCCATACTTTAACACATATATATGAGATATATAGATATAGATATAGATATCTTACTACCAGACCTTTCTACTTCAAATAGAATATTAAAAGAAAATACCGTCTATGTACACTTATTGTAAATAGATTTAAAAGATCAAGGAAAAAAGACTTTAGAAGATAGAATTCAATATAAAGGATTGCTCATGGGAAACAAGCTTGCACCTGCAGAGAGATACCAGAGAAATTATTTAGCAGTTGGTATTCAGGGATTCTTCTGCACATATAAATTTTCAGGCTTTGGAACAAAAGTTTCTGGGGTATGATTTTTTCGGTTTGAATTCCAGTCATTCAAAATCATGTGTTCTTTTGTTATATGATATCTATGAAAAATAAGGAGCTTGTTCATGTTAGGGAGGAAAGATAAAGAATGTAAAAATATTCCACATGACTCCAAAGTCTCTGAAAACAGCCAGATTCTTTAATAAAAAAAAAAAAAAAAAAAAAAAAAGGCCACTATCCCATATACTGTTATATGCTGGCAAGACACTAAACAAATAACCCAAGCATAGTTAAGTGTTGAAAAGGTAAAGTACACAGCACTACAGGAGCATACAAAAGGTGGGACCTGTCAGAGCGTGGGGGTGGGGAAAGACATCCCAGAGGGATTCTCATGGAGCTGATCACAGCACGTTATCATCACTTACTGAGCAATGACCATGTACGGAGCAAGGAGCAATGTTCAGAGTGCTTGACATTAACACATTTAAGCCTTACAGCAATCCTACCATGTAGGTAAAATTATTATCCCCATTTTCCAGATGAGGAAGCTGAAACACATATTAAGTAACTTGCTCAAAGTCATAAAGCCGGCCAAATAGCAAAGCTGATATTAAAATCTAGACAATAGCCTGTCTCTAACCTCTATAGTGTACTGCCTCTGGCATGCATTATGCAGGAGTTGGCCAAGCAACTATGGAATGGGAGGGTAAAGGAAAGGGAGGTAGGAGTGCTGACAGAGTTTGGCACACAGTCTACCAGGTGCAATATCTTTGAGACAAAAACGAATTTGCATGTTCTGGCAGTCAAAAAAAATTTCAGAATACTAAGCATAAAGAGAAAAAGAGGAAATGGCATGGCTTGAGGCTAGAGAAGTAGTTCCAAACTTAGGAATTAATGAAAATCTTTTTTTCACTTTATTACTAGAAAATGGAAAATCCCTTCTAGGAGACAAACAGAAACTATATGGGTAATTCAAACACAGGAGATTTAATAGAGGAAACTGGTTATATAGATATTGAAATGCTGAAAAGGTAAAAGGGGAAGGCTAAGGGAATCAAGAGATTAGTAACTGCAGGAAGCACTACCACCAAAGGGCTGGGGGAACAAAATGAAAGAAGTGCATCATGAGAAGCTAGGAACCTGGAGAAAGGGCATTATGGGGCTATGCCTGAAAGAGGGTGAGGAGGTCCATGGAGCTAGGTGTTCAAACCTCGAAGGAGTAGGAACCACATAGCTGATACCTTGGCCTCTAAGGAGAAGAGCCCTGCAGCTCAAGTTTGAAACTCTATGGAAGAGACACAGAAAAGAGGTTGCTCAAACTGCTAAGGGGACACAGCCTAGTGGGTGAGGAAGAGATGCAAGTGGCACTCCATCTATCTAGAATGTACCACCCAGAAGCTGGTACCTGTGAGAGGGAGCAGCAGGGCTGGTGCTGGGAGTATCAAAAGAAGCTGGAGAATGAAGTGATAGTTATGTTTGGCTGCTGGAGGTACAAAGAAACTAGAAACAAGCAAAGTCCTTTCTCTTATCTCCCAAATTCCTGCCAGGGCTCCCACTGTTAAAATCCAACAAGAAGTGAGCTGGCAAGGGGGTCTGAGAAATGTAGTTTGCAGAGTCCCAGTCTCCCACTATGATTTAAAAGGTGGACTAAAGCTGAAAAATAATAAGTAAATAAAAAGGCAGACCACCGAAAGGCTTTTAGCAAAATTACAGCATAATCTGATTTGCATTTTTTAAAGTTCACCCCCACATAATGTGTTGGAACCAATCTGTAGACCAGAGATATTATGAAGCTTCTGTTGTATACCAAGTGGGACTACAGTAGCAAGGATTACTCAGAGGTAAATGGATAAACTCAAGACATTTAAGAGGCAAATTAACAGGACAATATGCTATGGATTAGATAAGGGAGTGAGGAAATAGGAGAAGTCAAGGATGACTACCTAGCTTCCAGCATGAGTAACTGGGTACACTTTATTTACTGAGCCATGGAGCATTTAAGGAGACTATTTGATTTAGCTTGGCAGAAGTGACAGATCCCATTTTAAATATGGATACAGAAATTTTTGTTTTCACACTGAAAACCAAAAGGCCTTTCCTCGCAACCAGGTTAGAAATAGGCTCAGGTTCTAAACTAGACAATCAAATATTCCCTTCATAAAAATTTTAAGTTCAATGACTAAGAGAGAGGCACAGGAATAGCTCAAAAATTATTCACAGCAGCAGCAGAGTCACTGTCAACAAATGCCAGTGGTGGCTTCCTACTCAAAGTGTTCCTGTGTCTGACCTTGCTCAGGTCCTTGATGCCTGCCTGCCTGCCCTTGATTCATACACACTTTCCCAGACTGGTTCTCCTGAGAGCCTTCCAATTTATTCCTTTGCTGAAATTAGCCAAAGTCGGTTTCTACTGCTTACTGTCAATATAATGCTAATGGATATACTGGTTGCTTTCTTTTTCTTTTTTTGCCCACTATATAACAGGTGGATTCACGTACTGTAAATGTGCCTATGACGTAACCTCACTGGTATGTCCCCCAACCTACCCTTAATACCAGGGGTTACATGATCCTAGCTCTTTACATAATAATTTCGTATGAAGATTCATGCCATCTGTTTCCTGTCCTTCAACAGAGACAAGTGTGTAACGTTAAGCCCAGAGTTTACTTTCCCTTTGTATCTTTTCTCTCCTAAGAGTATACAGCCAAACCTCTACTGTTTCTATACCAGCTACATTTCCTCTCATCTCTATTACCAATAGAATTGCACCCAAGTCCCTGAAACCTAATTCTCAAAGTTCTAAAAGTACACAGAAATAAATTCAGGTATACTAAAGTTTCTTACAAAGAAAATTCAGTTTAGAGACACTTTTCCTAGATACAATTATAAACCTTAAGAGCAGGTGACCAGACTCTGCCCCCTACCTACCAACACTTGTCACACCCTGTTCTACAAACAATGCAAAACAGCTGACCTGATAGGCCAAACACCTGCTTTCTTCCTTCCCAATGGGGGGCTTTTGCACACTTTGCCTTTTTCTCTTACTAGCTCACTACTCAGTAAATTTTATCTACTGTAATCACTTTTACAAAGTACATCCATGTCTCCTTTAACCCAGTTTTTTTTTTCCTGTTTCTTTCAACTCCTAAAAAAAAATGTTACGTATATTTTACCAAAAACTTTCTCAAATAGAAAGACATTTTCCTCCTTCTTATCTCATTCACTTAGTTCCATTAATGAGCCTAAGAACACTCTGATCAAGGCTAGTGACATATCGATATCAAACAAAACTGAAAGTCCTAAAAGACTTTCATCCACCTACACAAAATAATCAGTGTCACAGAGTCCCCTTCACAATCTCCATAATACTCTCACTCTCTTCCTTATCCTGTAAAAGCAAATCAGTATTCCCCAATAGAATTTTTAAACTAGTCAAAATAGTGTTTTTTATAAACTTCCTACATTTGTTACAATTATAGTTTGGTTAGTTACCAGTGTTGGAATAGTACCTTCTGTCATTTTTCAAAGCTGACATATAGAGTAAGTAATACAGGTACCTTAGGAATTAAGCAAGCTCTATAGCCTAAGTTAGGAATCCAAACACCATTTAAACTAGAATTCTATGGAAACACAGCCTAAAGTCTACCAAAATAAGTTCAGGAATCTCAGAGAAAGACTTCTGGTAAGTTTAGGAATCACTGTTTGCATTACTTTCACAAAAGAACAATAATTGATGATAGAACAAGGTAATCCTACACATGAACTTTACTTTTAAACTAATTGCTATTTACCTGTTTATGTGACAAAAATAACATTTCAACCCCCGAAAGAAAAACTATTTAAAAGACAAGTAGAGCTTTACCTTATTTCATCTTCCAGAAACTCAAAGAATTCACATGAAGGTCATTCTATTTTCACACTAACAGAACACACACACATATACAGTAATACCACCACCTGACCTTTTTAAAATTTTTGAATGCTGCTAACAATCACTGAAATGAAGATACAATTCTAACATATTCTCTTCATCAAAAACTACCAAAATTTTCATTCAGCATTATAAAAGATTCCAACCCAACAAGCAATTTGATTTTGATTTACTGATTCTATAAGCACAGAAGTCTTCTTCAAAAAGATCAGCTCTTTTTTTAAGACATTAGGGAAAAATTAAGCAAATCTGAGTAAAGTATGGATTTCAGTTAATAAAAAAAGGATTAGCTCTTTTTTAATCCTCATATCACATCAATTTAAGGTCATGAAACAGATGTGATTAAGGTTTTATGGTCTTAAAGTCACTTTAAGCCCTCAGCTTCATTCTATTAAGTGATCACTTACATACACACAACAGTAATTAAACAGACAATATGTATTATTTAATTTTAAACTGCAAAGCCCATTCACTTCCCCACCAATTTGTCAAATCTGTCTAACCAGCCTTTGATCTTAGAATGTTGATTGGATATTAAATGGCAAGCCAACAGCATGCCACTGAACATTTAGACAACTCACCAACATGTAAATATCTTCTACCTAAGCACAGCCATCTTTATTTTATATGTTGTTTACACAGCAAACTTTCTTTTTTTTTTTTAATATATGAAATTTATTGTCAGATTGGTTTCCATACAACACCCAGTGCTCATCCCAAAAGGTGCCCTCCTCAGTACCCATCACCCACCCTCTCCTCCCTCCCACCCCCCATCAGCCCTCAGTTTGTTCTTAGTTTTTAAGAGTCTCTTATGCTTTGGCTCTCTCCCACTCTAACCTCTTTTTTTTTCCTTCCCCTCCCCCATGGGTTCCTGTTAAGTTTCTCCGGATCCACATAAGAATGAACACATATGGTATCTGTCTTTCTCTGTATGGCTTATTTCACTTAGCATCACACTCTCCAGTTCCATCCACATTGCTACAAAGGGCCATATTTCATTCTTTCTCATTGCCACGTAGTACTCCATTGTGTATATAAACCACAATTTCTTTATCCATTCATCAGTTGATGGACATTTAGGCTCTTTCCATAATTTGGCTATTGTTGAGAGTTACACAGCAAATTTTCTACTACGTCTCTTCATCTACTTTTTTTTGTTTAAGCTTGGTACTTGGTAAAACTTAGTCTATGGAAAAATCATCAGTCAAACAACTCTCACTTTTATTTCAATTTAGGTAATTCATCGCAAGCAAATCTTGAAGACCTAGGGGTATCTACCATCAAAAAAAAAAAAAAATCACAAATTCTCAAAGCTTTCTCATTACAGTATGTGTGCTTATTTCTATTAATAGGTATTAATAATTGTCAAATATAGATGTTTGTTTCAACCAGCAAGATTTAGAGTATTGTTCAAAGCTTAAAAATCAACACTATAAAAGTTTAGCAAGGCATAGGGCCCATGTCAGTTTCTAAATTCCTCCCTCCATTCCACAGAATTATTGATACATAATACAAATAATCAAGTGTGTAATAAGATATAGCGCAAATTTGTTCCAAACCACCCAACAATTAAAAAATAATTTAATCTGCTTACTTTGTTTACATGTGCCAATGGTACAAATGCTATCATTATGGGCTTTGGAAAGCCTATAATACCAGACTCAATAGTGCTTGCTATCTAGATCCCTAAAGAAACAGGCAGGCAGATTAGAACCAAAAATCTCATCAAATATTATGAAATGATTCTAATGGTCCAACTCCTAAGTATGTACTTTAACTTCAGAATTGCAACTTCTTTATCCCTTTCTCATTTTGCCATCCTCTACTGCTCAAAAATTTGTGCATGCCTATTTCTAAGCCTATATTCGTAATAGTACACCATCTTATTCCAAAATACATATCTTCAAACTCTTACTCAAAACTCCCTTCCATGAACTCTCTCATACCAAAAACAGACCCTATCCAAATCACTCTATCACTCCCAAGTTTTCCGAAAATTATAATTCTATTATGTACAACAAATAATCGCCTCTGGTAGAAGAAAAGCATACAGGAAGAAAGTACGATCCTTAAAATCCATTTTAAGGAGTTTCAGCTTTACTTTGTAGTTGATCATATTTATAGCTGAAATGAAAAAAAAAAAACATTAAAAAAAACGATATACTCTAAATTTATTTGCCAAGTTTAGAGTTAAAGGTATTTGTATTATATACCATTAATTATATGTGAATATATAGTAAATAAGGTTGAAGATATCTAAGGCAAGATAGAAGGCATCAACAAAGAAAAACACATGGAATGGGGTGCCTGGGTGGCTCAGTCGGCTGAGTGTTCAATTCTTTATTTCAGCTCAAATCATGAGCCCAGGGATGTGGATCAAGTCCTACATCAGGCACCACGCTGAGCGGGAGCCTCCTTAAGATATTCTCTTTCTCTCTCCCTCTCTCTAAAATAAAAATTAAAAAATTAAAAAAAGAAAGATACATGGAAGTCTACAATGGTAGTTAAGAACATGTATCCCAGACACTCTTCTTAGGTCTGTGATTCTGCACAAATCACTTGACTGCTCTGAGACTCAATTTCCTGGTCAAAAGTCTTCACCTCTCAGGGTACTTGAAAGAATTAAATAAAGTAGTCATCAAGATAAAAAGCTTCTGCACATTGAAGGAAACAATCAACAAAACTAAAAGGCAACCTACTGAATGGGAGAAGATATTTGCAAATGACATATAGGATAAAGAGTTAGTATCCAAAATCTATAAAGAATATCAAACTCAACACCAAAAAAAACCAAATAATCCAGTCATGAAATGGGCAGAAGACATGAATAGACACTTTTCCAAAGAAGACATCCAGATGGCTAACAGACACATGAAAAGATGCTCAACATTGCTCATCATCAAGGAAATACAAATCAAAACCACAATGAGATACCACCACATACCTGTGAGAATGGCTAAAATGAACAACTCAGGAAAAAAACAGGATGTTGGCAAGGATGCAGAGAAAGGGGAATATTTTTGCACTGTTGGTGGGAATGCAAACTGGCACAGCTGCTCTGGAAAACAATATGGAGGTTCCTCAAAAAATTAAAAACAGAACTACCCTACAACCCAGCAATTGCACTACTAGGTACTTATCCGAAGGATACAAAAATGCTGATTTGGTGCACATGTACCTCAATGTTTATAGCAGTGTTGTCAACAATAGCCAACTTATGGAAAGAACCCAAATGTCCATCAACTGATGAATGGATATAGAAGATGTGATGTATATACACAATGGAATACTACTCTGTGATCAAAAAGAATGAATTCTTGCCATCTGCAACAACATGGATGGAGCTAGAGTATATTATGCTAAGCAAAATAAGTCAGAGAAAAACAAATATATGATTTCACTCATATGTGGAATTTAAGAAACACAACAGATGAACACAGGGGAAGGGAAGGAAAAATAAGATAAAAACAGAGGGAGGCAAACCATAAGAGACTCTTAAATACAGAGAACTGAGGGTTGCTGGAGGGGAGGTGGGTGAGGAGATGAGCTAAATGGGGGATGGGCATTAAGAAGGGCACTTGTTGCGATGAGCACTGGGTGCTATTTAAGTGATGATGAATCACTGGGTTCTGTCCCTGAAACCATTACTACAATGTATGTTAACTAATTTGAATTTAAATAATTTTTTAAAAAATAATTAAATGAGGTAGTACACCCATGTTCATTTCATAACAGCACTACTCACAACAAACAACTAAATTGTGTGAGCAACCCAAGTGTCCACTGACAGATGAATGGATAAGAAAATGTGGTACACAGTGGACTATTATTTACCATTTAAAAAGGAAATTCTGACGTGGCACAACACAGATGAACTTTAAGGACACTGTGCTAATGATACAAGTCAATCACAAAAAGACAAGATATTGTATGGCTCCACTTATATAAGGTACCTAGAATGATAAAAGTCAGACAGAAAGTAGAATGGTGGTTGCTAGGGGCTCGGAGAAGAAAATGGAAACTATCATTTAATGGATATAGTGTTTTAGTTTTGCATGATGAAAAGAGTTCTGAAGAGGAAAGCTAGTTGACATTTGTGTACATTATGAACGTATTTAATATCACTGACCTTAAAAATGGTTAAGATGGTAAATTTCATGTTATATATATTTTACCACAATAAAAATAATAGAAAGAGAGAAGGAATTAAGCAAGTTACTACATGAAGGGTTCAAAAAAGTACCCAGTACATGGTAATAAAATGTCAGCTATTATTATATTGTGTCCAAGGCACATAGCAGTAGTTCATCAAAGCTGGATATCATTCTCATTAATACCACAACTAGTATTTTACACAATCCAAAAAAGAGTTTAGGTTACTGACAAAACAAACTCCGGATAAGACAGAAAGGATCAGTGTTAAAACTCTGTAGACAGGAAAAAAGACAATCCTTCTAATGAGAGAAGAAAAAGAGATAAATGCACAAATTTTGAAATGTAGAAAAACAAACCATAGATTACCCACAGCCCACAAACTCAAGCTTGTAAGTATATCTACACAAAAGTAGACAGCAACTATAGTAGTTACTTCATTTCTCCATGAATAGGTGTCATCCAAGTAAGTTCTGTAAAATCAGAAGCTGTACTACTTGAGTGAGCAATGACTCAAAACAGAACTCAAATTAAAAAACAAATCAGGTGGATTTCTCAATCTGTCAAGAAACTTGTTTTCTAAACACTAGAATGATAAAAACAAAACTGAGCCTAAAATATTCCAGTGTATTGCAACAGTTTCGTAAGATTTACTAACAAGAACGGTACATATAAATATACAATAACTCCAAAAGCTATTGTATATAATAGAAAATTATGTTTTAATCCCACAATCTAAAATAAAATTAGTGACAGCATAAACTAAATTATAATTAAACTTACCTAAGTTGATATTTCCCTTACCAACACCCTCCCCCCCCCAAAAAAACGTAATTATCATAAAATAAGAGCTGACTGACAAAGTCCCCTCCTATGTACAAGTTTACAAAATCAACTAATTAGCAGAGTTAAGGTAAATCCAACAAGTAGAATATCAAAGCATGCCTTTCAACCAGTGAACAGAACAGTCAAATCTGGACTGAATTTATTTGCTACCTGCAACATGCATCTTGCTAATTGCCACTTCAGTGGACTAGAGTATGGTCTCTCTTCCTTTCCACCAATCTACAAAGAATTAGAAAATCAGGAATCTTAAAGAAGTAGAAGAGTTCTCACATAGTCCCACTTCACCCAAGTAGCAGGTGCACATACGTGAGCACACGTACACATTTACCTCACCTCCAGCCCTGCAACAAACCTAACACTACATAAGGCACAGGAAAAGCCAGGCTAGATTTAAATGCAAGTACACAGACACTACCAAAGACACAAAATCTAGTCATATTACCTCCTCCAGTTCTTACAGGTCTAAAAATAAAGTATGCATTAATAGTCACTTCACATAAACAGAAACTTACGATTTACCCTTCTATAGGAAGAAGCTTCTACCTCAAAAACTAGATTTGAATATAGATATTTTTAATACCTTCTAAGTTCACTTAAATTTGTTTCTCGGGGCGCCTGGGTGGCGCAGTCGGTTAAGCGTCCGACTTCAGCCAGGTCACGATCTCGCGGTCTGTGAGTTCGAGCCCCGCGTCGGGCTCTGGGCTGATGGCTCAGAGCCTGGAGCCCGTTTCCGATTCTGTGTCTCCCTCTCTCTCTGCCCCTCCCCCGTTCATGCTCTGTCTCTCTCTGTCCCAAAAATAAATAAACGTTGAAAAAAAAAATTAAAAAAAAAAAAAATTTGTTTCTCAATGGTTACCTAAAGTCCAAAATGTAAGCACTCCAAAACAGTAAGTGGACACAGACATAGTTGAAAAAATTCTAGTTCTTCAAATCCTCAAAAGCAATACAGTTAGAAGACAATCTTATGATACATTTTAAAAATTCAAGATGAATCAAGTTGGCTATTCATTAAAAATGACTTGCCATTTAATTAGGTGGAAAGGAAGATTTCTCCTGGTTTTTAAATATTTCCTACACGGGGCGCCTGGGTGGCGCAGTCGGTTAGGCGTCCGACTTCAGCCAGGTCACGATCTCGCGGACCGTGAGTTCAAGCCCCGCGTCAGGCTCTGGGCTGATGGCTCAGAGCCTGGAGCCTGTTTCTGGTTCTGTGTCTCCCTCTCTCTCTCTGCCCCTCCCCCGTTCACGCTCTGTCTCTCTCTGTCCCAAAAATAAATAAAATGTCAAAATAAATAAATAAATAAATAAATAAATAAATAAATAAATATTTCCTACACAAAGAAATATGGCTTTTTTGCCACATTAAAAAAATAAAAGCACGGGGCACCTGGGTGGCTCAGTCAGGTGTCCGACTTCAGCTCAGGTCATGATCTCACAGTTCATGAGATGGAGCCCCATGTCGGGGTCTGTGCTGACAGCTCAGAGCCTGGAGCCTGCTTCGAGCTGAATGGCTTTCTCAAGGTCACACAAGAACATAGGGGCAGAACCAGGATGCGAAAGTGGCTCTGAGCCCCCACCTGGATGTCCCACAGTATACTCTGCCCTTCTCCACCTTCTTCTGTTTTCAGGCTCTTGGGCTTGGCTTTCCTTCTTCCAAGGATTCTGTGACTCCGTCTCTCTCTACCCCTCCCCTGTTCACACTGTCTCTCAAGAAATAAATGTTAAAAAAAATTTTTTTTAATAAAAATAAAAGCCCAACAATTGCTAATTAGGTAGGTATAGGCTGCTGAACATCCTGAGAAAATGGAGTAGATTCTTGCTACTTAATATGTGGTCCTTGGACTAGCAGCCCTGGCATTGCCTGAGAACTAGTTAGAAATGCAGAACCTTGGGCCTCACCCCAGACTTCCTAAATCAGAATTTACATTTTAACAAGATCCCCAGGTGATTCATATGCACATTAAATGATGAAAAGTTCTGGATTAAACAGCCTCTAACCATCCTTAACATTCAAACTGCAAACTAAGATAGAAAAGCCAAACAGATGAAATCAAACAAAAAATTAAAAAATTTCTTAAACATATGGAAAAATGAAGCTTTTGCTAAAGTGCCTGTCCAAAAGTCAATTCCAAATAGATTTTTTCTCTCTTCTTAGCTATAGAAATATTCTTATTTTGATGACAACTCAGGTAAAACGAACAAATGGGAGTACAAAAGAGCAGAAAAAGAAGACTAAGCAAGATCATCAGTCCCAATCACAGTCTTCTAGTTTTCACATTTTATATTATGCAACTTTTGAAATTTTTTATTTTATTTTTTTTTTGAGAGAGTGTGTGTGAGGGGGCAAGGGTGTGCTAATCGGGGAGGGGCAAAGGGAGAGGAAGAGAGAATCTTAAGCAGGCTGCATGCCCATCTCAGAGCCAACGCAGGGCTCCGGTCTCCATCTCACAACCATGAGATCATGACCCCGGGAGAAATCAAGAGTTTAACTGACTGAGCCACCCAGGCACACCCTATATTATGCAACTTTTGAAACTGACTACTGGCTAGACTAACTGAATGAATGCTAATATAATCTACTTAGAGTAAAAGCTTCCAATGACTCCCATAAAAGGTTCACCTAATAGCCCTTGAATTATAATTGAAAATGGAAAATAAAAATGGGGGGGGTGGGGAGGTTGCCTGGGTGGCTCAGTCAGTTGAGCGTCTGACTTCAGCTCATGATCTCACGGTTTGTGGATTCGAGCCCCATGTTGGGCTCTGTGCTGATAGCTTGCTCAGAACCTGGAGCCTGCTTTGGATTCTGTGTCTCCTTCTCTCTCTGTCCCTCCCCTGCTTACACTCTGTCTCACTCTGTCTCTCAAAAATAAGTAAATATTTAAAAAAAAAAAAACAAACTGTTGGGAGGATGACTAGGGGCAAATTACTATAGGGTCTTCCTGTGCCCCCTGCAGGACAAGTCCTTGGGGATGTCTTGGTAAGGTGACATTACCCCCTTTATTTTATTCTTCCACTCACCAGAGTTAAGTAGTCTGCTTCCCTTTCCACAGCAAATTTTCATTTCCCTGTCTTCTGAACCACTATGGAAAACACTCTCTTACCACTATTTCAAACCCAGCTCTTTTAAGTTCCTCAAAGGCCACTGGGCTAACCAACTGACTCAGCATTCCAGGTGGCCTTAAACTTCAAGAAGACGGAGATAAAGGATCTCCTACCTTATAAATCCCTAAGAATAATTCAAAAAAAAAGTAGGAGTTAACATTAAAAATTTAAATCAGAGTTTCAAGGCTCAGTAATCATTAAAACTCTGACACATTTAAAAAATATAAACAAAAGGTTTAACCAGGCACCAGCAGTAACAATTCTCTTTCTTTGTCCTAAGTACCGAACTGCCCAGTGGCCAGAAGTTACATAGATTCTGGATTTATACCAATTATTAGTCAGCACTGTCCAGCTCAGGGTATTTCCCCTCATGACTTCCTTCTCGTTGCCCCTCTTGCCTTTATTACTCACCCTTCACTAGTCATTCTCCTAGGAACTCCTACAGTCTTAGAGTTTAGGCCATGTCATTTACATGCAATTGTATTTCATGTTGTACTCTCGTGCATTCCCATGTTAATACAGCAATTTTATTTTGATCCATTCAAGCGCCTGAACCAGGTCTTTTAATTTTTTTTTTAAGATTTTTTTAAGTAATCTCTGCACCCAACATGAAACTCATACTCATGATCAAGAGTCACAAGCTCTACTGACTAACCCAGCTAGGCACCCCATGAACGAGGTCTTAAATTTTCTTTTAAATATGCACTTCTCAACTAATTTTTCTCTCAAAACTTTGCCACTGAAAGGGACCACACATTAGAATATTTTATTTGGTAGTTCCAAGCACATAGTCAGAACAGCTACCATTTAAAACATGTAAAAATCAGGAATTTTCTTTAAAGCAAACATCTTTTTATTTTCATATCATTTCTACCAGAGCAATGAATATTTTGTTACTTATTTTAATAAAAGGGAGAGAAAGACCTCATCTATAACGATTTTACTTGTAACACAGATATTAATTATACTTTACCGTAAAGATCCTCAACTACTTATGTTAAACTTATAAAGGGAACTAATAGTACAACTAAGGTATTTTTAAGAAAGACATACACATAGGGAAAACGTAAGTAAGACTATATCTAAGAGCACCAATTGTTCTAAATTAATTTTAATTTTTCCATTCATTAGTAAATAATACTTAATGGATCACACTATTACATATTAACTGGTTTCCACTAGTCTTTGTTCATGTTCGCATAAAAGCACCAGGAGATATTCTAGATGTACCACTCTCAATAGCTAAATACTAAATACAAGTAGCTAAATACTAGTGAGGCTACAAAAATAAATATAATATGGACTCATAATATCAAGGCAATTACCAAGGCCAGATCACAGAGTAGACTCAATATTCAGTTGCTTAAAGTTATAACGTAAGCAACAATTTCATTTGTTGTACTTATATACTGTAGTCTGTACCTCTAACAAGTTTGTATCATCGGCTACTATAACACATAAAAGGCTTAAATATCATTCTAAATAATTCACAAAGAGACAAAATTTAGTTCTCTGCCCATGCAAAAGTATTTTAAAAATTAAATTTTCTAAATTCCAAAATGTTGCTAAAATAAAATGTGTCCAAGAAAGCTCACCTGCCAGCAAAAATATCAGCAACAGCAGCAACATTAGAGCTGGGCTGAAAGCCAGAAACGCAGTGTACCAGGATGGGCTGCCTATAAAATCTTCAAATCAGACCTCCCAATTTTAAAAAGAACTGTCAGAATTACTCATTTTCAATTTCTTTACCTAGTTCACAGATACTAATGCAAACTTTTGGAAACCAAATTACCATAAACATGAAGAAAATGAATATAGTCCCCCAAGAAAGTAAAAATACTATATATGATTTTTAAAGAAAGCTTATGGTCATAGAAATTTCTTTCCTAAAATATAATAGAGCACATATGTCAAAATCACTACTCTATATACCACACACAAATCAAATGACTTTTCTATCCTAGGACCATAAATTTCACTATCTAAAATAAAGGAGTTACATTCCAGCATCAAGTTTTTCTGTTAGACTCCTTTGCTCCCAACACAGACAAGTGAGAGCAAAAAAGCCCACATGGGATTAAAAAAACAAACAAACAAACAAAAAAACTTCACATCATTCTTTCACTCTTTGAGATTCCTATGTAAGAACAATGCATTTTTCTGAAGCAGACTAAATACTTTTAGGGATTTTAATATAGTGTAATCATAATTTACAAAAATACTTCCAAAATGACACTACCATTTTGATGCAATGCACCAAAGAATATGTCAACATTATCAAAACTACCATGCTTTCGGGGCGCCTAGGTGGCGCAGTCGGTTAGGCGTCCGACTTCAGCCAGGTCACGATCTCGCGGTCCCTGAGTTCGAGCCCCGCGTCGGGCTCTGGGCTGATGGCTCAGAGCCTGGAGCCTGTTTCCGATTCTGTGTCTCCCTCTCTCTCTGCCCCTCCCCCGTTCATGCTCTGTCTCTCTCTGTCCCAAAAATGAATAAAAGTTGAAAAAAAAAATTTTTAAATAAAAAATAAAAAAAAAAAAACTACCATGCTTTCGATACTCTTATATACATGATTCTCCCTAATCCTTACTAAATTCCTAAACATCCCAAACTAATATTATAGGTATGTAACAGATGTACAATGCACTGGGAACCACTAGAATTCTACTGCTACAAAAGCAGCCTGAATTAAAGCTGTTACTCTGCTGCCACCTAGTGAGGTAATAAAATGCCAGAACCAAATCAAAAGTGACTGGAAAAAAATTTTTCAGGGATGATATGATAAAAAATCTTTCAGGGATTAATAAATCATTAAAATATACTAGTTTAGAACATGATCTTTAAAATACACTGCATAAAATGCTACAATTTTACTTTTAAAAAGATATGTGTATATTCCCATAAACATATTCTAGAGCATAAAGAATATAGCAATAATTACAATAAACTATCATATGTAAAATAACTCATATGAAAAAAATTACCTAAAACACTATCACAGTACGGTTATAAAAGCAAAATTTTCAGAACAATCTAAATTTCTAGCCATACAGGATTTGTCCAATAAATTATGGTACATTCTATACAATGGAATATAGGAGATCCAGTATGAGTCCTTTTCCTCCTGAGACATTATCAAAATAACAAAAAAAAAAAAAAAAAAAAAAACTTTTTACATACATACATACATAGCCATCTGGTGATTTTAAAAATATGACCACAAGTCCATAAATTCTTTGACACTCCCCACCCCTTCAAAAAGTGGAACTTAATTTTTCTCCCCTTCAGTGAAGGCTGGATTTGTATCTCGCTTCCAGCAAACAGAATATGGCACAAGTGATTTTATGTCATATTTGAGATTAGATTATAAAAGACTACTTCCATCTTGGATACCTTGGAGTAACTACTCTCTCTCTTAGATCACTTGCTCTTTGGGGATGTTGGTTGCCATGTGGTAAAGACTCGGGCAGCTGTAGGGACCCACTTGGAACCCCAATGTTTGTATGACAAGTATTTTAAGCTGAAGACAGTTGAGACTCAACAGATGAAGAATAAAGCCTCCTCAGAGCTTCACTTAGCTGACTAAAAGCAGAAACTTCTGGAAGTAGAGCTGCCATAAGTTCCCTCTTTAGGGAGGTTTTACTCCCAGAAAGGAAAATAAGAGTGAAACTATCTTAAATCCCCTAGGGGGCAGGGGGAGTATTACAGCCCTGAAGAAGACAGAAAAAGACCACTCACCCCAGCATAAACAAACATTATTATAAACGTTCTTATTTCCCATTTGTTCCCCTAAAAACACATTTGCCTTTCCCAAAGAAACCCTTTTGTTCTTTACATAACAGTCTTTCCTTCCGGCTCCTTCTTCCCTATTAACTTAGGTATATAAACCCAACTTGAGTCTTTTAGCAAACCACTTCTTTTGTGCACTCCTATATGCATATGAATAAACTTTGTTGGTTTTTTTTTTCTTTTCAGTCTTTTGTCAGTTTAATTCACTGGCCCCCAAACACTGAATCTAAGAGCGTAGAAAATAAGGTTCCTCCCCCCACCCCCACAGCCTGTGGACAGAGCCACAGTGCAAGGAATGGAGGTTTCGGGTCTAAAGCCAGTGAGGAACTGAGACATGGAGCCCTGAGATGACAGCAGGCTTGGAAAAGCTTGATGGCAACCTCGTAAGAGTCATAAGCACACAACTGAATTGCTCTCAAAATCTATGAGGTAATAACTATTTGTAGCTTATTTAAGCTGCTAACTTTGGGGGGTAATTTTGAGGTAATTTGTTAGGTAGCAATAGATAACTAATGCAACACACAACGATGAAGATAATGAAATGAAGGGGGGAAGAGCATCTGCAGATGAACTATTTCAATAAATTTCTGGTCAACAAGAAATAGATGGAGAAGTGCCAAGAACCACTGCACAGAGGTTACAACATCCACAAATGAAGCTGCCCATTCTGCAAGGCCCCAAAGAAGATCCAGACAACTACAAAGGATGACTAGAGTAACAAATGGACCGAAAAAGAGGGACTGTTTATTTTTAACTAATGTAAAACAATTACATCCCTACAACTCACATACATAAGACATGTAGGTTACCTCCTAAGCAAAAGGAAAAAACAACAACAGCAGAGGGTTCTTCTCTAAAGAAACTGAACCAAATCCTTAGAGGAAGAAGCAACTGTACACACATGGGCAACGGTGCCCCAAAACACACACCTCTCTGAATAGTGAGATTAAAAGGTCCTCCAGCACAAGTACTTATTAAAAAGCAAAGGTTACAGTTGACAAATCCAGCCCACATTCAGAGCTTCCAAACAGCTTTTCTGCCTCATTTTTAAATGCAAATCGCCAACCAAGAATCACCATACGTTTCAGGAAAACCATAAACATGAAGAAAAACGATGGCTCGAGAAAGAAAAAATAACTCTAAATACCCTCCATATAGTATTCTCCTAAGAGATTTAAGAAGTTGATCGGGCACCTGGGTGGCTCAGTCAGTCCAACTCTTGATGTTGGCTCAGGTCACGATCTCACAGTCCGTAGGTTCGAGTCCCGTGTCAGGCTCTGCTCTGACAGCACGGAGCCTGCTTGGGATTCTCTCTGCCTCTCTCTCTCTCTCTCTGCCTCTCCCCCTCTTGTTCTCTCTCAAAATAAATGAATAAACATTTTTTTAAAAATTTAATTTTTAAAAATGCAGAGGTAGTAGCAGCTCACTAATCTCCAGGTGACACTTTTGTTTCTCCATCCTTCTAATTCCTTTGTACTCAAGTCTATGTGTTAAGTCCCTATATGTTTGAGAAATTAGAGTCCTCTTTTCACATGATAAAAAAAGGAAATGTAATCCTTTCCACTAATATAACTAGTTCCAGTGAAGACATTTTTAGGTATTTTCACCATTTCAATTCAACCAGAGACCTAAAAAATTGTTTTAAAAACTATGTTCACCAAACAGCATGTAAATATAAATGAAGTTGACAATATTAAAGTTAGAGTTTAATATTAAATATTAAACATAAGAGAGGTAAGATGAAGGCAGGGAACTTTATTTTTATTACATTTATTTATTTTTGAGAGACAGAGAGAGCACAAGTGGGGGAGGAGCAGAGAGAGAAGGAGACACAGAATCCAAAGCAGGCTCCAGGCTCTGAGCTGTCAGCACAGAGCCCGACGCGGGGCTCGAACCCACAAACTGCAAGATCATGACCTGAGCCGAAGTAGGACGCTCAACTGACTGAGCCACCCAGGCGCCCCAAGGCAGGGAACTCTTAAAGTCCTCATCTTACAATATGAAGAGTCAACAAACACTCTTATAGGGGTTATCAGAACAGTGAAGGGAAGTCTAAATATTCAGGCTTGATCAATAAAGAACTAACAAGAGTATAACTAAGATGAGAAACTAGAAGTAAAGGCAAGCACAAAGATTTTGTGCTACATTCCCCATAACCACTCTAAAAATTCACCTAAAGTTGATTAATACAGAGATATAATTATATTATTTAGATTTACATATAAACACAGGATAAGTAAAAAATATAAATAGTTTCAAGTGGTTGCCTTTACTGAGCAGGACTGATGGAGAAAAAGAAGGAATGGGGCCCTCCATTATATGCTTTCCAATATTGTTTTTTTAACCATGAGCAAGTATTATCTTAATAAAGAAATAATTTTTAGTCATCAGACAAAAAATGTTTAATGAAATGGAAAAACATTTAGGATGGATTAGGTAAAAATAGCAGATTACTGAACTGTAAGTCACAGATATTAAACAGTTTATGTAGAAAACATAATAGAAGCTCCATTAATAGCAAGGATCACTGTAATAAATTTCCAGCACTTTGAATGGTAGTTGGCACATAATACACACTGAAAAATACCATGGAATGAATACATTTTCACTTAACTAAACAAAATAATACATACAAGAGAGGAAGGTCTAAGTGCATACACACCAAAATGTGAGAAGCAACAACCATCACTAACTGGGAAGATTATGGATGCTTTTCATTTTTGTCCTTTTCCTTATCTTCATTTCCTAAATTTTCTATAATGAATAAAAATTACTTTTATAATGGGGAAAAAGTTTTTAAAACACTATCATTATTCATTATTACAAGACCAGAATCACAATACAAAGACATTTTTATGACATATCAAGTCCAAGTTAGAAAAATTCACAACTACTAATAATGGAAAAGGTTTAGTAAGGTACAGGCATCTCCACTGATCTTGACCTAATTAAGAAGATTTGAAAAGCTTTCACTATAATGGAATACTGCAAAATTATTATTCATTGCACAAATCGGGTAATTAGTTGCAATCCTTATATAAACTAATCTCATGAACCTACCAGTTCTACAGATAAGAAGTCTTTCTTAGTTATGCTTTTTAGAACTTCATAGTCACACAAATTAAATACGTAAAATACTGGTTGTTTTTTTTTTTAGTTTATTTATTTATTTTGAGAGACAGTGCATACACAAGCAGGGGAGAGGCAGGGCTAGGGAGAGAGAGAGAGTCCCACGCAGGCTCCACACTGTCTGCACAGAGCCTGACACGGGGCTCAAACTCACAAATGGTGACATCGTAACCTGAGCCAAAATCAAGAGTCAGATGCTTAACCAGCTAAGCCACCCAGGCACCCCAATACTGTATCATTTTAAGTGGTTCTCCATCAGAGAGTAATGCCACATCCACTGCTCAGATTTGCCTTAATCTGGAATAAAATTTAAAAGCCACTTACAATGGTTTGGGCAACACCATGTATGAAAAGAGCAGAAAGATATGAAAATCATTTTCATTTTTATACAGCAATCAGTCTTCATAAAAAGAAAAGATCAAAAGAAATATTCCAAAAGTTTGTTTTATTTTTCATTTGTTCCTGACATAGCTGATTACTTTCAATATTCTTTTGTATAAAGCACACATTCTTTAAAAATCAATGATCATTCTTTCAACAATTTTTCACTGATTCACAAAGAGGAACAGTTTTTTTCCCTTTTTTACCCAAACAGTAGTTGCCATTTCTATAATCATACATAATGGACTGTTAGAGCACTTGAACAAAAAACCAATTTGTAAAGGAATTGTGAAAAAAGAAGCATGAAATCCATTTAACATCTCACCCGACAGACAGCTCCGGAGCTAAAATAGGGGTAGAGGACAAATGTTCTTCAGCCTAGGCAGTAGCACTATTCAATACTAAATAACAAATGTGTTTGTATCTCTTACTTATTCCACTATCAAAATTAAAAATTCATGTAGGATATCCAATATTATACTCCTAAAATCACAGTGAACACTCATATTTCATATGGAATACCAAGTAATACTCTTTAGCGGCTCTTTGGTACCTCTCCTTATTGATTGTCTTGTACTATACATAGTTTTACTACAACTCTTATATCTTAAAGCTGCTTCAGAGTAGGAATTCTATTTTGTTTACCTACAGTGTGCTGTATCATCTTTGGGACCTTATAAGGCCTATAGTCGCTTGATAATTACCTAGTAAAGCAATAAATACTATTTCTGCAAACATACTGATTCTCCCATCAAGTGAAAGTTGCAATGCTATTCCAATTACCATCACAAAGCAACATGAGGAAAACTGGTAAAGTTTTGCTATATTTAAAAGAGAACAATATATATCATATCCGATTTATATGGAGGCTCAGGCAGTGAAGGAAGAAGGTAGCAGGCAGGTAGATGGAGGCATAATGTACACAGGAACCAAACATCCAACTCTTAATATTGACTATCCCAAGGAGTGGGATAAAAGTTCTCACAGGAAGAACTTTTAATCTCCCTATATAATGTTTTATAAGGAAGACAATATCAGAATAAGTAGAAACTAAGACAAAAATGCACCTATAAGAATAAAACAGTAAAATTAACCAAAGAGATGTTGAAAAAGAATAATGAAAACATCATCTGGCAATATAGAAATAAAAGAAATACAGTTTATAATACAGTATAGTGGTAGGGATCCCAGGATCTGCAGCCTGACCACCTGCATGCAAATCCTGTTACTTAAGTCCCATTACTGTCACTTAAGTAACTGTATGGATTTGAAAAACTTACCCTTATGTGTCTCATTTTCCTAATTCATAGAACCAGAATAATAACGATATCTACACTTCATAGAGTATGTGCATGAAATGAGCTACTCTATGTAAAGTCCTCAGAACAATGTCTAGTATACATAAATGCTCACCAAATGTTACCTGTTAAAATAATTATTGCTAAAAAAATAAATTGTTGCTATAGCCAAAACCCAAAATAAACTTGAGCAACCACAATGATATTTTTTAAAATGCTAATTAAAGCAATAACAAAATTTTATTTTTGACTGTCAACTTGTCTACATCATTATTTATGAAACTACCCAAAATTGCCAAGGATGCAGTGAAATGGGCTCTTTTAGGCAATGGTATTTGGGGTGTATCACAGAGCCTTTGGCAATATGTATCAAGGACTTCAGAACTTTCCATACTTTTTAAGTATCTAAGTACTATATTCATCATAACCTACACAAAGATGGGTATGAGATCATTAGTTATATATAACAAAAAAATAAAAACAGTTCGAATGCAAGCAAATAATTTTATCTTGACAAGAATTAAGCCATAATTTAGTATACTTTAAAAATGGAAAATGTTTGGGGCACCTGGGTGGCTCAGTCAGTTAAACGTCCAACTCCTGACTGGCTCAGGTCATGATCCCAAAGTCGTGCGATCGAGCCCCACATCCATCTGCCTGCCTAAGTAAGATATGCTCGTTCGCTCTCTCTCTGCCTTCCCCAGCCCACGACTCACATGTGCATGCTCTAAAAAAATAAATGAAAAATAAAGCAAATTGTCCATGTCAATATAAAAAAATAATACAAAAATATTAATACAGTTTAGTTCTGATTTTGGCATATGGTAGATATTCAATAAATATTTACTGACTATATGAATAACCAAAGAGACAAAGTCAATCTCTTTGTCCTATATTATCTTCTTTCACGTATTTGGGCCCTGTAGCCTAGCTGTATTTTAAAATACATATGCTTAGGGGCGCCTGGGTGGCGCAGTCGGTTAAGCGTCCGACTTCAGCCAGGTCACGATCTCGCGGTCCGGGAGTTCGAGCCCCGCGTCAGGCTCTGGGCTGATGGCTTGGAGCCTGGAGCCTGTTTCCGATTCTGTGTCTCCCTCTCTCTCTGCCCCTCCCCCGTTCATGCTCTGTCTCTCTCTGTCCCAAAAATAAATAAACGTTGAAAAAAAAAATTAAAAAAAATAAATAAATAAAATACATATGCTTAGAGGCGCCTGAATGGCTCAATCAGTTAAGTGCCTGACTTCAGCTCAGGTCATGATCTTGCAGGCCATGGATTTGAGCCCCGCGTCGGGCTCTGTGTTGACAGCTCAGAGCCTGGAGCGTGCTTCAGATTCTGTGTCTCCCTCTCTCTCTGCCCCTCCCCTGCTCATGCTCTGTTTCTCTCTCTCAAAAATAAATTAAAATTTTTAAAAAATAATAAAATAAATAAAATACATGTGCTTAGAAATATTAACAAAAAAATATTTTCTTAATATTTCAAAGTTCTAGATATTTGCTACACCTAAAATAAGGGGAGCTGCAAACTCTACCTCGGGGTTGCACCTGTATTTGCCACAGAGGTTTTACCTGTTTCTGTTTAGCTCTAAGCCTTCTCTACCCAGATTTGGTAACAGATATTGAATTCAGTTGATTTTCATGTTTAAGTACCACCACTTCAGGGACAATCTCTCTATAAATTAGGAATAACTCTCATAATTAGCATTTAGTCAAAGAAACTAATATTTAAACAATCTTTTTATCCATTAGTAAATCCTAAGGATGTGACCAGCTGTTACCGATTTCAAAGTTTGGTTTTAAGATGTTAGACTGTTTTTTGACCAAAACCTACTTTTCTTCTGGTGCAGTAACTACACTACACCCTAGGAGAATCGTGAATGAACTCTAGGAAACTAAATGTTGGGTCGCATGTAAAAACAGTTTTCCGGGGTGCCTGGGTGGCTCGGTCGGTTGAGCAACCGACTTCAGCTCAGGTCACAATCTCACGGTTTGTGCATTCGAGCCCCGCGTCAGGCTCTGTGCTCACAGCTCAGAGCCTGGAGCCTGCTTCGGATTCTGTGTCTCCCTCTCTGTGTCTCCCTCTCTCTGCTCCTCCCCTGCTCATGCTCTGTCTCTCTCTGTCTCAGAAATAAATAGCCATTAAAAAAAAATTTTTTTTAACAAAAAAAACCCCACAGTTTTCCAAGGAGTCTTTAGCTATGACTACAATAACATCCATTGAACACTATACTAAGTATTTTACATGCATCTCTTGTAATCATTTAATGAACAAATTCTCAGCCGTATCCTTAAAACTCAATGGCTGGCTAAACATTACTCTGATTCAGATCACTGATTTTTACGCTATATTCCACAGGGTACCTTAAGCAATAGCTCCTAAACCTGACTAGAAATCAGAATCAACTAGGGTGCTTTTCAAAGTAGATTCTCCACAACAAGAAAGACCTACTGAATTTGGATCTCTAATTTTGTTGTTGTTGTTTTTTTATAAAAGTATCCTATATGGTAATATAACCATGATGGTAGTGTAACCCAAACGCCCAGTGGTTTGGGGACTGTTGCCCTAAAAAAGTCCCACGGTGACATTAAAGACCAACCGGAATATAACTACATATGCTCTCTGAAAATGTGCAACACCCAAAGCAGCACCACTTTGACTTATTTTATATAGTGAGGCTCCACATAAGAGTCAGGCTTTAAAGAAGGAGTAAAAGGAGTTCTGCTACTTTCTTTTTTTAACTGATTTACCACCAGATATCAACTATAGCTTTAGATCACTAAATAGTGTTTCTGACTGACCTCTAGTTATTCTTTGTTAGTCTCTCTTCTCCATGATAAAACAGAAACACAGGAGTCACAGCATTATTGTGTTCCTACCAGTTGCAAGAAAACTGGCCTGGCTCCCTTCCAGTAGGTTCTAATGAAATTACTGTAAAAAAAAAAAAAACCAGGGCTAGAGTCTGTCAGTGATGTAATCTGCTCTACACTCTAAGGGTTTCTGCTTATCACCAGAGGTGTGATGCTAAACATTTAGTAAACCTGAACATCAACTATATAATGAGAAAAAACTACCATAAACCAAGTTTTAACAGCCCAAACACTAGAATACAGAACAATAAAGAAAAAAGCTATAGAAGATCAGAGTTGTATTGCTGATTTTGCCACTACTTGTATGATTGAAGCAAACACTTTATTTCTGGATTCTGACCCCTTAGACACTTCTACAAAACTCTAAGTTTCCCTAAAACAGTTCAAAAATTTTAAATCCTTTTCAGGTATAACTTTATATAGTAGGAAGTTTCTAAGTATTGAATATGATATATGGTTTTAATTAATGCTTATTAGTAAATAAGAGATAAATTCTTATTAATACTAACATTCAAGGTTCTTATGTTACATATCATAAGGAACAATTTGCTTTGCAGTCAAAAAAAAAAAAAAAAGAGCTAAAGCAAATTAGTATTTGCTCTAATCCCTTCCCTCAAGTGGAAATGAAAAATAGCTCAGTGAACAAATCTAAATTAAAGTAGTATACACATTACTTAATTGATCATAATTTGATTTACTCATTTTGTTCCTAAATAACATAAAACATATTTTGGTTTTTGTTTGTAGTTCACTGAAAATTATTCCAGAGACATCTGAAACCTCTTTAATATTCTTCTCAGCATGTCAGACTTTTCTAGTCTAGCGTTTCATTACCTTATCCTCACTGTTCCTGTCTGAACATTCAGCTCCAGTCATTAGAATAAACATCTGCTACAAACATCATTAATGAGATACATATCAAAGGATCCAAGCAAGCTACTAACTACCTGGGGTAATTACACTGTTCTGTATAAAATCCTTATAGCAGCAAATACAGAAATTGCTTGAACATATTATAATTAGTTTATCCATACAATAGCTATTTCTGTAAGTCACTAAGTACATTATTAGGACATATAGAGCATCACCATACATGGAGGACTCTATTATAACAAAGGCATGGAACGTGATTTTTATGGGGAAAAAAGGCTTAATTTTCCTTTAAAGTTATACATTTCCTGAGTTACCTACATTACATAAAACACCTTGTCAAAGTACCAGGGGCTTACCAATGAGTTACTATTAACAGGAAGAAAACTTTTTTCTTTTTTCTTTTAATTTTTTTTTAATGTCTATTTATATTTGAGACAGAGAGAGACACAGCATGAACAAGAGAGGGTCAGAGAGACAGGGGGACACAGAATCCGAAGCAGGCTCCAGGCTCTGAGCTGTCAGCACAGAGCCTGATGTGGGGCTCAAACTCACGGACAGTGATATCATGACCTGAGACGAAGTCGGACGCTTAGCTGAGCCACCCAGGCACCCGGGAAGAAAACTTTTTTCAACTTTTATAATTTACTGAAGCAAATTTTAAAACAAAAATACTTTTGTATTAAACGTAAGTTTTCCTACTTTAAGCTCACTTTTACACTTTCTTATAAAGAAAGGAAAGCACATTTGAGTTGTAAGGAGAATGTATTCGATCATGGATTGGCAAACCTTGATCCAAAGGTCCAATGTGGCCTGCTACCTGTTGTTGTAAATAAAGTTTTACTGGAACACAGTTACATTCATTTGTTTATGTAAACAAATGAATTTTTGTGCTACAAGGGCCGTGCTGAGATAGTTGAGGCAGGAATAACATGGTCCACAAAGCTAACAATATTTACTATCAGGCCCTTGCAAAAAACATTTGCTAAACCTTGGATTAGATGAAAACTTAAAACTGGGGATCCTATCTTAAGCACTCCTGATCCATTTGGCACTACACAGAGAGCCCTGGAGGTATGAGTTTTCAATATAATTTCTGAATGGATGAAAAAAGGAGATTCCCAGACCAGGGTTCAGAAAGAATGAATCTGTCTACAATTTCCTCCAAGAAACATTATGTAAATGTATCTCGCTTACTTAAATAGATGTGTTATAAAAAGCTGAATATAAATTACATTTCCATAAATGCCTAAGTGGCTTTTTAATTCCTGCAAAAATTTTCCTTGTAATCCAAGTCCCACGTTTACCTTATAAATTCAATTTTTCTTAAAGCAGGGTATGCTTGTATGTGTGTGTATATTATATGTAAGTCAGAAGATAAGTATATGCATATATAGCTATCTTTTCTCTACTGTACTGAATGTTAAGTGTTTTAATTACTTCATTTAATCCTTTTACAACTCTATGGAAATAACAGATCATCCCTACATTACATAAATCCAAACAAAAGTAGCTGTTTCTTTCTTAAGTCTATGTAGCTTTAAATTCTATCCTAATGGGTGTCTGGGTAGCTCAGTTGGTTGAGCATCAGACTCTTGATTTTGGCTCAGGTCATGATCCCAAAGTCGTGGGACTGAGCACCAAGGAGCCTGCTTAAGATTCTCTCTCCCTCTGAGGCGCCTGAGTGGCTCAGTTGGTTAAGCGTCCGACTTTGACTCAGGTCATGGTCTCGCGGTTTGTTGAATTGGAGCCCTGCACTGGACTCTGTGCTGACAGCTCAGAGCCTAGAGCCTGGAGCCTGCTTCAAATTCTGGGTCTCCAGCTCTCTCTGCCCCTCCCCCACTCACACTCCATTTATTGTTGAGAGACAAACATTTAAAAAAAAAAAAAAAAAAGATCCTCTTACCCTCTAACCCCTCCCTTCCACTCACACTCACTCTCTAAGATAAATCAAAATTAAAGAATTTCACAATCACTATGTTTCCCTTATCTTTCATGTGAAGACATTAGCAGCTTTTCACAGACCAATTCATTCAATAAATATTTATTAAGTGCCTACCATGTTCCAGGCACTATTCTAGGCAATGAGGACACACTGGTTAAAAAAATAAAAATCCTGGGGCACCTGGTTAGCTCAGTCAGTACAGCATGCAAACCTTGATTTCAGGGTTGTGCGTTCAAGCCCTACATTGGGTGTAGACCTTATTAAAAACAAAAAGAAATCTATTTGGCAGAGAGAATAAATAATTCATTTTTTTTTAAGAAGATAAAAATCCAGCCCTCGTGGAGCTTGCCTTCATCATGATTAATTCATAAGAAGACTTTTGCTTATCTATTACAACTCATTCCATAACTTTGCCCTTTTTCTATTGTCAACATAGTGTGAGTTATTACCTTTGACTTTGCTACCTATGTGACAATAGTAGTTACAAAAAAATAATTTGGGGATGCCTGGGTGGCTCAGCAAGTTAAGCATCCAACTTTGGCTTAGGCCATGATCTCACAGTTTGTAAGCTTGAGCACCACGCTGGCCTCTGTGCTGACAGCTCAGAGCCTGGACCCTGCTTCAGATTCTGTGTCTCCCTCTGTCGCTCTCTCCCCCTCCCCCACTTGTGCTCTCTCGAAAATAAGAATAAGAATAAGAATTTGGTTTTTACCTAGATAACGATTCACAACTAGTTGAAATTAAATTTATACTATTTAATCTCTAGATTAAAAAGAAAATAAAATTTGAAGGGGAAGGGAAAATAAAACATGAGATTAATTCTAAAATTTTGACATAGTTCTATATCTTCATCATTTTTTAACAGACACTGAATTTTGAATGAATGAATTTTAAAGACAGATCATTTCTCTTTATTACATTACAAATTACAGAGAAATTCTATTATAAAAGTTCTTATTACCTTTACCAGAATATTCTACAGGATCTGTGAAAAGGCAGAATTTCATAATTACACAACAGTTCAATTCCAACTGCATCTGCAATACCCTGATATCACTTCTCCTGATACTGGATTTCCACCCAACTATAACAGACGCTTACCTTCTCTGCATCTCCACTATGACCAATACTGATTTAGATCTACCCTTGAAATTCTCCCATGGGTCAAGTTATATGTAGTAGTTCCCTGGACATATCACACTTTGTTTATGCTATCTGATTAAGTATTGTATTCTTTCATTTAATCACTTAAGCTAAGCAGTATACTAACTGGTTTAAAGTAATTACCTCTTTTAATTCTTACAACTTTAATAAGAATAACACATCTTCTCTGACTTATATAAATGATCTAGACATATAACAAGAAGGAAAGCTCTCCAATTCATTTTAAAAGAGTAGTACAATCTTTGTATCAAAACCACACAAAGACAGTACAAAAACATACAGATCCATGTCACTTACAAACATAAATTCAAAAAACCATCAAGCTGAATCCAACATCATGTTGGAGAAGTAGTTCAACTTCAGAAAATCTATCAGTTTAATTCACTACTAAGTAAATTAACAGATTAAAGGTAAAAACTCATATGACTTATCTCAATAAACACTAAAAATGCATACAATAAAATTCAATGATGATAAAAATTCTTAGCAAACCAGGAATAGTGATTTTCTTAACTAGATCAAGGCTATATAGTAAAACCTACAGCAAATATCATACTTAATACTAAAACTGAGAACTGTTCCTGCTAAAGTTAGAAACATGACAAGATTACCCAATACCATATAATTCTGCATTGTCTAGAAGTCTAATACCATAACATACAAGTACTGATTATAAGACTGAATGAAAACAGAAAATATTTCCAGATATGACATAAGAAATTCAAAAAATCTATGGTCACACTACTAGAAAACATAGTGAGTTAGTGAACAAGAGGGTTCAGCAAGATTGCTAGTACAGTATCAACATGCACAAATGATTAGTGTCCTCATGGAACTACTTGCCATGGGTGAGATGGTACTTCTGAATTCAAAGCAAGGAACCTCCTTTCAAAGTCAGTAGGTATTAGGCATTTCCATTTAAATTTCCAAGTAATGATTTCCAAGTTTAATGGCCTCCTTTCAGGGCCACATGCAAACAGGCAGTTAATTACAATATAAAAACACAGGTTCTTTTTTAAAATTTTAACAAAAGACATGTGAGATCTCTATAGTGAAAGCTACACAACACTACCCAGAGAAACAGAAGAGGACTTAAATAAATGGAGGGATATACCAGGTTGATGGGTTGGAACATTCAGTACTGGTACATGTAGATTAGATGCAAATCAAATGAAAATTCTAGCAGGCTTTTTCAGAGAAACTAAAAAGTGGATTCTCACATTTAAAGAACATGCAAACAATCTAGAACAGTCAAACAACTTTTAAAAAACAACAACAATGCTGGAAGGCTTATACTACCCGATTTTCAAACTTACTATAATCCTAAAGAATTCAAGACATTACGGTAAGGATAGACACATAGATCAATGACACAGTAAATACAATAACAGCTATACAGTAAATTGATTTATAACACATGTGCCAAGACAATTAAATGGAAAAAGGATGGTCTTTTCCAATAAATGATACCAGAACAACTGATTTTCACTGGGAAAAAAATTAACATTGACTCTCACCTAACACATATACAAAAATTAACTCAAAATGTATCACAGCCCCAGTGTATAAAATTTCTAGGAAAAAAACATTAAGAAAAATCCTGCAGCCTTGAAGAAAGCAAATATTTCTTAGAAACATCAAAAGTATAAACCATAAAAAAATGTAAATGAAAACATGTCTACACAGACTTACATACTCACAAATGTTTACAACTTCATTTAAAATGGCCAAATACCAGAAACATCCCAAATATCTATCACAGGTGAATAAATATAGTATATCCATATACTATAGTAAGACTCCATTAAAAAGGAACAAATTGTTATTATACACACTAACAGAGTTTTAGAATCGTTATAAATTCATTATATTGAAAGAATAAAGTCAGACACAAAAAAGTACACATTGTGTGATTCCATGTATATAAAATTCTAGCAAATGCAAAGCAATCTGTAATGACAGATGCTGGCTGACTAGGGCTAGTGGCAGCAAAAGGGATTGACTATAAAAGGACAGGAGGGGTGCACCTGCTTGGGGAGTCTCTCTCTGCCCCTCCCCCACGTGCACTCACTAGCTCTCTCTCTTCCTTTCTCTCTCAATAAATAAACTTAAAACAAAAAGGACAGGAGAAAATATTTAGGATAATAAAATGATCTGTATCTTGATTATGGCAGTGATTTCATGGAGGTATATGTCTGTCAAAATTCAATGAACTATATGCTGCATATAAATTATAACTCAACTACATTGACAAAAATAAAGCAATAATGTTGTAAGCCATGTGGAAAAAGTTTATGTCTGCTTTTGGCACAGTGAATTGGTTCAGTTTCTCTAATAATGAAGCAATGAATAACAAAATTCCTAATCAGAGCAGTAATCCCCCTGTGGGGGTGGGAGGGGATTTAAAACCCTCAGTTTTAAATGTTTTTCCCATTTTAAGTATTAGTTGGACACTAATATTTAAACACGTATGAAACAAAATATTAAACAAAGATCCTACATAAATTTGAAAGAGGTTACATGTTTTAATGAACTTTCGTTTGAATGGTGTATGTGGAAATTTTAAAAACAATTTGGAAAATAAAATGAAAGGATCTCAACACAAACCTCCAAGAAAAATATAAACACTGTACTAGATTACATAAAGTAGCTCAGAAACACAATATAAAACTTTTACATATTTAACAGTTTGGGTAAAATAGCTTCCCTTCTACAAGAAGAATAACAGCAGTGAAGGCAAAATACCAGGCACAATTAAAAACTATTTTGCATATGTTAACTCAATTAATTATCACAAAACCGAAGAACTGATTTTAGTATAACCTCCATTTGACAAACATGGAAAGTGTGATGACAAAGGTAGTAATACGATGAACCAAAATTTCAACCTGGGCAGTTTGGTTCCACAGTCTGTTATCTCAGTCACTATGTTATGTGGCCTTTTACAGGGTAAAAGTGTTCTTTCCTTCCAATTTTATGATTTCTTGACCACAATACATGTGTGCACACATACACCCCAAAATAGGTTATGCCCAAATATATCAAGAATTATTTGTTAATACAGGTTTCATTTTAAAAATGTATTAGCTCGCATCATAGGGGTCTCAGAATAAGAGAGAAAAGGGGTCAGAAAACTTATTTGAAGAAATAATGGTTGAAAACTTCCCTAACCTGGGGAAACATACATCCAGGTTAATAGGGCACAGAGAGTTCCAAACAAGATGAACCCAAGGAGGTCCACATCACAACACACAGTAATTAAAATGTAAAGATTAAAGAATTTTAAAAGCAGCAATACAGAAGCAAAAAGTTATGTACAAGAGAAAGCCCATAAGGCTATTAGCTGAGTTTTCAGCAGAAACTTTGTAGGTCAGAAGGGAGTGGCATGATATATTCAAAGAGCTAAAAAATACCTACAACCAAGAATACTCTACAAGGTAAGTATTCAGAATTGAAGGAGAGATAAAGAGTTTCCCAGACAAACAAGAGGTAAAGGAGTTCATCCACCACTAAGGGCCTTACGAGAAATGTTAAAGGAACTTCTTTAAGGTGGAAAAGAAAGGGCCCTAATTAGATGAAAAATTATGAAAAAAGGGGATGTAAAGTATGACAACATATATATAATGTGGAGGAAAAAGTAAAAAAAGTTCTTTTAAAATGTGTTCAAACTTAAGTGGCCAACGACTTAATATGGACTGCTATAATCTCAGGATAGGATTCTCATGGTAACCACAAACCCAAAACCTGTAATAGATACACAATAAATAAAGAGGAAAAAAAGCCAAACATAACACTACAGAAAGTCATAAATCGTAAGGAGAGTAAGAGAAGAACAAATGGAACAGAGAAGCTCTACAAAACAACCAGAAAACAACAAAATGACAGTAAGTACATACCTATCAATAATTACTTTAAAAAATATATTAGCATCTACTGTATATCAGGGCTATTCTAGAATGCACTTTATATCAACACTTCACTACAAACTTACAACCCTAAGAATATTATTTTCATTTTACATATGAGAAAACTAAGGCTCAAATTTGCTTCATTTATGCAAGGCATGGAGATACAAAGTTAAGAGGACCAAACCACAAACGCTACTTGTCTTCCTTGAAAGCAATGTACTCTTAACCACATGTGTTGTCTCTCTTATTAGTCTTATTTAGAGCTGCTAAGCTCGGTTTCACAGTAACTTCCAATACTCTCATTTCACCTAATTTTTCTCCCAACTTTAGAAGTGTTAATTAATATTGGTTCTAATTTCCAAATATGTCAATGAACCTTTAAGACTTAAATACTGCTTTTTAGATATAGAACACTCAAACCTGTTATTCTGTAGTATTATTTACATTTATGCAATATATCCATCAAAAAAATCAGTTATAAGCACAAACATATCATTAAATCTTAAATAGTTCCGAAATATGTATATATTCACATTTTACAAGTCCTTTATCAAGTATTATCAATTACAATGCCATGGTTTCATTAATCACAAATTACACATTAATTTGATTTTATTATAATTCTCCCATGGGTCAAGTTATATGTGGTGCCCTAGATATAACACACGTTATTTATGCTACCTGATTAAGTATTGTATTCTTTCATTTAATCATTTAATGGTAAGCAGTATACTAACTTCTATCTCTGTGCTCTTTCTACTCCTCAGTACAGTTTTTCTAATATGACTTTCTTTCTTCCCTTCTCAATCCATTCAATGAACCAAAAGATCATGAAAAATATTTAGAGGAGGGGCGCCTGGGTGGCTCAGTCGGTTGAGCGTCCCTCAGGCCATGAACTTGCAGTTTGTGGGTTCGAGCCCCGTGTCAGGCTCTGTGCTGACAGCTCAGAGCCTGGAGCCTGCTTCGATTCTGTGTCTCCTTCTCTCTCTGCCCCTCCCCCACTTGTGCTCTGTCTCTCAAAAATAAATAAATGTAAAAAAAGAAAAATTTAAAAAAGAGGAAAAGTATAAAATAAGAATATTTCAATCTATAGAAACCACAGATCTCTCAAGAGCATAAAACACTCAATACTATTCTGAATACTCCAAATAGATATTCATTCAATATCTACTAGCATAATGCCTTGCTGATCACTGTTGATATAAAGGTACAGAAGACAGGCTTGCTCCCTAATCTTGTGAAGCTTACAATATAGTAGGAGATACAGAAGTAAAATAATTAGAAAGGAAAAAGTAACTTCTGATAATGAAAAGTGCTATGAAGAAAGAAATACTATGTTTTGACAGAAGGAGACATCTCATTTTTAAAAGTCTGATTTTAATGAAATGTAAGACACACAATTATTAAATCTTCTATCAAGCAAAATGATTCCACCTATTTCTGAGACTGCAGTGGTTTAGTGTTTACCAATTTACCTATATAACTAATACAAATTTCTCACTGTTTCATTTTTAAGGAATTCTGTATTTCTATCTATATTCTTTGGTTTTACAATAAGGAAATAGTCCCTATTCAACAATGTTTTAGAACTTACAACAGATTCCTGTCAAAACTGTCACTATTACCTCCAGGCCTTGTCCAGACTAATAAAAATTCCTAGGCATTACCTTTTATTGCTAACTCTATCCAGGTCTCATAGCACACTCAATTTCAGAGATCCTTCCATCTAAATACTGTTGCTAGATACAATAAATAAATAAATAGCCAATAAACTAGGGAATAAGGATAATAAAAAGAGGTCCCTAACCCTATCATAACATGACCTTAAGAAATTTTACTGTTTATTTATTTTTGAGAGACAGAGCACAAGTAGGGAAGGGGCAGAGCGAGAGAAGGAGACACAGAATCTGAAACAGGTTCCAAGCTCTGAGCTGTCAGCACAGAGCCCAAAGCGGGGCTCGAACTCATGAACCAAGGCGCCCCTTTCACAACATGGCTTTAAATAAAATAAAGTGGGGTACCTAGCTGGCTCAGTGGGTAGAACATGTGACTCTTAATCTAAAGGTCATAATCTCACTGTCAACCACAGTGGTGTAGAGACTACTTAAAAAAATAAAAAAATAAATAATAAATGAATACATAAAGTGGAGTCTAGGGCTCATGGCTATTGATCAGCTGTTCTAATTCCATGGGTTCCTAGACCATTCTACAGCCCTCCGAGGTTCTTTTCCTATAAATCACAGAAAGTCCCTCCCCCATGCTATTGGCCTTAAATTCTACTGTGCCAAAGAAAGATTTTGCACTAGTCCAGAAAATATGTCACATAAATTTTTTCCTCACAGATTAAAGCATCACAAGACAGAGTAGTTATTCAAAAAGATATTTAGAGGTTCTCCTTTTGTTTTTGGTGGAGCACAGGTCCATGAGAAATAAGATATTTCCATTATCAGTCAAAACATCTTAGCTCAAATTACTGTAGCGAATCATTTATAGGTCTGACAGCATTGAGACATGGGGAAAGGAGCATACAAATGCAGAGGAGGGAAAATAAATGTAGGATGGCTGAATACAAATGGCAAATTTTACAGACTTTGTTATTCTGCTCAGGTTTGCCAAGATCACAGCCTGGATATTATGGAGAAGACAAGGTAGAAAGTAAAGAATATCCAGAATATGAAACTCATCAGATCAAAACTATGCCTCACTCCCAAATCCCCGGGGCCATTTTATAGTATCAAGTCTGGAGAAATGCACCTCATCATTTTCACTCCTTCTCCACTCAGAGGTAGGAAGCTGTTACAAAGGTAACACTGTTACAATACTACATATCTATTAATAAACCCTAAGACATTGTTACATAGCTATTAAAAATATATATCAACAACTTAACTTCTGCTAATCCTTACTACCAATTTAATAGATTCCAAACTTATTCTAATCCAAAAAAATTAGATATAATTTTAACATTTGAAAATAAGCAATCAGGCAATTTTTATTTATCCTTCAAAATTATACATCCATAAGGAGGAGGGCATGGAAGGGACGAATCATCCCAATTGTCTGTATCTGAATCTTTAGCTGTAACCATCCTTATAAATTTATCCTTGTAGAATGAACAGTCTTAGAAGCACACAAGGCAAACTTAAATTTACCATCTGATATCTCTATATTGCTTAAAATTTTACCATGTATTAATATTAATTTTTTAATTTACTTCATTTTTAAATTCAAAATAATATGAAAAAATGAACACACATATGTAAAACATACTTGTTATTTAACTATTTGGATTCACTATACTAAGCATTAATACAACTGCTTTATAACCAAAACAAAACAAAACAAAACAAAATCAAGACCACAATGATGATAATGGTTATCTCTATGTGATAAAATCACTTAGTTTCTTCTTTTCACTTGTTATTTTCTGAACTCTGTTTAATGAGCCTGTGTTACTCATAAAATCCACCCCCCCAAAAAGCTAGAAAATGCTAGGTTGGAAGGAAAGATGGGTTTCCAACAAAGAAAGACAAATGAAAGGAAATATTTTGATATATTCCCTAATAAAAAAGTATGTATGTATATATATATATAATTACTAAAAAGCAAAGCATGTTAAAATAGTGTCATTATATTCACCTAACATTAAAATCAAGTTGTATCTGCCCCACTCCATATCTTCATAGATATCTCTTAAGGTCACCACAAGCAAAATGTAGATGAAGATAACATGATCCAAAAGGTATAACTGCCACCTTGACATTCAAAAGCTTCTTACAAAAATTAAGTGCAACCTATATCATCTTCAAAATAACATTTAAAAATGAAAAGGTGAAAACAGCATCTCAGAGAAATATCTGCATCCCCATTTTAATTGCAGTATTATTCACAATAGTCAAGATATGGAAACAACCTAAATAACTATCAACAGATGAATAAAGATGTGCTATATAAATACAATGGATTATTATTCAGCCATAAGAAAGAAGGAAATTCGGCCATTTACAACAACACAGATGGACCTTGAGGACATTGTGCTAAGTGAAATAAGTCAGTCAGAGGAAGACAAATACTAGATGATAGCACTTACATGTGGAATCTAAAAAAAATCAAACTGATAGAAACAGAGACTAGAACGGTGGTTACCAGGGGCTGAGAAGGTAGAGGAAGTGGGGAAGTACTGGTCAAGGGTATAAAATTCCAGTTACAAGACAAATAAGTTCCCGGAATCTAATGTACACCATAGTGGTGACCGTAAATAATTCTGTATTATACACTTGAAAGTTGCTAAGACAACAGATCTTAAATATTCTCACCACAAAAGAGAAATGGTCATTATGTGAAGTGATGGAGATGTTAGCTAACAGTACTCATCTTGCAATCTATACATGTATTAAATCAACACATTCTACACCTTAAGCTTACATAATGTTATATGTCAATTATATCTCAATAAAACTGGAAAAAAAACCTAAACTATATATATGTTCTGTCAATTATTCTGAAATATTGTCTTTATTTTGAAAAAGTTAATAGGACTTCTAGATTAACATCTGTTAAAATAATTACTTCAACTATCAAAACATTTGATGAAAAAATACATATTGCAATGCCATAAAAATAAGGATTACAAAATAGAAAAAGTTAAATATTACTGAGGATCATAAAATTTATACTAATTAAAAGCATAAGAATATCAAACTGAAGATAAGCTTTGTTGTAAGACTGTAACACCCACAAGAGTGTATAAAAATCACAAAAAGTATTAGCAAATATTAAGAGAAAAATATCCGAAGGAACAAAATAGAGAACAAAATATTCGAAGGAACAAAGTATCAGAAAGACTTGGTAATTTTTAGATTATAAACTGACAACACATCTGTTCATTTTAGAAGTGCTCAACAACCACAAAACACAGGTGGTGGGCAGCAGACATGCCAAAAAGGACAATATCATCAAGAGAAAACACTCTCAAACTTAAATTTGGTATAGATTTATGTCAAACTAACAGAACTTGGGGGGCAGGGGGACCTGGCCGGCTCAGTAGGTGGAGTATGGAACGCTTGATCTCGGGGTTGTGAGTTCAAGCCCTACGTTGGCTGCAAAGATTACTCAAAAATACAATCTTTAATAAAAAAGAAGTCTGAGGGGCACCTGGGTGGCGCAGTCGGTTAAGCGCCCGACTTCAGCCAGGTCACGATCTCGCGGTCCGTGAGTTCGAGCCCCACGTCAGGCTCTGGGCTGATGGCTCAGAGCCTGGAGCCTGTTTCCGATTCTGTGTCTCCCTCTCTCGCTGCCCCTCCCCCGTTCACCTCTGTCTCTCTCTGTCCCAAAAATGAATAAACGTTGAAAAAAAAAAAAAAATTAAAAAAAAAAAAAGAAGTCTGAAACCAAAAATGAACCAGAATAAGAGAAACTGACTTACATAACTAAGAATACTAGCAAAACAAAAATTATATATTTGAAACATGATTATTTTGCTGTTCAAGTCAGAAATTCACACTCCCAAGAGTACAAACCTTCTTTACCAACAAAGCAGTATTCTTCAAGCATTAGAATTATTTGTATAATTTGTTTTAGAAATCTAACTTACCGAGTACCATCTGCTTTCCAGCTTACTTTATATGGCTTCTGCTCCAAAAGTTTAATATTTTGCTTGTCCATGGAAACAGGCTGTGCTCCAGGGAATCCAGACCTTAAAGAAGAACATTTTATTACTATTATGGCTGGCATCCATACAAAGCAATACGTCCTAAACCAATCTCACATTAGTCACACACTTACCACAACATTCTCCCTATCATGAGATTAATGTCAACTGGAAAAATATCAGCTTTCCCAAGAATGCTAACAAAACATTATCTTCTAGACATTTTGGATGTGAGTTAACAAGATTCTAATTGCCACTACATACTATAACTATTGGGCTTTTTAAATATTAATATTCATGATCTAAAACTAAAGCAGGTATGTTTACAAGTTTACTTCAGGAAGAAGTTTCAATCTTGCTTGCCTTAACTATCGTACGTTATTCTAGACCTCATATTCCTCCATCATGACTCTGCCAACTTGGCATTAACTCTACAAGGTTGGCAAATTTCTGCTCAAAAGATGCCCAGAAGTGACAAAACAGGAGAAATATAGGTCAAGATTGAAGTACACTAGCAAGGGTTTAACACAACACTGAAATCATTATTACTTCATTTCATCTTTTAGTTAAAATTATTTCTGGGTAATTGATCTTAATATACCAGCCAAAAAGTTCTTTATATGAAGAATTTTTAACAATTAGCAATCACGTTCCAGCTGTATTACAATTTTCTGCCACAGACAGCAATGATCAACAGAAATGACCATAGACAAGACCTGAGAGCAAAAGATTAGAACAATGAACTCTCTCCTGAATCTCCTCCCATGAAATGACTGATAGATATTTTCAGGTCATGGTGGGGGGCAGAACATATTTATATAAATATACTTATATACATAAAACTGATTCCCCCAGGTTTCCGATTACAGAAAAACTGGAAAATGTGGTACATTCAAGTGCCACCTATTCTCCCTTAATAAAATGATATGGTGATACAAACATTAATCAGCAATAGTAGAATCAAGCACACTAAAATACTGGATAGTGACAAAAGTAACTTTCTATTCTATTCAGAAGACATGTCTGAGTCATTTAATTTTGACTCAACTGTCTAGTAGTCTAATTTTGACTCAACTGTTCTTGAAAAAAATCTGATAAACTCTTGCTTGATATCTTTTTAAGCACTCTGTGTAAACATTCAATCTTCAAGGAGCAAAGAAGCTGTGTCAATGTTTGCATTAATGTTAAATGTTGCAGAGTAAGAGTAAGTTTTACTTAAAACTTTAAAATGGTTATTACCCTTCCCAGCCACAGAATTGATGACACTTCTGCTGTACCTCTCCTAACTTTGGTTGAGTTGTTACTTGAGTTACACCTTTAACAGTTACACCTTCCAGGAAAATAGCACCCTTAAGATAAAAAAAAAGGAAGAAGAAGAAAAATATTTTGTTAGAAGTGAAAATCTATTTCCAAAGTCAAGACTGAAAGATAGACTTGCTTATTTTTACGTCTGAGCAAATATATGAAACAGAAATGGTCTGCTCCAGAAAGATCTATAAACTCCCCCTGGGATTGTACACTCACTTTCCTTAATCCAGCATATGCTTTTCAATGTACATATATAGCCCAGTGTCTATATCATATTTCAAAGTACTCAAATGGACATTACTCATTAATAACAGCAATAACAACTTACCTACCATTTACTCAGAGGTAGGCAAAGGATCTGACATTTTACAAACATTTTCTCTAATTCTTATAACAGCTATGAAAAGTAGATTACAGTGTATTTATTTCACAAATGAGTAAATGAGACTGAATGCAATTTATCTGAGAGGTAAAAACAGAATTTGAACTCAGGTCTACACTATACCATTCACTAATAGCTCTCACTACGGACAGAAAAGAGCTATATCTCTGATGGAGTATGGATTTTAAGGGGATAAACACCCACGATATATATACCTTTGTAAACTAGAATAAGAGTGTAACAGTAGACAAAGTGGTAGAGTCTTCAGATATAAGAAAAACTATTACTCATCACTGAATTTTTAATTTAAATTCTTTAACTCACAACTACATAAAGTGTCTTATTGTACTTCATAGCAAGCATATTTTTAAAATATCACAGAAGTGAAGCAGATGGAGAATTTATATATGAAATAAATAAAGAACACTCCTGGAAATTTTAAAGACTAAAAATACAGTCTAGATTCATGTTACAATTACTTTCAGACCCATAAGAGGGCTGGCATCAGTCTCAAGAAAAATCCATAAAACAACTCTAGCTGTTAACGTAATTAAGGAATAAAAAATATGGTCTACAAGCTGCAATGATCAACCTTCTGGCAAAGATTTGGCAACTCGAGCCACTTGGAAAGGAAAAAAAAGAACACAGTATTTAGTCCATGTACGTCCTTGTCAAATCTGGAAGAGTCCTGAGTAATCCAGCAGACACTAGTCCTACTTTTTGCCCCTAATTCTGAATCACTTTTTATAGTTATCTTATATGTCATCAACTCTGTTTTCCATAATAAGCACACTTTAGAGATTTCAAGAGCCAAAGGATTAAAGAGTACCATTCCTCTCATATGACACCATCACCTCTTTTTACCTTCTGCTTTAGGACCATTCTACCATTAAATACAATAACTAAAGAATGAGGATAAAAGAACTAGGTTCACAAGATATTTAGTGATTGAGATACTCAGATAACTGCAATATCCTTACAAAGCTATATCCTATATATACTCATTAAAAAGAGAAAGCATTCAGAGAGTTCAACATTCAGCACCATTATTCCAAAGGTACTAACAGCACAGGATTTTTTTTAAGTTTTACATGAAAAAGGTTCACTCATGAGCATGTATTTCCTGAGGAATATTCAGAAATCAAGGATAATTTCTGAAAACCAAGGGCCAAAGTATCATAAATTATTCCTAAAAACATAAATATTCTTTTTTTGGCAAATAAAAAGGACCAAAACACAGAAATAGGATCAATATTCAACCAAGTACTTTCCTAGAATATTACTAGGAAATATTTTAGTAATTCTATGCAGCTGAACAAGCTAAATATTTTTTTTAAGTTTATTTATTTATTTTGAGAGAGTGAGAGAGCAGGGGAGGGGCAGAGGGAGAGAAAGAATCCAAAGCAGGCTCTGTCCTGCCAGCAAAGTACTGAATTGATATCTGGGATCATCTCTCTCTTTTTTTTTTTTTTTTTTTTTTAAGTTTATTTACCTTGAGAGACAGAGACAGAGTGAGTCGGGGAGGGTCAGAGTGAGACAGGAAGACAGAGAATCCCAACCAAGCTCCACGCCGTCAGCACACAGCCTGACGCAGGGCCCCAGCTCACAAACTGGGAGATCAAGACCTGAGCCAAGATCAAGAGCCAGACACTTAACCAACTGGGCCACCCAGGCACCCCAAGCTAAATATTGTTTTTAATTTAAAAGAATAAATATTGAGCCTCAGTACATACTTAACAACTATTAAGCTTGTTTATAAAAGATATGTCCAACCATCTAGCAAATGCCTCTCATTCATTTATGTTTCTTCTTCCTTAATCTTTCCTACAATGTCTCAATTTCTTTTTTACTGTCTTCCCCTACTTTCTTCTGCAATAATAATTAATCAGAAAATGGTAGAAATATGTCCATTAAAAACAGTAAGGCTGATGCACTTTATACACCAATAATATTTAGTAACTTTTTAGCTTAATTTGCTGTTTGACTGTCATTACAAGTTTCCTCTGACAGAAATATATTATTTAAAATTATGTAATAATTTCAAAAAGGATCACTAAATCTAAACAGCAATGTCTTAAGTCTGGAACTATTTTCAAACATACTATAATTGAGATTCAAAGTCAATGACATTTACTTTCACTTTTTAACAAACTACCATTTCAGTTTGTGGGAATAAAGAAATATCAAAAGTGAAAAGAAGATAACGTATGCTTAAGATGAAAGAAGTGTATTTCATAAACAGAGTCTGCCAGACTTAAAATGGAAATTCATATGGCTATCACAAAAAGGAAAAAAGGAATCAATGATGAGTCAGAGGGAAATTGAGGAAAGTTTTACAGAAGATGGGGTCAAATTATATGTAAGAAGTGAGTGTTATCTGTGTGTGTGTGTGTGTGTGTGTGTGTGTGTGTGTGTGCGTGCGTGAAGGAATGAGTAAGCAAGTATGTGTGTAATGTGTAACAAGGATATTTTAGTAATGAAGAAAAGGCACTAACAGTTTTATTCAAAGAGATGATCCCAGGGCCACCTGGGTGGCTCAGTCTGTTAAGCATCCGACTCTTGGTCTTGGCTCAGATCATGATCTCCAAGTTTCCTGAGTCCGAGCCCCATGTGAGGAGCCTGTGGGATTCTCTGGCTCCCTCTCTGGCTCCCCCACTCACGCTGTCTCTGTCCCTCTCAAAATAGATAAACTTTAAACAGAGAGAGTGAGAGAGAAAGACATGATCCCAGCCATCAATTCAAAGAAGCAAACAACATAACTATAGGTCATACTCTTCCAAATCAATACAAGCATGTATTCAAAAGATGAACAAAGGTGTCAGGAATGTGAGGGCCACGTACAGGACATGAGTGACTATTAAAAACCCTAAAGTCACTATCGGAATTCACTACAATGAGTCCATCACTTCAAATCATAGTCATATCAATAGGAGTCAGGAAAGGGGAACTCTAACAAAAATAAAGTGTCAAACCAAAATAAGTTCACTGTGTTGAGATGTGAACCATAAAAATTAGTCACTCTTGGATTGCTTCTGTTAACTATCTTCAACTCAGATTGAAATAACAGGAAAACGAAAGTTTTCCAACCATTGATTTGCCAATTATTTACATCTACATTTCTCATGACTGTCACCAATACTTTGACATCACCCAAAATCAACTCTCCAGTCATCTTTCCTCTCTGATGGTCCTGTCCTCACTGCTTTGGAGCTCCTTCTCCTTGGTTAATCTTATCACTAATTACCTTCCCAAAGAGTTCCAATATAATCCCTAGAATCCCTTTTTCATAAATAACCTATAACCTCAACCTTTTTCATGAACACCTCGTCCCCTATGTCTTAACTAAGAGCTAATTCTCCACCAAGAAGACCACTTCTCTCTTAAATAAAAGCACTCATTTTCCCACTGCCCAAGTCCCATAGGGATAGTGTAAAGCATTCACCTATATCCTCACTTGTTCTCCTTGCCTCTCAATTAGACTTAAATCCATTCAGCTGTATCACTCAACTGTGGTAGAGCAGACATCCACTGTAGTTGGTGGCACAACAGCTGCTCTCTCATCCACAAAGACAGGACCCTAACAGCCATATTACATGACATTACAAGATAACATCCCACTCCAGCCAAAGTTGATGGGAGCATGAGCAAACCACTAACTCAGTCTGAATCCATTAGATTCTCTCTTCTGGTAACCTGGAATTGGGATTCAAAAGTCTCTGCATGTGGCTAAAATTACAACATGTAAGCTCAGAAGATACAGGACAGTTATAATCTCCCAGGTAAAAAAGGAATCACAAAGAGCCAGTCTCAAAAGACAAAGCTAGTGAAATATATGACACAAAAGGAAAGAAACAGAAATAGAAAAAAAGCAAAGATGAGAAAATAAGAACAAAGAGCAGAAACTAGGTTCTAAATAGCTTTCCAGGTCCAGGCTCCAGTCCCTTCCTGAGATCTGGCTTTGAGTCCTACCCATTCACTCATAGTAATTTCTTCTTCCTATTTAAGCTAGAGTTTGAGTTAATTTCTGATACTTGCAACCAAAGAGTCTAAAGTAGTAAAACACTCTATTCTTCGTGTACTGACATCCAGTCATTTCTCCATGTTCATCAAAAACAGTATTTCTCACTGCACTAACTTCTATCATTACATTGATAACATCAACATCCATTAGATAATCTTTACCCATCAAACAACCTAGGCTTCACAGTTCAGTAATTTCATTTACAATGACCATCATCTTTGCATAACTTCAACAACATGCTCCATGGCCACACCATCATCATTCCATACTGCTCTACCTTTCCATTCATCAATTCAACTCACACTGACTGAGTATGCACAACATCCTAAAGCCAACATGCCACTCTTTGACCTTTTTCACTGAATAGCTTAACTCTTTTACCCTAACTATGCTCACTGTTCAATTTCACCAAGACTAACAGTCCCTTCACCTCTCCCTCTTCTCAGTGTAACAGCCCCCAGCCTTACCTTACTTCCTATTCAGCTAGACTCTATGGCTGATAACTTCAATTCTTCTATGCCTGATATCCTCAGTACTCCTCAACCTTTTGTCCTTCCATCACACCCATACTAAATATACCCAACCTTGTATCAACCTACCATTAATCTTCTCTACTCCCACCCACAGACAGCTGAAATTCACAGAGGAAAAAATCACAGTCTCAGTGCTATGGATGAGATTTCCCTCCTCTTGTGGAAGACCTATTTGTCCATCTGCTTTTGAACTCCATTCCCTTTCATTTCCTCAGACATTGCTGTATCATTTATTCCCTAAATTATTTTCAAGGTCATTGACTCCACAGCTGCTTATCCACAAGCAATAAATATGCTGGAATTTATTCCATACTAAACAGCCTTTCTGATTCTCTCTGCATTAAGCAGTCACCCTTCCTCTCCCTTTCTGATCATAACTAAACTACGTGAATGAACAGCCTGTACTAGTGTGCAGAAAAAGGCCAATACACCAAGTCTGCTTACAAGGTTGGCGCCTGGGAACAAGATTCTCAGAGTGCTCTTAGTCAACTGATAAGGGTGATTCACCATGCCTAGACTATCCGTACGAACAATAGGGCTTATGCTGAACAAACACTTTCCTTCTGGGATTGTGTAACTTTTGGTACACACATAGGCTGCCTATGTGACCAGCCATTACCAAAAACTTCGGCACTAGGGCTCTAGTGAGCTCTAATGAGCTTCCCCAGGCAGAAACATCAGACATGTTGTTGCATCTTCACTGCTGCTGGGAAAGTAAGCTCTGTACAACCTCTCATGGGAAGAAGAGAGCATAAGAAAGCCTACATATGGAATCCACCAGACTCCACTTGTCTTTTTCCCTTATGATACAGTTGTATATCCTTGGAATATCACTATAATAAAACTTGGCTGTGACTACAACTATATGCTGAGTCCTAGTAAATCTCCAAAAGTGGGGGTGGTATTGAGGACCCCTAACACAATTCTATCTCCATTTTCTCACCTCCCATCAGCTTCTTAAAATCATTAATCTGACCTGTCCCTACTGCATATTACAGAAATCCTCATATTTGTCCCCTCTGTGACATTTCATACTATCAAGTCACTCACATCACTACCTAACTCTAAACTATTTTTCATATTTCTTTGTCCTCCTGTGCTACATCCAGGAAGAATTTCCTAGATAAATCTTCCAGCTTGATAATTTCCTCTACAGCTAACTTCATTCTGCTATCCAACCCACCTGCGGGGTTGTTAGGTTGGTTTTTTGTTTTGTTTTGTTTTGCTTTAGTTTTAGTTTATTTGTTTATTTTTGAGAAAGAAAGAACAAGCGGTGGAGGAGCAGAAAGAGAAGGAGAGAGGGAAAGAATCCCAAGCAGGCCCTGCAATGTCAGTGCAAGGCCCAACACGGGGCTCGAACCCATGAACCACGAGGTCATGATCTGAGCCAAAATCAAGAGTCCGACACTTAACCTACTGAGCCACCCAGGTGCCCGGGGAGGGGGGTTTATCATTTCCAACGTCTCTAATTGGTTCTTTTTCCTAATAGTCGGTCATTATTTTATAGATTGATACCTTCTCTCATCTTGCAAACAAATGTTCTGTTTGCTTTTTATAAACTGCTCCCTCTGGTATTACCTAAAAAGAATGAAGTAGTTAAAAATGTACTAAGAAAAGATATCCAGAGGTGCCTGAGTGGATCAGTTGGTTATGCATCCAACTCTTAACTTCAGCTCAGGTCATGATCTCACAGTTGGTGAGTTCAGGCTCCACACTGACAGCACGGAATCTGCTTGGGATCCTCTCCCTTTCTTTCTGCCCCTCTCCCACTCGTGCTCTCTTTCTCCCTCTCTCAAAATAATAAAGAATCTTAAAAAAAAAAAAAAAAAAGACATCCAAGTTTTTAAAAAAGCTGCAGAAAAATACATTTACATTACAAGAGGGTGGAGAGCATAGGGCCAAAACTCAACATATGTATATATAAATACATAGGACAATAAGTATTTAGAAGGATAATCAAAAAGTAGAGAACAGTTGGGAGTGGGAGTGAAAAGACCTTCACTTTTTACTCTATACATTTCTAGATGTTTGTATTTTTATTTCTTTTAAAAAAATTGATCTTTATGCCATTTGTGTACACTTTTAAGCTAGGGAAGTAAATGGGAAGAAATTCTTCTAAGATGACAAAATGCCAGTGGTAAGACAAAGGCTGAAGAATTTTAAGTTGTTTTTTTAGTTTTCAATTTTTCTTTAATGTAAGTATACTACTTTTAATAAGTAAAAAATATATTTAACAATTTTAGAATTTATGAGTATGATTTGAAAAGAGGGGGAAAAAACTACCTAAGTGCTTTGAAATCAAAGCTACCCGCTTTCTCCAAAACAAGAGAAGGGAAGATTTCTGTTTTTGGCAATGGCAGACTAGCTTATTGAGATAAATTCTGCAGCCACGAGAAAAAGCTAGATAAAATGTTAAAATCACCTGTTTGAAGACCCTGGAGAATCACAAAGGCAGTAAGAGCTTGACAGGCCAAGAACTCAGAAGGAAAGGAACCCAGAGAGGTGAGCTAGACATCTGGTACAGAATTTCCTCTACAGGCACTGTTTTCAAAATGGTACCTGGGAAGCTAAACACAGCTTTCAAGAATATCACAGGAATGGGAAAATAAAAACTGGAGTTCCAGGCCCCTGAGGAGGAAAGCTCCTGGTTATTTCTCCAGGCTTTCAGTTAGGATCCCCAAAGGTCTATACTCTAAGAATTCAGTTGCATCAAAAAGAGACCGGCCCCCCAAAACTAAAGACTAGTTTCTAAATAATTCAATCCTGACTGAGTTAAGATGCCCTATTCCTAACGCTGTGTAGCAACAAAAGTAAATGTTCTCTGAAGAAAACATTTTATTCTCAAATTATTTCTACAATTTCTCAGACCTAATGCCTAATAATCACAAATATGCAGGTATGCCAAAAAAGAAACAAATGACTAGAAATCAAAAGGACATGAGAAGAAAAACTAAAAAAGACCTAGAAGAGAGCTACATCAATTAGTCATCTGACAAGGTTTTAAAATAACTGGAATTAATAAATTCAAAAAACTAAATGATAAGATGAAGAATTCCAACACAGAAACTGAAAAATGTTTTAAAACTCAAATGAAAATTCCAAAAGTGAAAGTAAAATAACTGAAATTATATACTCAATGGATGGATTTAACACCAGCTTATAGCTACAGAGGCATTAGTACACTGGAAGATAGGTCAGATGAGAATATCCAGTTTGAAAACTGAAAAAAAAAAAAGTGGAAAATATAGAAAAGAACATAAGAAACAGTAGGAGAAGTGGGGGGAAAAGCCTACTGGGTGAGTCTCAGAAGGAAAAGGGAAAAAGAATGGATTTGAACCATATTTGAAGATATAATGCCTGAGAATTGTCTAAAACTAACAATAACAACAACAAATCCAATAGTAGATTCAAGAATCACTATAAATAGAAGGCAGGATAAATACACAAAGAAAACTCCAAGTAGAAATATCATAGTAAAAGTGTTGAAAATCAAAAACAAAAGAAATTAGCTTCAGAGAAGCAGCTTCTTTTTTTTAAACAATTTTTTTAATGCTTATTTATTTTTGAAAGAGAGAGAGACAGAGCATGAGCTGGGGAGGGGCAGAGAGAGAGGGAGACACAGAATCTGAAGCAGGCTCCAGGCTCTGAGCTGTCAGCACAGAGCCCACTGCAGGGCTGGAACTCACGGACCACGAACGAGATCATGACCTGAGCCAAAGTCAAACCGAATGAACCACCCAGGCACCCCAAGAAGCAACTTCTTAATAGAAATGGATTATGGAGTATCTTCAAAGTGCCAATCCAAAATTCTACACTGAGAACAAACATTCTTCAAAATGACAACAAGAAAAGACATTCTTACATAAATACTGAATGTGTTGCACAGACCCACATTAAAGAAAATACTAAAGGGAACTCTTCAGTTAGAAGAAAAACTATCCAAATGGAACCATAAAAATATATGAAAGAAAGAAGAACACAAGAAAGGATAAATATGTATATTTAGGTAAGTGTATCTAATAAACATTCACTGTACAAAATGATGAGGATGATGCCTTATGGGGTTTAAAATGCATGTTGAATTAAGATACACAATACCAAAAAGGCAGGAAGAGGTAAACGGAATCAAAGATTCTTGCATTGTTTAAAAAGTGGCAAAAGTACTAATATATACCAGATTTTAACAAGTCCAAGACAGATACTGAAATCTTTTTTTTTTTTTTAATGTTTATTTATTATTGAGAGACAGAGAGAGACAGAGCATGAGCTGGGGAGGGGCAGAGAGAGGAGGAGACACAGAATCTGAAGCAGGCTCCAGGCTTTGAGCTGTCAGCACAGAGCCCAACGCGGGGCTCGAACCCACAAACCACGAGATCATGACCTGAGTCGAAGTCAGACGTTTAACCTACTGAGCCACCCATGTGTCCCCAGATACTGAAATCTTGAATAACTACTAAAATAACAGTAAAAGAATGTATAACTACCAAGCAATGGGTTGGGGTGATATAAAAACAATTAAGCATAAAGAAGACAAGAAAGAAAAATAAAAAGAACATACCATAAGTGGGAGGTTGGGAGGGGAGACTGCTAAGTTTTAAATCTAATTACATCAGTAAAATAAATGTGTATGGACCAAATACTCCAATAAGGCAAAAACTGTTCACTGGATAAATAAAAGCCAACAACACAATGCTTATAAAAGACATACCTTAAATAAAAGATAATGTTTGAAAGCAAAAGGATAGAAAAAAAGATAATCCATATGAACACTATCCAAAAGAATGTTTGTGCAATCAATCATACTAACATTAGATATTTCCAATGCTAAAAGTGAAGACACTGGGAAAATACAATAATCCTTTACACATATTTGTATAAACTAAATATCACTCCAAATACATAAAGCAAAACTTGACAGAACTAGAAAGAGAAATAGGTAAATCCACAATCATAGTAGGGAAACAAGATTTAGGATTTTATTTTAAATGTTATTTATTTTCCTGAAAGAAACATGCCCATGTTGGCTATGTTTCTCTTAGTGCTGCTGAAGCTCACTTGCAACTACAGACATTTAATAATACTTGATATTATAAAATAATTGTCATTTTTAAGGCCCCTGCTTCTGGGGGGAAAAAAAGGAACCTGCAAACTTTAGTATATTTTGCAAAATATTAACTCTTTAAACTCTTTTATACAAGTACTATATTGTAATTAAAAAACACATTAAGCATATATATGTTCATATTTAATGTTGTTCTTAAAAATATAGTTGAACAAAAAATGATACTAAAAGAAAGTAATCATCTATGCTATGTTATGCTATTAGCCCTTCTTTAGAATGTGATTCTTATTTTTCTAGGTATGTGACTCATTAACCAATTGAGTTATACTAACAGAATAAGTTTTTTTTTTTTAATTACTTCTATGTTTCAAAGCAATGAACACTTTTCAGTGGCCTCAAAGTCTTGAAGTTTGAAATATGTAAGTACATATTAAAACAATGTTTTTCAAAGAGGGACTTTGTCTTAAAAGCCCAAATGACTATATTATATGATTTACATAAAATCCTTGCCTGTGAATCATTGCCTACTAATGACTTGTAGACTTTTACTGCTCAACTATGATATCCCACGTTCCTTAATTATTAACTTCATTAAATTTAATTATCTCCACACTGTCCCTTTGGACTATACCATATACTTGGGTATGCACAACCAGTACTCTCCTTTTCAGCATCTCTCCTGAACCCCCAAGAAAAGAGAACTCCTAATGGTTTTGTTTGGCCTTTTAATGGGAGTTGTGCATAGAATCAGGAAGATTAATGGGAGTTGTCCACAGAAGAGTCTTCTCAGTTCAACTTTACAGAAAATATGAAAGTATCACCCATGAGGAGGAGCAGAATTTATATGTAAAGGTATTTTAACTACGTGACAATTTTGTAGATCATTAGCAAAAATTTTCCTATGTAGTTGGAATCTCCCAATACTTTGCAAAAAAAAAAAAAAAGAAAAAAATAGTAAATTCTCAATCTAACATGTAAGAGTTCTTTGGGGGATGGGCTAAATGAGTGATGGGCATTAAGGAAGGTACTTGTTGGGATGAGCACTGGGTGTTATATGTAAGTGAGAAATCACTAAATTCTACTCCTGAAACCACTATTATGCTATACGTTAATTTGATTTAAATAAAATTAAAAAAAAAAAAAAAAAGAGTTCTTTAGTTTACCTAAGAAACAAAAACAAGATGAACTTAAACTTCTCCCATAGAAAAGGGAGATTCATGGCTACCAAGAATCTTTAGAAACAGCCAGAATGAAATAACCTTATAAATCCAGCTAAACAAACACATAAATCTCAATAAACCTGCAGAAGAAAAAAGTAAAGACTATAATATTTTTAAACATTACCAGTTTTAACCGCTCTTTTCTCCTTTTGCCGAAGGAGGCACTTGACCCAGGTTCTGATTCCTTTTTTCCATCTTCATCCTCATCTTCATCTTCATCATCCTCAAAACACCAATCAGGCAATAGAGGTGGGGGTGGTGCTTCCTCTATATCACCATAGCGACGAAAAAGTTCTTTCAAGTAATCGCCCTTATAAATTCCTGGTGGTCTGGCTTGAGCAAAAGTAGCAACTGCTGCTTCAATGCTATGAAAACAAACACCACGGAGTTTCCTCACTACTCTTCGTTTCTGCAGATTTATCAAAACTCACTCTTTCTATTTCATACACCAAATGAAGTATAATACATTTATTAAATTGACAAATCACAGTCCCCACTCCCAAGGCATTTAATCTATTAAGGGACAAATTCCTTCTGAAATAGATTTAATATAAGATACATTGATAATTCCTAAAACCTAGAGGTAAGCTGCAATGAGTATACAAAAGAGATCTGGGTAAAGTCTGTGAAAAATTTTAAATAAATCGTTGAAGGTTGAGGTCTGACTCAGGGAAATCAAAGAAATGTGAATAGCCATATGAATTAAAGTAAAAGTCTGCTAGCTTTTAAGAACTTTCAACAGACCCAGGTAACAAGAGCAAAGGTCATCAGACAGAGGCTAAGCATAGGGCAGGGCTGACACAGGAGCCTGGGGTTATTGTGAAAAGCACCTGAAAGCCCAGAAAGTCCAAGCCAGAAGATATGCAGCTGAGAACATATAAACAGGGAAATATACCATCGCATGTGTACTTCAGCTGATTATATTCAGAGAAGGAACTACTGTGTGAAAGGCTTTATAAGCCAAAATGATGACACTCAATCAGTAAACAAGAAAGTTCAGGGAGTAATATTCCATATCCCTGAGGAATTTCAGGCAACAAAAGGTTCTAATCTCTCAGGATCACTTCAATAAAGGCATGCTTCAAAGAAAGTAACTCTGTCTCAAAAATACTTCCTCCACATATCATTCTAAGTTTTTCCTAATATTCTACAGCTATTTTAAAAAGGTATTATTAAAAAAAAAAAACGAATAAGAGATGCCTTGCTGGCTCCACCCAAACAGCATTTGACTCTTGACAGAGTCGTGAATTTCGAGCGGCACTTTGGGCACAGAGCTTACTTTAAAAAAAAAAAAAAGAACAGAACAATAACAACAGTAGTAACTTCCAAAGGTGAATGTAAACAAAATATTGAAGAAAAAAAAGTATCTCTGATAATTCTGGAGTATGTGAAAAAATCTGGAAAAGAAAATACATAGTATATAAAAATCCATAAGCACTCAACTAAAATGCTACTTAGTACAAAATACCAGGTAATAAATGGTATTCTAAAGATTAACCAAGTCTAAAATGAAAACCACTTCAAATTTTTAGTCATGACTTCACCAAAAATTTAGCAATATAAAATGATAAAACTAAAAAATTAATACACTTTTTATCAATTACCAGTCTTCTGCCATTATAATAAGAAACAAATACCTCCAATCCATTTTCTCCACCAAAAAGGCACATATGAGGAAACCAGTGCGATTGAAACCATGGGTACAATGAACACCTAGAAAATAAAGTAGCCTTGGTTTAAAATTATCACTTCAGAAACCACATCTTAAAATTCCAACCTGCAATCAAAACATTTTAATGATTTTATAAAATTACATTTTTAAAAACCTGGCTCTTTCTTATTAGTAGTAAATTGTCAATTTAACTTGCTTAGAATCTAATTTAAAGCACTAGCTAGAAGTTTAGTATATATTGGTTACAAATTATCTTTAAGATCTAAAGATTTCTCTTAAAACTAAATGATTCCAAGCACTCTAAATAAGAAGGCTGGGTTTTTGTTTTTGTTTTTTTAATTTTAGTGAGAGAGGGGAAAGAGAGGGAGAGAAAGGGGGAGAGAAGGAAGGAGGGGGAGAGAGAGAGAGGGAAGGAGGGAGGGGAAAGGGGGAGAGGGAGGGGGAGGGGGAGGGGGAGGGGGAGGGGAAAGGAGAGAGGGGGAAGGGGGGAAAGGGAGAGAGGGGGAGGAGGAGGGGAGACGGGGGGGGGGGGGGGGGGGGGGGCGAAGAGGGAGAGAGGGAGAGAGGGAGAGGGAAAAAATCCTAAGCAGGTTCCACACTCAGTGCAGAGCCCCACGTGTGGCTCAATCCCATGACCCTGGGATCATGACCTGAACCTAAATCAAGGGCCAAACATTCAACTGACTGAGCCACCCAGGCGCCCAATCTGGAAAAGAAAACACACAACTCTAAAGGATGGACGTGCGCGCACGCGCACACACACACACACACACACACACACACACACACAGAGGATACTTCACTGGATATAGAAAACATTTGACTAATGGATAGTATTACAAAAATAAAACTACTTTGAAGTTCTCTTAGAAACCAAATGATAGCATCTTTACATTACCTTACAAGATTTAAAATAAATTTTCAGAAAAACCTGAGAAAAAGGAATTTATTTTTCAGGATATTTTCAAGATTAGTGTGATCCTACCTCTACATTCCAAACAGCTGCAAATGAGTTTCATAAATTCCAAAAATGACTGCATTTTTTTTAAGTTTATTTATTTACTTTGAGAGAGACAGACACAGCACCAGTCGGGGAGCAGCAGAGAGAAAGGGAGGGAGGGAGGGGGAAGAGGAGAGGGGAGAGAGAAAGAGAGAGAAAGGGAGAGAGAGGAAGAGAGAATATCCCAAGCAGGCTCCATGCCGCCAGCACACAGCCGGATGCGGGACTTGAACCCATGAAGCCGCAAGATCATAAGCCGAAATCAAAAGTTGGACACTTAACCAACTTAGCCACCAAGGCGCCCCCTGACTGCATTTTTAAATTATTTTAACTATTTTGAAAAGGCAATTAAAACAGCTTGGTGGACACTACTAACATAACATTACTTCCAGATTAACTCACTTTTCTTGCAAACCTCAAAAATGAAGCCTGTCCTGTTATCTCTGTTTAATGGAAGGATATCCTGACATTTAAGACTATACCTTCTTAACAAACTACTCTTCTCTTTGTATATAAAGCATCCTGATAGAGGGTAACCAAAATCAAATACAGAAATAAACTAAAAGTTAGAATTACAAAACTTCTAGAAGAAAATATGGGAGAAAACCTTTGCAACTTTAATGTAAGAAAAGACTTCTTAGACAAAACATGAAATAAAAGGAAATATTGACAAATTGGACTACTTCATGATGGCAAATGTTTGCTCTTTGAAAGATGTCATTAAAAAAATAAAAAATGTGAAGAACTCTTACAATTCAATAAGACAAGTGCCCTAATATTTTTTAAACTGGGCAAGAGATTTAAATAGATGTTTTACAAAATGATATGTGTAAATGGTCAAGAAGTACAAGAAATTAATTTTCATGAAAATACAAACTAAAACCACAATGTAATTGAAAAGACTGACCATATTAAATGTAAGTGAGGATGTACAGTAACTAAAACCCTCATGCACTGCTGGTAGGAATGTAAAATCCTTTACATCCTTTAGAGATCACTTAAGAGAACAGTTAATCACTTTCGAGAACAGTTTAGCAGTTTCTTAAAAAGTTAAACATACACCTAAATCAAATGACCAAGACATTCTATTCCTGGTTATTTACCAAAGTAAGATAAAAATCTATGTGCAAAGACACATATAAAGATGAATGTCCACAGCAACTTTATTTATAATGGGCCAAAAACTGTAAACATCTCAAATGTCAATTATCAGGTGAAAGGATAAACATGTAGTATGTCCATGCAATAACTACTACTCAGCCATAAAAATGAATTAGTAATAAATGCAATGAGGATGATTTCAAAATCTTTATGCTGTGTGAAAGCAGCAGAAAACAAAAAAAGTATGTATACAAATTTCATTTACATAAAATTCTAAAATATGCAACAATTTGTATGGAATTATGAATACAGAATATTGTATGGAATAATTATGGCCAAAGCAACCCTGAAGAAAAATAACAAAATTGGAGGTATTGCACTTCCTGATTTCAAACTATACTACAAAACAGCAGTGATAAAAACAGTATGTACTGGCATAAAAAGAGACATATAAGCCAACAGAACATAACAGGTAACCTAGAATTCAACTTCGGCATATACGGTCAACTAATATTCGACAAGGGAAGCCAGAACACTCAATAGGGAAATGACAGTCTATTCAACAAATGGTGTTCATGCAGAACAATAAAACCAGGCCCCTATCTTACACCAGTCACAAAAATTAACTCCAAATGGATCAAAGACTTAAACATCAGACCCAACGCCATAAAACTCATAGAAGAAAACGTAGGGAAGAAACTACTCAACATTGGTCTTGCCAATGATTTTTTGGATATGACACAAAAACCACAAATAACCAAAGCAAATGGAACTTCATCAAACTTCAAAGTTCCTGCACAAAAGAAAGAAACAATAAAATGAAAAGGCAACCTACAGAATGGGAAAGAAATTTTGCAAACCATACATCAGATAACAGACTAATATCTAAAATATATAAAGAACTCATAATTCATTAACAAAAAACAAGCCAATTAAAAAATGGGCATAGGATCTGAATAGACATTTTTCTATAGACATTTTTCTATAGACATTCAAACGGCCAAGAGGTATATGAAAAGATGCTTAACACGATAATCATCAGGGAAATGCAAATCAAAACCACAATGATGTTATCACCTCACACCTTTTAAATGGCTATCATCAAGAAAACAAGAGTAAGTATCGGCAAGGATGTGAGGAAAGGGGGAACCCTCACACACTGTTGGTGGGAATATACATTGGTTCAAAGACTATGGAAAACATTATGGAGGTTCTCCAAGAAATTAAATATAGATCTACCATATGATCCAGCAATTCCACCTCTGGGCATATACCTAAAGAAAATGAAAATAGGATATTGAAGAGATATACGCACTTCCATGTTTATTGCATCATTATTCACAATAGCCAAGATATGGAACAATATAAGTGCCCATCAACAGATGAATGTATGAATAAAGAAGATGTGGGGTGTGTGGGTGGGTGTGAATGAAATATTTCCATTTCCAACAATAGAGATGGACTTGAGTATATTGTGCTAACAAGTGAGGTAAGTCAGACAGTAAAAGACAAGTATCGTACAATAGTACTTATATGTGAAATCTAAAAAAGCCAGACTTATAAAAATAGAGAGTAAAACAGTGGTTACCAGAAAATGGGGGGTGAGGGGGGTGATACAGGACAGGGTTATTTAAGGATATAAACTTGCAATGAGTAGCAAATAAGACCTGGAGATCTAATGCACAGTATAGTGAATACAGACAATACCATATTATGACCATCAAACTTGCAAAGAAACTGCAATTTAAATTATTCCAACCACTAAAAAGAAAAAATAATTACATAATGTGATAGAGGTGTTAGTTATTGTTACAATGGCAATCACATTACAATGTATAAATACATCAAATTAAGACATTACAAACCTTAAATTTACACAATGTCATATGTCAAATATATTTCAATTAAAACAAATTCTAAAAAATACAACCTATAATTATAGAAAATAGAAACAGATTGTCTAATCTACAACTAAGAGTTGTAGAGAGGACGGACACAAATGTGCTGAACCTTGACTAGGTTCATGGGTATCTATACCACTAAATTGTACATGTAGTTTATTAAAAACCTCAATAATGTTGATTGTTTTTAAAACTAGATGTTGAAGTGAGATGCTGATATAAGTCTGCAATTGGCATTAATTACATATTCTAAATATTAATGTTCATCAATGTGGCCTTGTTTTCAGCAATTGACTCTATCAAAAATCTTGTAACTTTAATACGTTTCTAAAGGTATACCAATAAAGTATCATTTTCATGTCATTTCTGTAACAGGGTAAGAGTTCTTTCCAAAAGAAGGTTTTTGCTACTTAAAAAAAAAAAATTAAAAACCCGTATCTTAGAGTTACCACCAACTAAACCAAATCACCTATTTCTACATTCATAGTAAATAATCATTAAAATTTAAAATAAAAACTTTAGCCAATGAACAACACTCAACTAACAAGGATACAAAGGAACTGCAGACAGGAGCAATCCGTGCAAATAAAAATATATATGAATCAAAACACTACATATGGCTAACTATAAATGAATCAGAATGGCTAAAACATGGAAAATAAGAAAGTAATACCAAATGCAGTTGGAGACAATGAAAGGGTCAACATTCTGAAGAAACTTGTGCACCATACTAGAGATTATAAGGGCAATGGAGAGATGGAGAGATACTAAAATTTTTTAAGCATGGCAATAAAATTATCATGTTTTAGAAAACACTCTCCAATGGCAGCTCAACAGAAGGGCAACAATGAAAGCAAGAACAAAACTAAAGAAGCCATCTAGGTAATTTATGTGAGAGATAAGGGTCTAAACAACAAGGGTCATGGTGATGGGGATAATGAGAGAAGGTAGACTGAAGAGACATTTAAAGCAGAACCTCCAGGGGCACCTGGATGGCTCAGTCAGTTGAGTGTCTGACTTCAGCTCAGGTCATGATCTTGCAGTTCATGAGTTCAAGCCCCGCACTGGGCTCTGTGCTGACAGCTCAGAGCCTGGAGCCTGCTTTGGATTCTGTGCCTCCCTCTCTCTACCCTTTCCCCGCTCATGCTCTGTCTCTCTCTCTGTCTCTCAAAGATGAATAAACATTAAAAAAAAATTTTTTTAATAAAAAATAAAAGCTTTAAAAAAAAAAACGGCAGAACCTCCAATCTGAGGGGTGAATGACAATCAACACAGAAAAAAGATGTAAAAGGAGCCTCTGGTTTGTGACGTGGGTGACTAATTGGGCAGTGGTACCAGTGACTAGGTTAGAACAAGGCAATGAGTACAGCTGGTGGTGAGGAGTTTAAGGTCCTTTTGGGACCTACAAGTATTTGGAAATGATGGCAAAGAGCTTTGCAGAGAGGTGTGGCTAGAATTACAGATTAAAGAATAATCAGTAAACCAATAATCGATAATCAATAGTCAACTATGGAAGGGGTCTATGGTATAGATAAGATCACTAAGAATGGGTATGTAAAATAAGAGAAGAAAATTAATGAGATCTGAGGAAAACCAACCTTTCAAGAATAAGTAAGGGGGGGAATCTACTTTAAAAAAAAAAAAAAAGACTAAGAATAAACCACCACAGGGTCAAGAAAACAAAAAGAACATGGGGTCATGTTCAACAAAAAAAGAGGAAGTTTCAAGACATGTGTCCAACTGTGTAAATGCCACATAATGATAAGAACTAATAATCACTATTTGACTAAGAGTGCATTGGGGGGACTCCACATTGCAATGGCATGAATGGGAAAATATGGATTCAAATCAATCTTTCAAAAAATCAGCTGGGAAGTGGAAGGGGAAGGGTTTTCTTGAGGGGATGAGTATCATTTAACATTAGAGACTTAGATATGTTTACAGGCTAAGAAGGACCTGCTTAAATCACAGAAGTTGACAATAATAGATAACAAAGATACAACTGAAATGAAGTTTCTGAAGAAAAGGGATTAAAAACAGAGATCAACCTTGAACAGAAAAAGACAGCCCTTAGAAATAAATGACTGTAATCATGAAACTCTACAAAGTCCATCACCTCCATTGCTTCTTAAGAAAAGGGATTTCAATGGGGCGCCTAGGTGGCTCACTCGGTTAAGCGTCCGACTTCAACTTAAGTCACAATCTCGCGGTCCGTGAGTTCGAGCCCCGCGTCGGGCTCTGGGCTGATGGCTCAGAGCCTGGAGCCTGCTTCCGATTCTGTGTCTCCCTCTCTGTCCCTCCCCCGTTCATGCTCTGTCTCTCTCTGTCTCAAAAATAAATAAACGTTAAAAAAAAAAAAAAAAAGAAAAGGGGTTTCAAAAGTTACACAAAGTTAGCTGTACAGACTTTTCTGCCCAACATGAACCTAACCTAACATGTACATTTTCTTTCTACTTCATATTTTAGACCAAAGTAAGCAAAAAATATTCTAACTTTAAATGTTTCTCACCTAAACCACTGTTTTGCATCTAATTTTTACTCTAGCAGCATAAAATATTTTTATGAATAGAAAATGAAAGGAAAATTGGCAATGACATGATTAAGTCATGAAATATAATTTTAAAAAGTACCATGGCTTTTAATATTCAAGATTCTTTGTTATGCAAACACAAAGTTTTAGTCTTATTATACTTCAAAATATTAATAAATGACTTGAGTTTTTATTTTTTTTTAAGTTTGACAACTTCTTTTTTTTCGTGTTTATTCATTTTTGAAGACAGAGAGAGAGAGACAGAGTGCAAGTGGGGAGGGGCAAAGAAAGAGAGAGAGACAGAATCCGAAGCCAGCTCCAGGCTCTGAGCTGCCAGCACAGAGCCTGATGTGGGGCTCAAACTCAAGAACTGAGAGATCATGACCCAAGCCAAAGTCAGATGCTTAACCAACTGAGCCACCCAAATGACTTGCCCCAAAATGACTTGAGTTTTAAAGTAAGATAATATTATAAAAACCTTCACCAAAGCAAATCTCTACAGAAAAATCTGGAAGATTATATATTTGATATAAAAAAAATTCCATTAATTAAGTAGTACACTACAAGTTTAGAATGATAGATCTTCAGTGTTAAAAAAAAATTTTTTTTTTTCAGTTTTCCTCAGTTCATTATGAGAATGGGTCCACCTAGTGGCAAGTAAAGCAGAGTTCATATCTTAAGATTGGTTCACTATTAACGATTTCAAGTCAACTTATTCAAATTTGTTTTCATTTTCCAGGTAAGCTAATACAATGAAATAAATTTATATGACATGTCAAAAAATATTAACACTAATGTATGTATTACGGGAAAACCACAGTTCTTTAAAAATCAAATCAAGGGGGCGCCTGGGTGGCGCAGTCGGTTAAGCGTCCGACTTCAGCCAGGTCATGATCTCGCGGTCCGTGAGTTCGAGCCCCGCGTCAGGCTCTGGGCTGATGGCTCAGAGCCTAGAGCCTGTTTCCGATTCTGTGTCTCCCTCTCTCTCTCACCCTCCCCCGTTCATGCTCTGTCTCTCTCTGTCCCAAAAATAAATAAACGTTGAAAAAAAAAATTTTTTTTTTAAATAAAAAAAAAAAAAAATCAAATCAAGAAACAATCTCCCCAGCAAAAGGAGAGAAAGATGAGCTGTAACAATATAAACATACATCCTGGATAAATAAATACAAATTAGGAAAGAAGGGGTGACTTATAAAGGGCAAGTGGCAACCTACCTTTTTAAATAAAGCCTGATTTCAATATACACAATTTCCTTTCTATCTCACTACTCAGATAAATTAATTTTTAAGATCAAAAAACTTATTTGATCAATCTAAATCAGTGCTTCTTCCCAGAGGACATCTGGCAATGTCAGGAGACATTTTAATGGTCACAACTGGTAGGGTGCCACTAGCATCCAGTGGGTAGAGGCCAGGAATGCTGTTAAGCCTACTACAAAGCACAAGAGAGCCTCCCAAAATAAAGAATTATCCACTCCAAAATGCCAGTAGCACTGAGGTTGAAACACCCTGATCTAAGTGAGCAACAAAGAGTAAAAGGAAACAAACAGTTATTAAGAACTTACTATGTACCATCTTAAATATCTTTTTTTTTTTTTTAACGTTTTATTTTTGAGACAGAGAGAGACAGAGCATGAACGGGGGAGGGTCAGAGAGAGGGAGACACAGAATCTGAAACAGGCTCCAGGCTCCGAGCTGTCAGCACAGAGCGCGACGCAGGGCTCGAACTCACGGACCGCGAGATCATGACCTGAGCCGAAGTTGGCCGTTTAACCGACTGAGCCACCCAGACACCCCTTAAATATCTTTATTAAACCAAAAGTTTTTGGCCAAAATAAATGTATTCTACTCATGAAAATACACACTCACAAATCTGTTACAATATTTATAACTGGAAATACCTAATTACAGGCATTAATTATGTATCTATTATATATAATCAACCATTTAAGAAATCAGCTGTTTCCCTTTTAACACAAAACACATTTTTTAGATTTCTCCAGTCCACAAAATTCTTACTATCAGAATTATTTCTGTACATGCAAACAAATATGTACATGCAAACAAATGCATTATAGTTCCATAATCCCTTATTTGTAACTTTAATTTCATTAAAAAGCTCTAAAAAAAATTAAGGTTTTTGGTAAATCATTTTGGAGACAAAACCTGACCTGAACTGATGTGACATTACTTATAGTCTATTTTTCCCACTTAGCATCAATAGAATATTCATACATTTAACTGCAGAAATGTTAATGTGTTTAATTAGGGAATGGTCTCTAACACCAAGAATATCTCTAAATACTATGTTCTAAATAGGAACCACTAAAAGGAACCAATCTCCTTAGAGAAATAACCGATTCCAGGTCTGGAAAACATCATGTGCCAGAAAACAAGGAAACCATCAAAGACTAATGGATGATAACAAAAGAATACAGAAACCAACTTGAAAGGGCTCCCATTGCCCTAGGATGGAGCAATGCATACATTAAGAATAATGTAGTTCAGGGGCGCCTGGGTGGCGCAGTCAGTTAAGCGTCCGACTTCAGCCAGGTCACGATCTCGCGGTCCGGGAGTTCGAGCCCCGCGTCAGGCTCTGGGCTGATGGCTCAGAGCCTGGAGCCTGTTTCCGATTCTGTGTCTCCCTCTCTCTCTGCCCCTCCCCCGTTCATGCTCTGTCTCTCTCTGTCCCAAAAATAAATAAAAACGTTGAAAAAAAAATTTTTTTTTTTAAAAAGAATAATGTAGTTCAGTTGGCTGAGCATCTGACTTCGGCTCAGATCATCATCTTCCAGTTCGTTAATTTGAGCCTCACATCGGGCTCTCTGCTGTCAGAGTACAGCCCACTTCAGATCCTTGGTCTCCCTCCCTCCCTCCCTCCTTTCCTCTTTCCCTCCCTCTTTCTCTCTCTGCCCCTCCCTCACTCATGCTCACTCTCGCTCTCTAAAATAAAACATTAAACAAAAAAGAATATTGACTGCAACTGATTTAAATATATCAACTATATAAAAATTATCTCAACAATACAAATGGATAATCTATTACAAGGTTCAATTTGTTTTCCTAAATCTGAGAGAGTTAATCTTTCTGGAACTATGACATCTGTTTCCAGATGTTAACACATTGCCCTCCTTTGAATTCTTTAAGTACAGTTAGCATTTACCCCTATGACAGCTTCTCTCAAATGCAGAAACAGTTGTCACTCAGATAAAAGCCTCAATACTCTTTTAGGCTATATCTTCTGGTTGTGCACCTAAATATAGGTGTATATATGTGTACTCATTACATATATTTTTGTCAATATGTAAATATATACACACATATCACAGTACTGTATGTCATATATTTCCATGTTATTGTTCTCCTGTTAAATAACAGTTCCATAGTGTATGACATAAATGCCTGCTTTTATCAGATATGTAAGCTGTTCTCAGTTTTTATTACAAATGAAGCTGTGATGGAGGAACCTGTGGCTCAGTCAGTTGGGCATTCAACTTCAGCTCAGGTCACGATCTCACAGTTCAGGAGCTCAAGCCCCACATCAGGCTCGCTGCTGTCAGCGCAGAGCCTGCTTCAGATTCTCTGTCCCCCCTCTCTCTGCCCCTCCCCTGTTTACGCTCTCTCAAAAATAAATAAAACATTCTTTAAAAATTAAAGGGGCACCTGGGTGGTTCAGTCAGTTAAAGTCCAACTTCGGCTCAGGTCATGATCTCACAGTTCATGAGGAGCCCTGCATGGGGCTCTGGGCTGACAGTCCAGAGCCTGGAGCCTGCTTTGGTTTTTGTGTCTCCCTGTCTCTCTGCTTCACCCCGACTCATGCTGTCCCTCTATCTCTCAAAAATAAACAAACATTAATAAAAAAATTTTTTTAGTTAAGAAAAAAAACAAAGCTGTGATGAAATTCCTTTCACTTAAATTTTTATGTCCATCTCTACTTCCTTAAAATGAATTCTTAGATGTAGTCTTGATGAGTCAAAAGTATCTAAATGCTTTTAAAGATCTTGAGAAATCCCACCAAATTGTCTCTACAGAGAAGCGGTGTCAATTAACACTCTAATTAACCATGTATAAGTGCATCCAATGTATCCAATCCTTGACATTAAAATTTTTTAAATCTTTGCCAATGTAACAGCAGACAGTAACAACATATATTTTGTTTTGTAGCTTTTGTTAACAAATAAAAAAATTTTTTCATGTTTCTTGGCTATTTATATTTCATTTTTTGTAAGTTGCATTTCAATTGTTTTCCATATTTTTCCATTGAAGAATGACTCTTTTGCCCATTGGATTATAAAATCTCTTTGTACATATTTTTTATCTGTCATATGCTTGAAATATTTTTCCAAACTTATCAAATAATCTTTTTGCTCTGTTTCCGTTCTGTTTGGTAGTACAGAAATTCTTTTTCATTTTCATGAGTTAATCTAGAAAACAGGGTAGCAACTAACTAGAAATTTGAACTTTGAAGTCAAAAACTGGATTAAAAACCTGGCTTAAATATTTACTAGATGTGTGACCATGGGCAAGCTACTTAATTTTGCTGAGACTTATTAGTTTCCTTATCTGTAAAATGGGGATACCACCACATACTACATAGTTGTTATAAGGATTACATTCATTCACTTCATTCATTCATTTAAAGTTTCCCATCATGTCTGCCAGGCAAGAATAAACATTCATTTATAGCAGCAGTTACTATTATTACTAATAAATGACACACTTTAATTCTTGACAGCAGCTCTCAAATTTAAGTGTGCATTAAAAAAAATCACCCAGGGGGCACCTGGATGGCTCAGTCAGTTGAGTGTCCAACTTTGGCTCAGGTCATAATCTCATGGCTTATAGGTTTGAGTCAGGCTGTACTGACAGCTTAGAGCCTGGAGCCTGCTTCAGATTCTGTGTCCCTCTCTCGCTCTGCCCCTCCCTCGCTCATTCTCTCTCTCTCTCTCAAGAATAAAAAAAAAAAACTGGATTCCTAGGCTTCAGCCCCAGAGTTTTTGATTATGTAGGTCCAGGATGAGGCCCTAAAACTATTTTTTAAACAAACATTTCTAATAAACATCCTCAGGTAATTCTGATGCAAACAGTCCACGCACACTCCTAAAAAAATATTTATGGATTCTCCCTTTGATGATATACTTGGAATATCCTACCTTACTCTGGAAATAAATAAATGCTGACCTGTATTTTCTCCTATCTTCTTACAAGTCCTTTTAAAAGTATTTAATTCATCTAAAATATATGTTATTATATACTGGGCTAATTTTCTCAACACCATTTGTTGAATAATCACACCTTCCCCCTATGATTTAAAAAACGTCTCCTCTACCACCAGGGAACTTCTGTAGTTTCCACTGCTTTACCCTAAGCTTTAATAACTGGTAAGGACAATCCCCTCATTACTTTTGTTTCTCAAAATTTTCTTGCTCATAATATTGCCTGTTTGATTTGCCAAACAAGTTTTCTCCGTGCTCAATGTATGTTGTCTTCCATGGCAACAGTAAATTTTACAAACAGAAAAAATTCATAGTAATTCTTCCAAAGTCTCTCTGGGATTAGAATTACATTAAAAATTGGAATTAGCAGAGACAAATGTCTATTTCTTCAGGTCTTTTAATATCCAGGTATATTTCCTTCATAAAGACCTCCTACACTTCTTAATAACTTTATTCTTTGGTATCTCATACTTCCATTACAGAAAAGAGAAGTGGTTTAGAGTGTGAACTTACAACTCAGATTGCTTAGGATATGATCTAAGCTGTAACCATTACTAGCTGTGTGAATGACCTTGAGCAAGTCACTTAATCTTTCCAAGCCTGTTTCTCATCATAAAATGGAGGTGACAATAATGTCTACTCAATAGGATTACTGTGAAAAGAAAATGAGATAATGTATGTAAAATGGTTTACAGGGTGACCAGCAGAAAATAAATGTTCAATAAATATTAACCACTATTACTAATAAGACCATTCTCTAATTTTATTTTTAAAAATGTTTATTTCTGAGAGAGAAAGAGAACACACAAGCGAGGGAGGGGCAGGGAGAGAGAGACAGAGGAGCAAAGCAGGCTCCACGCTGAGAGGACAGAGCCCAATGCAGGGCTTGAATTCATGAACCATGAGATCATGACCTGAGCCAACGTCAGATCCTTCACCAACTGAGCCACCTGGATGCCCCTCTAATTTTACTTCCTATTTGCTGTTTATTTGCAAGAAAGTTGATGCTTTCTTATTTATCTGTGTCCAAATATACCCCCTGAACTTTCTTACCAGTCCTAGTAGTTTTTCAGTTAATACCCTGAATAGAGAAAATACTAGCTGCTTTCGACTTCAAAAAGGAGAAATTGCAAAAGAAAATATATTAACAACAAAAAAGTTTTAAAATATTACTTGAAAATTAAAAGGCAAATGAATTGGAAAAATTTTCCAATAGAACATATACAAAGTTAATTTACGGCATTTAGATATCAGGAGATAAAATTATTCAATAAGCTGTGCTAAAACAAAAAATTCGTTATACAGAAAATATTTAAATTAGATCAATTCAGACCATATGACAATATAAATACCAGAAAGAACAAAGATTCAAAGCTAAAAATCAAACCTTAAAAATTCTAGAAGCCATTCCTAGTAGTACTGTTTAAAACAGGGGGGGAGAAAAACTGAAAATAAACCAAATGTCATTTTAAGTAACTGTCTTTTTTTTTCTTATTTAATACATTTGTTTATTGCCTGCCTTCCACCTCCCCTCCTCTTTTCCACCCCCCCACACTAAAATATAAGCTCCAGAAGAGCAGAGACTTTCTTTTCTTCACTAATATGTTCCAAGAGCCTACATCTTGCAAAGAGTATAAATATCTGCTGAAATGACTGTCCATCAACAGAATGGATAAATGGTAGTGTATTCATGATGGCATGTTATACGGCAGCAAAAATGAACCACAGTTACATACAGCATCGTGGATTAGTCTCAGAAATACAATACTGAATGGGAAAAGAAAGTTTCACAATACACAGTATAAAATGCAATCTTATAAAAAGCAACTATGTAGTGTTTAAGGGAAACTTTCCCAATAGTATACCCGAAGAGGGGCACTTAGGGTTTTATCTTGAAAAATATAAAAATTATAAAAATGTATTTCATAGTTCACAAAAGTTAGTCTATTACTTTAATAAATACTTCCTAGCGATTACTTAAAAAAGAAAACAAAAAAAACTTCCATATCACCTCACCTGCAAAAAAGAAAATGGAAACTCAATCACAAAATAAAATATTCAAACAGTGGTAAAGCCAAACATACCTATAAGTTCAGGTGGGTTTCTTTCATTAAACCGCTCACACAGACGAATAAATGTCTCGGTATTCTCAGTTGTAGGGCACTCACCATGTCTAGTAATATGGAAACATTTTTTTTTTTTTGAAAAAGAAGAAATTGAAATTTCAGCAAAAGGTTTCAATATTATACAAACTTAATACATGACTTACCCTTTACACTGAAGTTTTATATATTTGATTCCTTCTTTTTCTATGTCATTTCTATCATAGAACCTTGAAGTGTTTGTCAGGTCCACTAACAAGCCCATTTTAACCTTAAAAGAAAAGAAAAGAAAAAGGGCAGATTTACTAGTAACTGAATTTGTTCCAAAACAAACTGACTATATGGCAATACTCCAGTTTCATCCATCTATATTGAGGGAGATTTTAGTTCTGCCAACAAACTACTGACAACAAAAGCATCATTCACTTAAGTCTTATTCAAGGCACTAGAACTTAGCAGGCACTAAGTGAAATAAATTAACCCCCAAACTAACGATGGAACAAGAACATAAACAAAACCTACTCCATTTCAACATCATAAAAGTCTACCTAAAAAAAAAAAACCAACATGGATATCATTTTCTGCATCTCCCACTCCACCTATGATTTATTAGACAAGATGACAAAACAGGAAAGGCCTCCATCTAAAAGGTACCCCACTCAAGCTGCAGACACACATCAACCCAGCATTCCAAGCAGCTATCACAACATCACATGCTAGGCAGTTAAATGCTAAAGTGAGTACCAGATAAGGCAAAAAGTGTGTACAGTCAAAATTCTCTTGTAAATCCCTTAAATAATCAATGAAGAACAGGGCTCATGGCCATAATTGTGCAATTCACTGAAGACTTAATCCCATCTCTCAGCAGTTTTTCTTCCTGCATTGGAACAAAAATCATTATTCTGTTCAGCACTAAGTTGGCTTATGATCAGGGGCCAACTGGTTTAAAAAATAATTAACAACTAGAATCACATTCAGACTAGCAAGATAGTCTCACTAAGAAATGCACACCTGAGGAGCGCCTAGGTGGCTTCAGCTCAGGTCACGATCTTGAGATCCATGGGTCTGAGCCCTGCATCGGGCTCTGTGCTGACAGCTCAGAGCCTGGAGCCTGCTTCTAATTCTGTGTCTCCCTCTCCCTCTGCCCATCCCCTGCTCATGCTCTGTCTCTCTCACTCTCAAAAAATGAATAAATGTTAAAAAAAAATTATTTTTTTGAAAAGAAATGCACACCTGAACTGAGCCAAGTAAAAGAAGAGTTAATTCATACATCTTCCACCTCATTCTGAAGTATATACTCTCTGGGAAGAATGACAAGAGAAATAATCCATACTTCTTAAACTGTGATTTTTCTCACTTTCATTGCTATTGCTTTTATTGAGTACCTATTATTGGATATGCCTAAAGGACACAGGAATACATAATTTGACTCCATTATTAGAGAGCAAAAAAATGGCAAAAACATTTATATTTCATATACAACAAAACTGACAAAACTGTGTTTCTAAAATATTAGCTACCATAATGTACTCCACTGATGTCTCCAGATTCCTTAGTTCAAATGCAGATGAGAGATAGGTCTACCCATCAGATGAGCTCTTACTTATAGAAGTGTATTTTTGATGGCAATTTCTACAATCTGCCCCACCTGGGCCTACTACTCTTCCCACATACCTTCTGCAGTGATCTTAATTCCTTCAGAGGACATGTATTGTCAAACACAAACATTTAGAGCTTATTAATACAGCTGCTCAGTGAGTGAGAATTAGAACCCGTGTTGTGTGTCTACAGGTCCAAAATAACAAATGGATGAAAAGTCGTGATAAGCAAGAAAATATACGTTTTCTAAATACACAGGAATAGTTTAGCCAGGGAAACTGAGAAACTGTACTATAAGACTTAATTGCCCAGAACCCCATATATATGTACATGTGTGTATGTGATATGTCTGTGTGGATAACATATTTGTGTGTGAATCTGTTTGTATACACATACATACATACATATATTACATATACATATTTATTTTTCATAATAATCCCAATCTATGAAGCATATTAACGGTATCTATCTCATAGAACTCTTGTGAGATTTAAATGAAGTCCTTCCTCCGTGCCAAATACTATTCTACATGCTTTCTATGCACTAATTTTATTACTTTATTTACAGATGAGGAAACTGAAAACAGGAAGAGATACATAACTTGCCCACAAAGTTGTAAGGGGCAAACTGGAAATCAAAGCCAGGCTATGTGGCTTCTAAACTCAACCTATAATTTTCAATATGATTACTGATAATGAAAATAAAAATTAAAAGTTTACAAGCTAAAATAAAAAAATATTAACATATAAAGACTCAAGAAAACTACACCAAGAAAAGGGAGAAGTAAGAGGTTTTCAAGTCTAAGTGGCAATTTTTCTAACTCAGGATAGAAGCCTTGCACATAATGCAGGGCACCTGGATAGCTCAGTCGGTTAAGCATCTTCAGTTCAGTTCATGATCTCAGTTTCTTGAGTTTGAGCCCCACATCAGGCTCTCTGCTGTCAGCAGAGCACCTGCTTTGAATCCTCTCTCTCTCTTTCTCAAATAAACATACAAAAAAAAAAAAAAAAAAGACTTGCACATAATGGGTACTAATATTTGCTAAATGTACTAGAATGGAAGGTACAAAGATTAGTATTAAAGGCTGAATTATGTCCCCTGAAAAGATATGTCCAAGTCCTAACTCCTAGAACCTGTGAAGGTGACCTTATTTGGAAACAGGGCTATAGGATCATTACAAATACACTCAAGTTAAGATGTGGTCATACTGGATTAGGGTGTCTTTAAAAGACAGAAATTTGGACAGACACACACAGGAAGAATGGTAACAAGAGAGACAACCCACAGAGCTCACGCTAAGGAATGCCAAGGATCACAGGCAATCACGAGAAGCTAGGAGAAAAGGACGGAAAAGATCCTCCCTCCAAGCCTCCAGAAGGAGCAAAACTTTGCAACACCTTGATTTAGAATTTCTGGTGTCCAGAACTGTGAGAGAATAAATGTTTTAAACCACGCAGTTTGTGGTAATTTGTTACAGAAGTCCTAGGAAACTAATCAGCATTATGTCCGAATAATGTAAAAATTATAATGTTTCATTTAGAAAAATAGTTTGGCACTTATTGTACAACTAGCCATGCACTCAGCAATCATACTCTTGAGTATTTATTCCAGGAAAACAAAAACTACTGTTCACACAAACACCTGTGCATGAATGTTCACAAGAGCTTTATGTGCAATACCGCATACCTGGAAATAATTCAAATTGGTTAAATGGTTATTTAACCACTCAATGGGAGAAGAGTTAAATAAACCTGATGATACATCCATTCAACCGACTACTACTCAACAATAAAAAGGAACAAACTTTTTTTTATATAATTTATTGTCAAGTTAACTAACATACAGTGTATACAGTGCAAATTCCCATGATTCATCACTTACATACAACAGACAGTGCTCATCCCAACAAGTGCCCTCCTTAATGCCCATCACCCATTTACCTCCCCCTACCCCCACCTACCTCCCCCTACCCCCACCTACCTCCCCCTTCAGCAACCCTCAGTTTGTTCTCTGTATTTAAGAGTCTCTTATGGTTTGCCTCCCTCTCAGTTTGAAACTATTTTTTCCCCTTCCCTTCCCCCATGGTCCTCTGTTAAGCTTCTCAAATTCCACATATGAATGATAACATATCTTATCTTTCTCTGACTGACTTATTTCACTTAGCATAATACCCTCCAGTTCCATCCATGCTATTGCAAATGGCAAGATTTCATTCTTTCTCATTGCCAGGTAGTATTCCATTGTATATATAAAACCACATCTTCTTTATCCATTCATCAGTTGATGGATATTTGTGCTCTTTCCATAATTTGGCTATTGTTGATAGTGTCGCTGTAAACATTGGGGTACATGTGCACCCCTATGAATCAGCACTCCTGTATATTTTGGATAAATTCCTAGCAGTGCTATTTCTAGGTCACAGGGTAATTCTATTTTTAATTTTTTTGAGGAACCTCTCTGTTTTCCAGAGCAGCTACATCAGTTTGCATTCTCACCAACAGTGCAAGAAGGTTCCCGTTTCTCCACATCCGTGCCAACATCTGTTGTTTCCTGAGTTGTTAATTTTAGCCACTTTGACCAGTGTGAGGTGGTATCTCAACGTAGTTTTTTTGTTGTTGTTTTTTCTAAATGTTTATTCATTTGGGGGCAGACAGACAGGAAGACAGAATCTGAAGCAGGCTCCAGGCTCCCAGCTGTGAGCACAGAGTCTGACTTAGGGCTTGAACTCATGAACCGTGAGATCATGACCTGAGCGAAAGTCGGACACTTAACCAACTGAGCCACCCAGGAGCCCCTCAATGTGGTTTTGATTTGTATTTCCATGATGATGAGTGATGTTAAGCATTTTTTCATGTGTCTGTTTGCCATCTGAATGTCTTCTATGTAAAAGTGTCTATTCATGTCTTCTGCCCATTTCTTCAATGGATTGTTTTTCGGGTGTTGAGTCTGGTAAGTTCTTTATAGATTTTGGATACTATCCCTTTATCCAATAGGTCATTTGCAAATATCTTCTCCCCTTCCATCAGTTGCCTTTTAGTTTTGTTGACTGTTTCCTTTGCAGTGCAGAAGGTTTTTACCTTGATGAGGTCCCAATAGTTCATTTTTGCTTTTATTTCCCCCGCCTTCAGAAACGTCAAATAAGAAGTTGCTGCGGCTGAGGTCAAAGAGGTTGTTCCTGGTTTCTACTCCAGGATTTTGATGGCTTCCCATCACATTTAGGTCTTTCATCCATTTTGAGTTTATTTTTGTGCATGGTGTAAGAAAGTGGTCCAGTTTCATTGTTCTGCATGTTGCTGTCCAGTTCTCCCAGCACCATTTGCTAAAGAGACTGTCTCTTTTCTATTGGATACTCTTTCCTGCTTTGTCCAAGATTAGTTGGCCATACATTTGTGGGTCCAATTCTGGGTTCTCTATTCTATTCCATTGGTCTAGGTGTCTGTTTTTGTGCAAATACAACACTGTCTTGATGATTACAGATTTGTAGCAGAAGCTAAAGTCCGGGATTGTGATGCCTCTAGCTTTGATTTTCTTTTTCAATACTACTTTGGCTATTTGGGGTCTTTTGTGGTTCCATACAAATTTTAGGGTTGTTCGTTCCAGCTCTGAGAAGAATGCTGGTGTAATTTTGATTGGGATTGCAATGAATGTGTAGACTGCTTTGGGTAGTATCAACATTTTTACAATATTTCTTCTTCCAATCCATGAGCATGGAATGTTTTTAAAAGGAACAAACTTTTTGTTGAAACTTGGATGGACTTCCAGGGCATTACACTTAGTGAAAAAAGCCAATCCCAAAAGGCCATATACTGTTTTATTCCATTTATACAACATTCTCAAAATGACAAAACTACAGAGATGGAAAACAGATTAGCAGTTTTCAGTGTACAGGGATGGGAGGGGAGGAATCTGACTATAACGGGGTGGCAGAGGGAGTTCCTTCGTGGAGATGAAACAGTCCTGTAACCTACACCAGGAATCTATACATTGGATCAAACCACAGAGAACTATACACACATACACACAAATGAATGCACGTAAAAACTGGTAAAAACTAAGATCTGTAATCTATTCAAAAATACTGTAATGTACGAAGGTCAATTTCCTGCTTTTAATATTGTACTGCAATAATATAAGATGTCACCATTGGGAAAAGCTGGGAGGAGGGTTGACAGAACTCTATGTACAAGTTTTGCAACTTCCTCTTAGTCAATGAATTATTTCAAAATAAAAAGGTTTTTTTAAAGCCACCTGAAGAACAAGAAAGGGATAAAGTATACTAAATCAATATCAAAAATGTTTTGTTTCTTACCTTCAGACTCTTTAGATAATTTGAGAGCATACTGGGATGGAACCGATTTTCTTCAGCAACTTGACTATCATATCTTGGTCCTAGCATTGTCTTCAGAGGTAAGAATCTTCCTAAACAACATTAAGATGGGTAACAATTTTCATTAAAGAAAATGTTCCAAGTTGAAACTATAATTAGCAATTCTCAAATCACTTTCTTAAAATGTTTTAAATAGAACTGTTCATGAAGTATTCTCAATCTAAACTACACCTTTTAAAAGTACCACCTTAGAATTTTTAAATAAATTCCAGAAATTGACAATCAAATATAATAGCAAAAGAATAATTACCAGTGAATGGAACTTCCAAAAAGACTCTTAAGTTTGGGGAACAGGGTGGGGTGGAGGGAGTATGGACAAAATAGGTGAAGGGGCTTAAGGAGTACAAACTTTCACTAATAAAATAAATAAGTCACAGGGATGAAATGAACAGCATAGGAAATAGAGTCAATAATATCGTAACAACACTGTATGGTGACAGAAGGTAACGACACATCATGGTAAGCACTGGATAATGTACAGAATTGTCCATTACTGTCGTACACCTGAAACTAATATAACATTCTATGTCAACTATAGCTGATCAATAAAATTTTTTAAAGTAAAAATAATAAAAAATTAAAAAGCATTGGGTAATAGTTTTTTTAAAAAGACTAAGGTTTTAAACTACTACATTAAAAAGTTACTGCCTTAAAGTTCTTAAAGATAATACAGGAAAATTGATAATGGAGTGAATTAAATCAGTTCTTTAAAATTCTTAATTTTATTTTTTTACTATGAGCCTTCTCCATCTTATGCACTTTATCCTGCATTCCAGCATAGGGATCACGCTGACAAGCATATCAACCAAAATCACCTTTCAAACAACTGTTATCAGTGATCATAATTTCAGCAAGACTAACTGACCTCTTTGACCTTTTTTTTTCCTGAATCATAGTATAAGCATAAAAGTAGCCACCTCATATAATCAATTTTAAAATCAATTATTTTAACTGATTTATATCTTAAAACACAATATCCATAAGAATAAATATCTACCTAAAATAACCTCAGTAAAATCTTAACATCTGTTCAGAAGTTTTAACCTAAATCTCATAAAAACATAATTTAAAAAATTTTTATTTTCTACAAAACTACTCAAGATCACCAATAACTTCTACACTGCAAAATCCAATTGTCAATTCTCAGTTCTCAAAGAACTGGTCACTGTTCAATTCAAGACCACTTTTTAAATTCAATTTAATTTTTAATTCTTGAATCATGTTTTCACTTGGCTTTCAGGATACTACATATTTCTGGTTTTCCTCCTATATCTCTGGCCTCTACTTCTCAACCTCCTTTAACTCCCTGATCCCTCAATGTTTTGTCCCAGGGCTCTGTCCTCATACCTTTCTATCGACATTCACTCAGCTGGTGTCTCATCTGGTCTCACAGCTTTAAAAGCCATCAATGTGCTGCTGACTTAACAATGTGTATCTCCAGTCCAAACCTCTCCCTGAACTCTAGGCTCAGATATCAAACTGCCTACCTGACTTAATCTCCACTTGATGTCAAAATATGTCTCAGACCTCATTTCCAAACCTGAGCTCTCAATATTCCAACTCCAAAAGCTGCTCCTCTCACGGTCTTCCCCATCTCAGCAAATGGTTAACATTATTTTTTTTAGTAGCTCAGGCCAAACCGTTTAGAGTTATCCTTGACCCCTCTCTTTTTCTCATACCCCATGTCCAATCCATCAGCAAATCCTCTCGGATCTATCTTCAAAATATATCCAGAATCTGATCACTTTTCACTTCTCACCACCTCTACCATCATCTCATCTAAATTCTTACACTTCATTTAGCTTATTTAATAAATAGTTAATAAGTACTTACTATGTACCAGGCATTGTTCTAGGTACGTGGAATGCATTAGTGAAAAGAAAAAAAAAAAAAAAAAAAAAACAGATAAAAATCCCTGCCCTCACAGAGCTTATATTCTATTGGGGAAAAAATGAACTATGTACAAGAAACATAACAAATAAGTAAATAATATGATATGTTAGAAGATTCATCCCATTAGACCCTCTCTCCTCCTCACTGCTGTCTCAGAAGTCTGATCCTGTTTCCATCAGCTCCTCCAGGCTTCACTTCTTATCAACGTCAGAGTCCACAACTGATCATCATAATCAGTCCCTTCTAAACACCCTTAACCTCCTTCCTCCTCCCGCACCACTCGACCACACTCACCTGAGAAAAACCCAGACCTCAACAAACTGAACCACCTGACTTCTTTGGCCCTCCACCTGTGCAGCTCAGGGCTCCCAGAGAAAATCTCACAGCACAGCAGATAGCTGACACCATCAACCATAATCACCAATCTCAAAAGCAATCCTACCACACGCCACCACCTTCCGTGACAAATATTTCACATATTCCTCATTCATAAAATATAGCAAGCTTCCCCATCCCCTTTTCAACTGACAGCTTTATGCTACACCTCAGTGAAAAGGTAAAAAGAAACAGAAATAATATAAGCTAACTTTGCATGCTCAGCACATATCAAGCACCATTTAAAACATTTTACACAAATTCATTTACTCCTAACAAAAAAGTAAGTGCTGTTATTATCCCCATTTTACAAGTGAGAAAATCAAAGCAAGAGAGATTAACTTGCCCAAATGTCACACTTTATTCTAATAAATGGGGAAAAAAAAGAGGGATTCAAACTCAGGTGATACAGATGTTAACTATTCAACAATGCCTCTCCACCATCAGACAAAAACTTGTCTCACCTTTGCGGTTAATCTACAAACCTTTCTGTATCTCAATTCATCTTCTCTTTCATCTCCCATCCTTCCCCCATTAAAGGCAATCCCCTCCCCTCTGCTCTGGATTCCCTTCTGTGTTCCCTCCCCCAGGACCATGAATCAACTCTTCCTCCCCTCCATGTTGTTACCAACTTTTCCAGTATCTTAGCATCTCAGCAGCATCTCATATATTTGACAACTCCTTCCTTCTCAAAAAATTCTCTTGGCTTCCATGGCAATCCATGGTTGGAATACACCATCCCCAATTTCTGGCTACTCCTTCACAATTCCTACATTCTCTCTTTTTTCCTCTACCAGACTTCAAAATTCTGGATTTCTGTGGGTTCTGTCCTAGGCCTTCTCCATTTTCTCTATTCTCTCTAGAAGGTCTTATCCACTGCCATGGCAGAAACAATGCTATCTGTTGACCAAATTTTTTATTTTCCTCTTCCAGGGCACATAGAAAGACTACATTTCTCAGCTTCTCTTGTTGTTAGGTTAGGTCCATGTGACTGGATTCTAGCCAGTGGGATATCAGCAGGGATTAAACATACTACCAAGGCTGGCCACAAAACCCCCCAAGAGATCACTCATTCCTGCTCTTCCCCTTCTATGACAACCTTAGAGGTCGCACATTTAAAAGGATGGCAGCACAAGATGTAAAGAGCCCAGAGGTTCACCACATGGAGAATTACCTACAAAAGCTAAGCTGACAGACAATGCACTGAGATATGAATGAGAAATAGACATGTTTTGATTGAAACCCCTGAATTTGGGAAGTTGTCTGCTAAAGAAACTAGCATTACTTATTCTGATTAATCAACTACCATGTCTTTAAATATTGTCTTTATTTGATGATTGTTAAATGTGTATCTCCAACTCAAACTTGTTTGAATTCCAAACTATATGTCCAACTGTATACTGAACATCTCTTCCTGAGTAATCAGCACCTTAAGAATACCTCTTCCAGGGGCACCTGGGTGGCTCAGTCGGTTGACCGTCTGACTTCGGCTCAGGTCATGATCTCACAGCTCGTGAGTTCGAGCCCCGTGTCGGGCTCTGTGCTGACAGCTCAGAGCCTGGAGCCTGCTTCTGTTTCTGTGTCTCCCTCTCTTTCTGCCCCTAACCCACTCGCATTCTGTCTCTGTCTCTCTCAAAAATAAATAAACATTAAAAAAAAAATTTTTTTTCTAAAAAGAATACCTCTTCCAACCCACTTCTCCCCAATAAGCCCTAATGATACCAATCATCCTACTGCATAAGCCAGGAACTTAGGACTCATTTTTAACTCTTTCCCTCATTCTATATCCAAGTTCTGTCCATTTTCCCTCTTTAACATCTCTCAAATCAGCCTACCACTCTTCAACTCTACTTTTAAACCATCACCATTGTCTTTCACCTGGACTATCACAACAAATTCCTAACTAGTCTCCCTACTTCCATTTTTATCTCTTTCACTTCATTAAGCATAGAGCAATCAAAGTAAATTTTTTTTTTCCAAGTAAACTCTACACCCAATGTGGGGCTCAAACTCATGACCCGGAGATCAAGAGTCACATGCTCTACGGACTGAGCCACCAAGGTGTCCCTATTCAAAGCAAGCTTTTTTTTTTTTTAGTTTTGACAAGTTTTTTTTTAATTTATTAGTTTATTAGTTCATTTGTTTATTTTGACAGAAAGAGAGAGTGTGATTGGGGGAGAGACAGAGAGAAAGAGAGAGAGAGAGAGAGAGAGAGAGAGAAAGAGAGAGAATCCCAAGCGGGCTCTATGCTGACAGTGGCACTCAAACCCACAAACCATGAGATCATAACCTGAGCCGAAATCAAGAGTCAGACACTTAACCAACTGAGCCACCCAGGCACCCCCAAAGCAAGATTTTTAGGGCTCCTGCCTGGCTTAGTCCACAGAGCACGTGACTCCTGATCTTGGGGTTATGAGTTCAAGGCTCACACTGGCATGGAGCTTACTTTAAAAAAAAAAAAAAACAGTAAGCTTCTTAAAATTGATGTCAAATCACCTCATTCCAGTGCTTTAAAAACTGCAACAGTTTGCCAGTGAAATTTAAAAGCATATAAATATTAAAATTCCTTATCACACCCTATTAGCATGTATTGATCTGGCTCATACTCTCCAACCTCATATCTTCATTTTCAGTCTGAGATCTCTCCTATCATCATCCTATCCTAAAGCCTTTCCAAAAAAAAAAAAAAAAATACCCCCCAATTATCCATCTAGCAAACTTCTATTTATTCAAGATAATTCATGAATCACCTCCTCCAGGAAGCCTTCCATAATCCCCTTCTTCTTCCTCATCACCTCTTCCCCAACCTCAAATAAAGAATTAGGCTTATCACCTCTGATATTCCATTATATTCTATAACAGTTGTGATCGTACTTGTTACAACATAACTATCTTAAAATGATTTTCTATTCCCATGAGATTATGTACTCTTTAAAGTAAGGAACTATGGGGCGCCTGGGTGGCGCAGTCGGTTAAGCGTCCGACTTCAGCCAGGTCACGATCTCGCGGTCCGTGAGTTCGAGCCCCGCGTCGGGCTCTGGGCTGATGGCTCGGAGCCTGGAGCCTGTTTCCGATTCTGTGTCTCCCTCTCTCTCTGCCCCTCCCCCGTTCATGCTCTGTCTCTCTCTGTCCCAAAAATAAATAAACGTTGAAAAAAAAAAAAATTTATAAAGTAAGGAACTATGTCTAAATCATCTCCCTAGCCCCAAGGACTAGCAGAAAGTAGCCTCTCAAATATTTGCTAATATGACTCCAAAGCCACCATCCCTATCACTAGACTGTTTCATATTACATTCCTACAGTTAGTTCCTGGTGGGTTCTTTACATAGTAAGTACAAGTAAGTACCAAGTAATTTTTTTAAGTTTTACTTATTTTAAGTAATCTCTATACCCAACATGAGGCTCGAACTCACAACCCCAAGATCAAGAGTCATGTGCTCTTCCAACTGAGACAGCCAGGCGCCCCAAGTACAAGATAATTTTATGTTGAATGATCTACCTATAAGAAATGAGAATTTTGCATTCTTCAAATGTTCACCTGAAATCTATCACTAACCAGGTGAAAAAAAGGATTCTTCAGAAATAAAACTTGGCCCTATCTTCCGGAGCTCTCTCTCATTGGAAGTCTGGTTTAATTAAAGAAGGTGACTTCATAGTGAAACAGATTATATATAATTAGTGCCATCTTCTAATTCAGGAAAATCGCTAACATCTAACACCAATGAGATGCATCTAATGTCTACAAGTGAGAAAATTTAAGCAGCCATAACACATCTTCCTAATATGCCAAAAACCAAAGACTTATCCAATAAGCATGGATTATTTTTACAATCAGAAAAAAAATAAGAGGAAAAAAATATGAGGCAGAAAATGGAATGTGAATTATTCCTTATTTTTCACTGAAGACTGCAAGAATATAGCTAGTATTTCTCGCTCTACCTGTTATAAAATATTACTAACCTTGCATTTCCAAAATAAACACTTCTAGGATATACAGACAGAACTTTGAGGGAATTTGGAGAAACTTACCAAGAATTGTACATTGTGTTCACTTTACTTTCTAATAAGCGTCACAAGCCAAGACAGTATTGATTACTATTAGTAAAGATCCAATTTGATTGTCAAGAGGCCTGGGCTTCTGTCCAAGGACAATTAATCAGATAGGTGAGCTTAGTATCTCACCAAGCCACAATAATTAAGAATCTAATTTTTGGAAGCCAAGATATTCCAATACAATAATAAAGAAAAGCTTTATTCCTGGCCCTTCGTTCCCAGTAGAGGGAGAAATAAAGGCACACAACTCTATTTCTCAGAGAGGCATAAAGCTGCCTGAGTTAGCGCCTTACCTGCTGCTACTACCTCCAGTCAGTGTCACATTCCTTCCATTAATCTAATGGTAAGTCAGTATTCTGATCTCTGTCACTGCCAGCCTCCAGATTACATTAGAATTCTGGTATTATACCGCTTTTCTAATCCCAAATTTTAAAAATCACTTTGGCAAGGACTTCTTTATGATTTTGTTTTTCTCACAAATCAGTGCAGGAGATAACTCTAATAAAAGAATCCAGGAAACATGCTCCAAACTAGAAAAGAAGCCAGGCATCTAAGTTTAGAGATTTATTCATAACTCCACAGAGAAAACCACATGTAAAACAAAGGATTCACTACTAAGTTAGAGATGGTAATGGGAAAAAAGTCAAAACGATTGAAGATTTAAGACCTACGAAGAAAAATATAAAGAATTGTGATCAATTCATTTGAATAAGTACAATGATTATAAAATACAAACGGTTTTCACTTCAAGTGCAAATACACGTAAAAATGGTTAGAGCCTAAAGAAAAAGGGGCACCTGGGTGGCTCAGTCAGTTAAGTGTCCGACTTCGGCTCAGGTCATGATCTCGTGGTTCTAAGTTCGAGCCCCACGTTGGGCTCTGTGCTGACAGCTGAGAGCGAGAGCCTGCTTGGGATTCTGTGTCTCCCTCTCTGTCTGCCTCTCCCCTGCTCATGCTCTGTCTCTCTGAATCTCAATAAATAAACACTAAAAAAAGTTTTTAAAAGAAAAACATTTCCTCATTCTAAGACTTGCTTAGGTTATCTTTCAATATCACTTGTCCACAGTGGATATGGCTTTGACAAGATTTTATATAAAATGTGAAGAAACGCTGACAAATTGAGGAGAACCTGAATAAAAAGTGACAAGAGAATCTCTTCCAACAATTTTAAATAACTAGTCAGACATACTATACACATGTACATAATAAGCAATCATGGGGGCGCCTGGGTGGCTCAGTCGGTTAAACGTCCGACTTTGGTTCAGGTCATGATCTCACAGTTCATGGGTTCAAGCCCCACATGGGGCTCTGTGCTGACAGCTCAGAGCCTGGAGCTGTTTCAGATTCTGTGTCTCCCTCTCTGCCCCTCCCCTGTTCATGCTCTGTCTCTCTCTGTCTCAAAAATAAATAAACGTTAAAAAAAAAAAAAGCAATCATGGTTTACTACAAAACCTTTTAATTTTTGTTGCAAAATACCTTCTAGAATAAGCAGTAATAGTTAAAATTTAAATCTCTCACTCTTGCAAAAAAAATAATAAAATAAATAAATAAAATAAAATAAATCTTTCACTCTTCAAAAGACATTGTTAAGAAAATGAAAAGGCAAGCCACAGATGGGAGGGAAAAAAATTTAAGCATATATCCAACAAAGGGCTTGTATTTACAGCTCAACAATAAGATAAAAACCCAATTAAAAAATCAGTACAAGACTTGGACATTTCACAAAAGATATGTGAATTGCCAAGAAACTCAACATCAAACCACAATATTACTAAATACCTACAGTCGGTAAAATTAAAAAGACTGGTCATACCAAGTGTTGGAGAGGATGTGAAGCAGAGAACTCTCATACATGGATGGTGAGAATGTATAATGTTATGACTTTGGCATGTTAAGACTTTGGCATCTTTTTAAAAGGTTAAACATACACCTACCATATGATCCATTCCTGTCCCAGAGATTTACACAGAGAAATGAAAGCCTATGTCCAGACAAATAACCATACAAGTTAATTTGTAATAGCCAAAAACTGGAAACAACCCAAATGACGGATCAGCAAGTGAATGGATAAACAAATGTGATATATCCATAACAATGGATACTCAGCAATAAGGGATGAACACGTATACATACAAAAACACGGATAAATCTCAAAATAATGCTGAAAGAACCCAGAGACCTCCCCCTCAAAAAAGTGTACGTATTATATGTTTCCATTTCTTTTTAAAAATTATAGAAAATACAAACTAATCTATAGTGACAGAAAGTATGTAGGAAGTTGCCTGAGGAGGAAGGGATTACCAAGGGGCAGGGGAAGCTTTGAGAAGTGATGGTTATCTTCACTATCTCCATTGTGGTGATGGTTTCATGAGTGTTTCAGTGAAGTGTGTGCACGTGTGTGGTCAATATTTACCAAACTGCACTTTAAATTTAAGGCTTACTGTGAGTCAAACTCAATAAAGAGGCAAAATTTCACATTAAAAAAAAGCAAACTCTAGTCTCACGGTCGATCCATTTCACCACTGGGAAACTTCCCCTCCTCTTCAGCCCTCCACCTCAAGACTGACACTTGTCCTTTCTCCTCCCGAGAACACTGGACAGTTCACAAACTTCTGACTAAGCTTCAAAGTAAGGCTCACTGTGTTCTTGGGTCCTCTGCTCCTACCACACAAACCTCCGGTCTACCTTCCCGTTCGCAATAAAATAGTTAGCCTTACTGGTGAGTGACACTTGCCCCCACCCACCGACCCACCCCCCTCCGATCCATTTTCCCTAACACTCAACCACGAAGCTTCATCGGACAGAGCACATCTCGGTCCTGAAATACCACAAACAATCACTGAACCACCGAAAGCTGCGCCCCTCAGACGGCCCACCCCTGGGTCAACCGGTAAGCAGGCATTCGAACACTCCCCCTCCCAGTCCGGGTTACCTGCCACAGGCTGGCCGCGCCGCGGACAGTTCAGCCACCGCGGCGGGATCTTGTTATGAGCCATGTCTCGGGGCCGTGCAGAGCCACCCCCTCCACCAACGTTCGCCGCGCCAACGCCACCGCCTCCTTGCGATCGGCTCTGCACTAGGGGTCCGAGGCACCCGGATCCCGGCCGGGGTCCAAATCCCAGCAGCTTCTACCCGGGAAACGTCAGCGGTGGCGCGCCACTTTCATTCAGGATCAACTCCACCGCTCTAAGCAAGCCCACAATGCAGCGCTACTTCCGCCCCCAAAGGCCCCACCCACTTCTTTCCGAGGTCAGAGGGGAAGACCAAGAAGCTCCGTAGAGGGACGGGAAAGAGTTAAAGCCTTGGCGAATGGAAGGGACGCGTCTGACGTCGCCCCGCCCCGCCGAGATTCCGGCGCGCTCTTTGGGCAGCTTTGCGCAAGCGCAGGTGGCATTGTACGGGTCCCTGCAGAATGACACGTATTTTTTCCCACCTAGACAGCCTATACCTCCCCGAAAATGTAGGGAAGCCAAGCCTCTTTCACGCGTAGACTGATCCGCAGCTTCCCCAAAGGCATGTATTTTACTGGTGAAAGGGTCCTTCTCACCACTGTTACAGATCTAAAGCCTAATCGCCCTTTTTTCTGCCAAGCTTGACGTCCTGGCGGGATCTGGGTTTGATCTGGAATTTGGGAAGTTCTCCCTGATGCGGTTCAGGGGAACAAGCCTTAGAGAAATTATAAGGGAGAGAAATTGGAATGCCAGAAAAGAAGAATTTGGGGAGGTGTACTTCTAAGGATCTATGAAGTATCTAAAATTAATCCCAAAGCATTTTTCGAGAGTTTTGTTTACATTTCTGAAGAAAAGTTTCCGCGTATTTGGGAGTGTCGGGGGGGGGGGGGCCATGTCTCAAAGTTACTAACTTGTGTATAATTGTCAAAGGGAGGAAGTGCCGGCCGGAATACCCACCAACTGGCGGTGTTCCTTGCCTTACCAAACAAACGGTCTTTCCCTTCGAGTTAAGCAGGGGTGATTGGAAGCATTTTATAAACTCGGTCCTGTAATAAGACCTGTAGTTACCAGAGTAAAGTATTAAACGTAAAGCTGGATAAGGGGAAATTAATTATAATGTAGCAGTTTGGTTTTAAACAATGCTATATTTGAACTGCAAGGTTGTGAGGTCGGGTGGGGGGTATATTTTAAAGAGTCAGTGGGAAATTTGGGAGGCAGCTCAGCCCCTGAATGCCTGGACTCTCTCAGTAAGATTCAGAATTCCCCCATAAAGAAAGAGGGGCCAATGGCTATCTCTCTGAGAGCCTGAGTTAGGTAACACTCCTGGTCTACCTTGAAACCCTGTAAGGTCCACCTTACAACTACTGACCTTTTTGTGAGTCTGTCACACCTCTTCTGACAGGACAAGATAAGATCCAGTTTCCTTACATACCAGAAGTCGGCCTAAATAGTGCCCAATTCTCTGCATACCATGCCCAGAGTGATGAAATGTTTGATCCTCCAAATCTCTACGGATGGAAAAGGTGAGCCTAATCTTGGGAGAATATCTCACTTTTCGGTTTATTCTGACATGTGTGTAAGGGTGCTCCTATCTGGCTTCCCAGAAGTTGGCAAAATGTCAACGAGTGATAGTCGTTGTTTTGTGTGTTCTTGGTTTTTGGTTTTTGTTTTTTTTTATCAATTCCTATTTTCCCTCACTGGCAGGGACTAAGTTGGTATCACGTATGCTCGGCTTCCTTCCTCATTCTGGTGACCCCCCCCCCCCACCACCACCTCCACCTCCTGCCTGTACTTTATCAGCTACAGTACATAGAAGAAATTCGGAAGGAGATCATGGTGGGCTAAGCTTGGAGCAAAGAAGGAACATGAGTCACATCTCACATAGAGGTTGAGGTTCTAAGCTCAGGATATGGGGCCAAGGAAAACAAACTCAAAACTCTGTTCCACTGCTGAGCACCAAATGAAGTCACTGACTGGCATTTAGGGTCATGTACAAAAAAGAGCGATCTTCAGACAACAGACCCACACTTTTCACAGCCAGTTTCTTCCCTCTAAGCTTCACATCTTCCTCGAGGGCATAAGTTCAGAAGCAGAACAATAAGTAGCCTCTCCCTCTCTTGCTTGCCTGCACAGGCCCAGGTAAGTTGATAGGAGTGGGTACAACGCGACTTCTTTGCAGTCAGATTCATAGCTGCTAACAGCTACTCTAATGTTGTAAGCCAAAAGAGGATGTACTGTGAAGCTTCTTATTTGCACAATCTCCTTCCAAGCCTGATAAGGTATTAGTAATTTTATGTTTTTAACTTTAAGTTTAGGCCTGTTATTAGTTTAATTGTGGGCAAGCAAATAGATATGTTGAAGTCCTAACCCTTAGTCCCTCAGAATTTGAACTTATTTGGACATAGGATCTTTACAGAGGTAACCAAGTTAAAATTTGGTCATTAGAGTGGGCCCTAATTCAGTGGGACTGGCATCTTAGGATAAGGAGAAATCTGGACTTGAAGACAGGCTTACACAGAGGGGAAGATGATGTGAAGACACAGGGAGAAGACAGCCATGTGACTAGAGGAATGCATCTATAAGCCAAGGAATACCAAAGATGGCCAGCACATACCAAAAGCTAGAGGCAAGGAAAGATTCTCCTCTGGGGCTGTCAGAGAGGGCATGGCCCTGCCTACAACTCGGTTTCAGACTTCTAGCCTCCAAAACTGTGCGGCAATCATCTGTTGTCTTAAGCCACTCAGCTTTGGGTACTCTTTTGTAACAGCTCCAGGAAACTGATACAAGGACCCTAAAAACTTGGATCTGCCCTTGTTGCAACCCATGCTTTCTGGATCTAAAGCTCTTGAAGCCAGTGTCCTCTGGACCAAAGTCCCTAACCTTAGTATAAATGCAGACAACTTTTCCCAATCCCTTTTAAAGGGAAATTTACCTGGCACACTCTTAGGGTTTTAGTGCCCAAAAGTCTGTTCTAAAGAACTCAAGACATTCAGCCATTAGTACTAAATCACTCTTTGCTGTAAGAGCACTGAGATCTTCAAAGGCAGTATTAGGTATTTCTTCAGGTGGCAAGCATTAATTCAAGTATCTGCCAGCATCTCCATAGTCCTCACTGCCCAGGGATTTACCATCCCTGTTCCTGAGGTGGGATTCCATCCCCAGAAAATGCCCTTAGACCCAGACGTTCATCTTCCAACAGAGGACTCTTCCACTGACAAAGCATCACAAACTGGGGGGCTTAAAACAACAGGAATTGATTCTCTCACAGTACTGGAGGCTAGACATTCAAAAATCAAGGTGTTTGAAATCAAGGCTAACAGGGCCACCCTTTTTCCAAAGCCTCTGGAGAAGTATCCTTCCCTGCCTCTTCCAGCCTCTGGTAGCCCCAGTCATTCCTTGGTTCCAACCTCTGCTTCTGTCTTCACATGGCCAACACCCCCCTGTGTCTGTCGTCAAGATGACGTTCTCCTGGGGCGCCTGGGTGGCTCAGTCAGTTAAGCGTCCGACTTCGACTCAGGTCATGATCTCATGGTCCGTGAGTTCAAGCCCCGCGTCGGGCTCTGCGCTGACAGCTCAGACCCTGGAGCCTGATTCGGATTCTGTGTCATCCTCTCTCTCTGACCCTCCCCTGTTCATGCTCTGTCTCTCTGTCTCAAAAATAAATAAACATTAAAAAAAAAAAAAAAATGACGTTCTCTTCTCTCTGTGTGGCTATGTCCTAATTTCCCTCTTCAAATGACCCCAGTCATATTGTAGTAGGGCCTAACCTATTCTAGTAAAACTTCATTTTACCTTGATTCCATCTGCAAAAACCCTATTTCCAAATAAGGTCATGTTCACAAGTACCAGAGTTTAGAAGTTCAATGTATCTTTTGAGACAATTCAACCCATAACACCCACCCTTACCTCTGGAAGCATGTCCAGGCTTGCAGAAACAAGCTTTTCTGAACCCAGGAATTTGACTGCTGTATGTTACAGGGGCTGAGGGCAGGCCACTCCAAGATAGGTCACTTTGGCGTGAAGATTATTCTGAGCTGAAGGCAATTGAGACCTTGTGGATTCAAGAGAAACTTTTGTCTCTTCCTTAACTGCATGGAAGAATCTAAATTGGGGGGTCTTTCCCAGAATAAGGATAAACCTTATCTGAGTGACCCATGTCTATTGCAAGGCAAACATCTAATTACCAAACATCTCTTCGTCTTATTGCCCCATGGTGTGCATTCCTTTTCTTTGAAGTCCCAGACCCCTACCCCTTCTCTTTAGTTGGGGATGACCTCATTTTGCTTGACGGTCTTTGGAATTTCCACGTCTTTGAGGATTCCCTGTACAGACACTATTAAATTTTATTTTCTCCTGTTTATCTGTCTCATGTCAATTTGATTGTTAATCTAGCTAGAAGGACCTTGAAGGGGACAAGAATTCTTGCTCCCTGAAAATGTCTTCCTTTTTAAGAGTATCATGCAGTTTTTTAGAAAGTCAGAAACTGAGACAGAGACCTTAAAAATCACCTTCCATGTCCCTCCCTGGTTTTGTATATTGCTAGCAGCTGCAGAGAATGAAATATATGAGCAAACTCAAAATCACCGTCTCTTCCCACTTTCCACCAACAGTGCTACACCTGCTTGAAGAGTTTCAAGTCTGTAGTCCGTGCTTTCAAACTTAGTCTCCCCAGAGGCTCCAGGTATTTTCTCAGTGATCCGAGACTTCTAAAGCCCAATTTCATGTCTACACATTGTTAAAAGATAAACTGAGGCATATTAAAAATGTTAAGAGAAGGGGCACCTGGGTGGCTCAGTCAGTTAAGCATCTGACTCTTGATTTCGGCTCAGATCATAATCTCATGGCTCATGAGATCGAGACCCAAGTCAGGCTCTGTGCTGACAGCTTGGATCCTGCTTGAGATCCTCTCTCTCTCTCTCTCTCTCTCTCTCTCTCTCTCTCTCTCTTTCTCTTTCTCTCTCTCTCTCTCTCAAATAAATAAGCTTTAAAAAAAGAGTTCATTTGAACAAAAATCATTTTGAATTGGGGCTTGCTAAACTGGAAATGGTTTGAATCACTATGGGGACAGGAGCCAGGGGAAAGACTTATGCAGAGAAGGTGTAGAAGCAAAGAAAATAAATTATATTTGGCTATACCTTAAAGCCTAGTTGGCTGTTTGGGATTAGTTGTCCTTAGCATTTTGATTTCATAACCTGGAGGCATTTACAGGCTTAGATTTTGGTTTGCTTACGTAGCCTGCCATGACATTAGAGCCACTTCAGTCTAATGGCCTCCTTGTTTAATTCATTCAACATCAATTCCCAAACAAGGACTCAATATGACGACTCCAGTTCCAGGGGTGCAAATACATGCCCAACCCTGAACAGGCTCCTACATAGAGAGATCTGATTCCCCACCCACATGTTTGTGCAAGAATATTACATCTCTATTTTCTATTAATCAACCTAATCTTAATTCTGAATCCCTTCCTACTAAATAGGTAGTGTGGGGGAGGAAAAATAATATTTCCTCTACTCTTCTGAGTTTTTAGCCATTATCTCCTGTAATAAGAGAGATTAACAAGAAAAACAAAGTTTATTAATATGTATACATCAGGTATAGATGGGAGATACTCAGGGACACTTAGTAACACTTCCCACCAGAAGGCCCAAGACACCACCTTGAATACCATCTTCAAGTAAAGACGAAAGAAAGATGTTGGGGGTGGGGGGTGGTGGTGTGCATTTATGTGGAGTGACCAGGGAAAGCAGAGTAAAATGTAAACTTTGTTATGCAGATTTAAGTGGCGCTTTCTCTGTTGATAAGTTTCTTATAATTTTAGAGTCATCTTTCTCTTCCGGGTACCAAAAGGGACACATGCTCACGAATGGGGGTTTCCTTTCCCCTATAAATGGTGAAATTCCCTTACACAACAGTAACTTCCACTCTTTTCAGAATTTCTTCTGTGTCTGCTGTTGCTCAAAAATAACCAGTTCAAAATAATCTTTCTTCCAAAGAGGTATTCTTCAGCAGGAAATGTTAGCACTGGCATTTGGGGGAGGGGGGTTCCCCCACTTCTATGCCTAGAATTACATCTTCGTCCCAGGGGCTCAGACAATATATCCCCAGGCAAGGTTGGCTTCCTGCACTGACACTTGACATGACTCCTTCAGCTCTCTACTGATCATTGACCGTACTATGGGAGAAAGGGCATCTTTTGTGAGGCTGGAAGCCCTATTGCACAGGCCTTTTCTTTCTGAATGCACCTGTAGCTATTTCTCTCCGTGGCACTACAAGAGATCAGGGCCCAGTAACCAAAATCTAGAGTCTGGAGAAATATCCAATACTTTCCTTCACTAAGCAGACAGTCCCCCAGCAAGGATTAAATAAGTACATGTGACTGGATAATGTTTTGAGAAATTAACTTTTTTGGTTCAATGACAGAATGGACATATCTCATGAGAGAAGCATCAAAGATGATTCCAGTCTTCCTGTTCTACATAGGAAGGTCTCCAACTTTCTCACTAGCTCCAAGAATCCTAAGTCTATTATTTCAAATATAACAAGGAGCATTAAAAATTGTATATTGGGGGGCGCCTGGGTGGCGCAGTCGGTTAAGCGTCCGACTTCAGCCAGGTCACGATCTCGCGGTCTGTGAGTTCGAGCCCCGCGTCGGGCTCTGGGCTGATGGCTCAGAGCCTGGAGCCTGTTTCCAATTCTGTGTCTCCCTCTCTCTCTGCCCCTCCCCCGTTCATGCTCTGTCTCTCTCTGTCCCAAAAATAAATAAACGTTGAAAAAAAAAAAGAAAAAAAATTGTATATTGGATCATTTCTTCTGCATGATGATAAGTTGGACATATTTGAGTTAAAAAAAGGAACTAGAATTCCCCATTTCTCTACAACCAAAAATTAAACTGTGTATGGCCACTAGATGGAGCTAAAAACCAGGTAATCAAGCCTTCTACTGTTTCATTGACCAAGAAAGTAGGTCAGTGAGTCAGGTTCTTCAATTACATTATGTGTGTGCCTGCTCCAAAGGTTGAATTTGGCCCTGGTTCACCAAATTCAGAATAACAGGTCAGTCTAACCTACAAGTGATTGAATAACAGTGACTAGCAGAGTGCCTCCGCTGTGCAGTTTACACAACTTTCTTCAATGGAAAATATAAAAGATTAGAAGGAAAAATAAGTAACTGCTTTCTAAACATTACTGTCAAGTCATGATGGTGTTCAGAGATATAAATAGCTATCTGTTTCTGTGTGCCATAAAAAAAAAAAAAAACTTACTTCTACTTTGAATTATGCAGAACGTTGTCTGACTTTCCATTTAAGAATAATAAAATTTTATGTATGAATTATGCTTTACCTTGCACAAAATGTTCAGAGATTCTCCAATTTGTGTCAATCCTCACAGTTCCATAAGGTAGACATTGCTATCATCTCCAGTTTATAGATGAGGAAACAGGTTCAGAGAGGTTCAGTAACTTGCCCAAAGCCTCACAGCTTGGAAGCTAAAGACCTAGGCTGTGAGGTGCTGTGCCATGCTGGAACCTGCCAGCAGTCAGGAGACCTTTGTTCATAATCCAAGCTCTGCCACCCATGCATATTAGGCTTTGAAGAGGGGAAATCACCCTTCAAGACCTGATTTGTTGTTTTCCCACTTGAAAATTATTAGATGGTCCCTAAGGCAAAGTGCCTTAAACTTAAATGCACTCAATCCCTTGGGATCTCTTTAAAATGTAGGCTCTGATTCATGAGGTCCGGGGCAGGGCTGAGATTCTGTATTTCTTTTTTTTTTTTTTTTTTTTTTTTAATAAGATGGCAGCTTTATTATTTTTTAATTATTTTTTAATTTTTAATTTTTGAGACACAGAGAGAGAGAACATGAGCGGGGATGGGGCAGAGAGAGAGGGGGACACAGAATCCAAAGCAGGCTTCAGGCTCTGAACTGACAGCACAGAGCCAGACGTGGGGATCGAACCCACAAACCACGAGATCATGACGTGAGCTGAAGTCAGATGCTTAACCTACTGAGTTACCCAGATGCCCCAAATTTATAAAAAACATTTTCGCCTACATTAACTCATTTGATCCTACCAAAACTTGGTGAATTAGATAGAGAAGATATTTTCCCCATCACAGATGAAGAGACAAAGTCTCCAGAAAGGTTATGACAGACATAGCCAGTGTCTCCTGACTCCAACTGTCAAGCGCCTTTCACCGCACCACACCGCTTCCCTACCCTACCTCATGGTTCAACATGCATATAAATCTATGAGCAAGGAGTGTGGCTGTGCTATAGATAAAGGAAGAAGAGAGAAAGATGTGGCATAAGCTTGGGATCACCTTATTAGGAGAAATGAACGAATGAGTAGTACATTGAGGCAGGTTGATGTCTAGGGAACATCTGAAGTTTCTGGTGATGTATTTCAAAATGCCAGGTTTGGATTCCACAGAATGCTAACTTCAAAGGTCATTGACTCACTTATCGAATGGTTGTCTTTTTTTTTTTTTCTTTTAAGTTTACTTATTATTTTGAGAGAGAGAGAGAACACAAGCATGCAAGCAGGGGAGGGGAAGAGAGAGAGAGAAAGAGAGAGAATCCCGAGCAGGGTCCTCATTGTCAGCACAGAGCCCGATGCGGGGCTTCATCTCACTAATTGTGAGATCATGCAGAGCCGAAATCAAGAGTTGGACACCTAACTGACTGAGCCACCCTAGCTCATAACGGTTATCTTCCATTGGGCCCTAGTTTTAGGCTCAGAAAAAGTATACTTTAAGTCTACTCTTTTCAATTCATATTTCTACTGAATGCTGACTATGTGAGGAAATCCAGAGATTACAAAGATGAAGACCCATCATTGAACCATAAAAAGCTTATTATTTAGTAGGGAGGACTTATTATTTCCATTACTCATGTATCGATTCATTTAAAAATATGATGTAGCACCTTGCTATATGTCATGTACTATCCAAGGAGAACAGTGACAAATGAACACAGCAAGGCCCTGACCTCAATGACTTTACTTGGCCAGTACAGGATATGGAAAAAGTCAGCATAAGCGCCACAGGGGGGCGCTGTGGGGGGCTGCCCACCCTTCCACGAATCACAGAGAGGGATATCTGTCCCAATCTTGAAGAGTCAGGGGAAGCTCCCAAGAGGAAGTCACATAAGCTGAGCTGAGCTGGGGGTCTGGGGGACCATATGTGCAAAGGTCTAAAAGCAATGGTGTGTGGTAAATATTTAACAACCATCTCTCTGGGGATAGGCAAGCACGCCCTAATTTGTAGATTTTGCCGATGTCCTTGATATCAATACTCCCACCAAGGCAGACTTTAAGCTCCCAATATGACATCCCTAAACATGGGTTTGGGAAGAAGTAAGTACTTCACAAGCAGGTACAAATCAGTTCTAGAGTACCACTGCCTAGAGGTGCAAGTATATGCTGTGAGGAACCCCAAGCAACTCTGTGGGGTGTGTGAGGCTTCGGCAGCAGGTAGGGGAGGTGAGTGCAGATAGAAGAGGGAATAGGGAGAGGAAGGCTGGAAAATGACCAAATGCCACTTCAGAGTTTGGAGGTGATCCCAAGGTAAATATGGAGTCATTGAATGGTTGTTGTTTTTTTAATGTTTATTTTTGAAAGAGTGAGAGAGAGAGAGCACGTGTGCGCAGATCTTCTGTTCCCCTCTGTCTCTCTGCCCCTCCCCAAACCCGATGTGGGGCTCAAACCCACAAACCGTGACATGACCTGAGCTGAAATCAAAGTCAAACACTTAACTGACTGAGCCACCCAGGTGCCCTTCATTGAATGGTTTTAAGAAGGGAGTGACCCCATTGAGAGTAATATATAGAGAGTAATGGAGACAGAAGCCTGATTACAGTATTCTGCGGTGTGAATGAGAAGTGATAAAGTGGACAGAGTGGAGACAGTGAGTGCAGGCAATACCTATACTTGCCTTTGAAGCAAAAGGAGCAAGGAGCTAAGGCAGTAACTGTTGGAAGCCAAACTTGAAGCCAAAGGGTTTGATTCAGAGATTTTTTTTTAATATAAAAAAAGATGATTACACTTCAGTGAATTACAATTCAATGAATATGACAAAAAGCCAGTGGGGAGAGAGATGAGGGGACAACTGATGGAGTGCGCCCTCTGAGGACAGGGAAGGATAGGATCCCAGGTACAGGATAGAGTACAGGATAGAGTAATAGAAGTACCATGAGATTACAGGGTTGTAAGTTCATGACCCATGTTGAGGGTAGAAATTACTTAAAAATAAAAAGAAATCTTAAAAAAAATAAAATACAATAGAAGTACCATGAGATTTAACGTTTTATTCATGCTAAAAAAAAAAAAAATCCAAAGTAGCACTTTGAAGGCAAGACCCTAGTCAGTTTTACTCAATGCAGTAGCCTCAGAACCTAGAATGATGGCTGGAAATACAGCAGGTATTTGCTGAGTGAATTAACTCATGAATGGATAAAAGTAACCATTATTTAGACACACTTTGAACCAGGACTGTGAAAGTTATTTTCACACATATTCTTTAATTCTTACAACAACACTTAAGAAGTAAATAATTATTTCCATTTTACAGATGAGAAAAGAGAAGCTTAGATTGAGAAATGAAAGAGTTCAGGACGTGCCATCCAAATTACGTTGCTTGGGGCTATTGATTATTTGGAGCTGAAGGTATTTCAGAAACAGCTGATGCAGGAGGGTCTTTCTGATCTACCCTTTTCTACCTAAAAACAAAACCATAAAATTTCCCATGAGAAAAGTACCCTCCCTGTACCAGGAAGAGAAAAACATCCTTATCACCAGAAGACTGGGAATTGACATAGAAATGGGTCTGTACAAACAAACTTACTAATCGCCCCTTTCTTCCACTGGCTTCCTTTTCATTTATCTCCTAGCCACTTTCCCACAATTTACTGCCCTTCACTGAACCCCTTTGTCATACCATTTCTTCACAAATTTATGGTATCTTTGTCTAAAAGGTATAAATGCTTCCTGTTCTGGTCACTTCTTCTAGTCTTCATTTTCTTGTGAAAGCTCTCACGCACATGCAAAAATGTAATAAAATCTGTCCACTTTTCTCCTATGAACCAGTCTTTATCAGTTTAGTTCTTAGGCCCACCTCCAGAACCTAAGAAAGGCGAGGGGAATTTTTCCTCCCACACAGAAACATAACCCATAACCACACAGCTAATGAGTGGCAGGCATGGGATTTGATCCAGGTCAATCTGATTCAAAATTGTGGTTTTACCAATGACTATGGAAAAAAAAAAGACTGTGATTTTAAGTGTCTGGATTCTAAATATTCAATAACTTTGTCAGATTACCATATTAACAAATATTGATGCCTTAACCCACTCCAGACCAATTGAGTTGGAATCCTTGGAAGTGGGGGGCGCGTGAGTGGTTCAGTCAGTTAAGTGTCCAACTCTTGATTACAGCTCAGGTCATGATCTCACCATTTGTGAGATCAAGCCCCCCACCAAGCTCTGCACTGACAGCAGGGAGCCTGCTTGGGATTCTCTCTCTCTCCCTGTCTCTCTGCCCCTCCCCAGCTAGTGCACATGCTCGCTCTCTCTCTCTCTCTTTCTCAAAATAAATAAACTTAAAAAAAAAAAATCCCTGGAAGTGGGACCCAGATGTCCTATTTTAAAACTCTTGTAGGTGATTCTAATGTGCACAGAAGGTTGGGAACTGCTTCCTTGGGTCTCTTTCTAATTTGAGGTTGTAGGTATCATCTACCTGTCATTTTATTTTGAGGCAACATCTCTGCAAGTCCACCAAAGCAAAGATTTCTTCTCCTTTTTCTTGGGTTACTAAAGTACCAGGCACACACAGTGAGTCTCTTGTAATTGGAAAGTGTCAGCAATAACACCTATCCAATACCTTGTGGAGAAATACTAAATATTTGAAGTAAAAATTTAAAATATTTGAGAAAGGAAAAGGAAGACTTTTGCTTACTTGCATCAGCAGAATAAGTAGAAATGAGCTAATTATGGAGAGACAGAATAGCATTACCGTTAAGCATGCTGCCCTTGGAGCCACAAATCCCAGCTCTCATGGTCACTAACTGTATGTCCTTCAGCAAGTCTCTGAACCTCTCCGCTCACTGCTTTCCTCCCCTAGGAAATAGAGACGATGTCAGCAACTCCTTCACAGGATTGTTAAGAGAGTGAAATGAGCTAATATGTGTGAAGCACATGCAGCTCAGAAGCATTCTGGGTCATCTAGGGCTGTTACGTCTATCTTTCCCTGCTAGGGAAAGAGGATTTTGTCCGTTTTCTTGCCAACCGTATCTCAAGTCCTAGAACAGGGCCTGCCACAATGTGGCCTCTCCATAAATGCTGATTATTGTTGTCATTTTTGAAATTAGTTAATTAAAACAAATGTTATGTGGTGTGTGCCATTTAAAAATAGTCATTGATTCTAAAGCTAAAAATATACCATTTGCTCATAAATCATGTTATGCCATCATACTTTCAAAGGAACTTGGTGAGCCACCATAAGATAAAGAAACTGAGGGGCTCCTGGGTGGCTCAGTCGTTTGAGTGTCTGACTCTTGATTTCAGCTCAGATCATGATCCCAGGGTTGGGTTGAGCCCTGAGTGGGGCTCTGCACTGAGTGTGGAGCCTGCTTGAAATTCTCTCTTTCTCTCCTTCCCCTCTCCCCTACTTGTGCTCCCTCTCTGTCTTTCTAAAAGAAAAACAATAAAGAAATTGAGAGCATCGTTTTAAAAATATGGTGAGACATAACTATAGAGAACAAATTGATGGTTACCAGAAGGGAGGTGGGTGGGGGGATGAGTTAAATAGGTGATGGGGATTAAGGAGTGCACTTGCTGTGATGAGCACCAGGTGATATATGGAAGTGTTGAATCACTATATAATACACCTGAAAGTAATATTACACTGTATGTTAACTAACTGGAATTTAAATAAAAACTTTAAAAATATATGGTGAGGGGCACCTGGGTGGCTCAGTCGGTTAAGCGTCCGACTTCGGCTCAGGTCACGATCTCGCAGTCCGTGAGTTCAAGCCCCGCATCGGGCTCTGTGCTGACAGCTCAGAGCCTGGAGCCTGTTTCCGATTCTGTGTCTCCCTCTCTCTCTGACCCTCCCCCGTTCATGCTCTGTCTCTCTCTGTCCCAAAAATAAATAAATGTAAAAAAAAAAAATTAAAAAAAAATAATATGGTGAGACAGTCAAACCTTAAATTTTACATATGTCATCATCCAAATATTTTTTAAATATTTATTTATTTATTTTAAGACAGAGAGAGTAAGCAGGGAAGGGCAAAGAGAGAGAGAGAGAGAGAGAGTCCTAAGCAGACACTGCACTGTCAGGACAGAGCCTGACTCAGGGCTCTATCTCACCAACTGTGATCTGAGCCGAAATCAAGAACCAGAGGTTTAGCCAACTGAGCCACCCAGGCGCCCTATCATCCAAATAATATTGACTTTCGGTTAGATTTAAAATATGCAAAAATGAAAAGCATTAAATATTAAGATTATGGAATTTAGTGATTTTACCCTTTTCCTCAGATTTCTTTCACTATTATTCCACCATCATTTCTTTATCTGTTTTTCCTCCTGACAGCAAACTGAGAGCAACCTCATCTGCTCTTGAGAAAGAGAAAGAAAAGACAGGAACTAGTCCAACAGTTGAACTGCACTGAATAGTTTAATGCTACCCATTTAACAGCTGGAAATTTTTCATGGAATGGTTCCAACCACTCCTCAACTTGGGAAAAAATCATTCAGGAACCTTCTGCCTTACAAGCAATTCATAACCCCTGGCAAAGTTGAATCTAAAAAATATACAACGTGCCTATGAGTCATCCTTAAAATACTTTTCTTCAATAAGCTTCTGTAATGGGGAAAAATTATCATTCCACACAAGCTTCTGAGACTTGTTACCACTTTGCAGATTGAATAACCCTTGGAGACAAGGCAATCTACCGGCTAGACAGCCTGGAAACAGCTTCCAGACCAATCAGCTGCTGGGAAACAGTTTTTGGCCCAATCACCCACCTGGAAACTGTACATGGACCACTCGCTGTCTTCTAAGAACCACTTCTCCTAAAATCTGCCACTGCTGCCTTGCAAACCAAACCAGAGAGAGAAAATATACCTGAATTATTTCTACACTGACCTTGTGAGTCCCAGCCCATCTGTGCCCTTTTGACAAGTACTTCGAACTCCATGCCCCTCAGTGGAATTCATTCTGTATTGAATAATTTTTTGGCCAAGCCCTATCCTTTGTGGAAAGAGGTAAGGAATAAATACATTTAAGAATATATCATTTTGTACATTATAGCGGGTTTTTTTAATGTTATTTTATGTTTTTTTTTTCATTCAAACTAGGTGATTGCCAACCTTAGCTGCACATTGGAATCACCTGGGGAGTATTAAAAATCTTGATGCCCAGGCTTCACCCTGGACCAATTAAATCAGAATTTCTGTCATCAGTCTTTATTAAAGTTCCATAGATTATTCTAGTGTGTGTCAGGGAGCAAGAATGTCCTGTCCCCTTCAAGGTCTTTGTAGCTGGACTAAGAATCAAATTGACACGAGACAGATTAACAGGAGAAAATAAAATTTAATAGCATTCCTAGGGGGAATCCACTCAGACACGGAAATAAGGTATATATGTCATTCTGAATTAAGGAGAAGGGAGTAGAAGTCTGGGATTTCAAAAGGAAAAAATGCAATTCACAGGAAAATGAAAAGGAGTGCATGTTTGGTAAACAAATGTTTGCTGGGCCACTCAAAAACAAGGGGACACAGAGGACTTTGATCAAACAGGCCTTGCTGGATTCCTCCCTGTCTACCGTATCTAGTTCCTAGTGTAAGGTAGTTCTTTATGGTGATAGCTCTCTTCTTGGAGCAGATCCTCTATCTAAATGCTTTTTAGGCAGTTGAGGGGGGAGGTAAAGAACTTTTCCTAAACCTGTTGGATTTCGATTGCTTTTTAACTCAAAATAATCTTCATGCCATAATGGCCTACGCTTGGGGCAGCCTACCCTTGGCCCCTACCTATGCATCTTAAGTTGAAAACAACTGCCTAACTAGATCTTAAGAACTTGCCAAAGGCAAGCAATTTCTTGCATTTTGCATTATCTCACCCTGCCCTGCCTAGACAGTTTTTCTGCCAAGCCCTGGCAATCAGTTGATAGTAAACACACAGGGAGTTTCAGCAAGGTGCCTGGGATCTGGGGTAAGATCAGGACTACGTCACCCTCTGAGCTCTGTAAGGGAATATGGAATAGTTGTAAGAGCTTGTTATTGTGGACTCAGGTCTGTGTTTGAGGTTTATCTCTATCACCATCTAACTCTCTGTCCTAAACTAAGTTAAATGTAAAATGGGGAAATGAAAGTATCTGTTTGAGAGGATGTCATGAAGATCACATTAGATAGTAATAAGTAAAGCACTTAGCCTGGCTCTGGGTACTTGCTCCATAAATAGCCAACTAAGAATAAACACAAAATTGTTGAGATGACCCACTTGCAAAAGTAATCCTTCCTAAGAGATGATTTGTAACATTAGCAGGGCTTAGAAAGTAACCTGCAGTGACAGTGTTCAAAGTGTATCCTCAGGCCTGTTATTTAACTCAACAAAAATGTAATCGAATCAACCCTCCTGTAACTTGAACATTTCAAGTAACATTATAGTAATGGAAGTGTCCTTGCCTGCACAGTCGATAAAAAGAAGAAGGGGCACCTGGATGGCTCAGTGGGTTAAGAGTCCAACTTCAGCTCAGGTCATGATCTCACAGTTGGTGAGTTTGAGCCCCGCATCGGGCTCTGTGCTGACAGCTCAGAGCCTAGAGCCTCTCTTTCTGCTCCTGTGCTGCTTGCGCTCTGTGGTGGGACCATTTTTATTCAAGCTTTTGGGAGACTCTCTTGGATTATTGGAATGATAAGAAAAAAACTGCACTGCTAGTCCAGCTGCAACTTGACTCTTTAGAATCAATAGCCATTTTGGATTCAGGAAATCCTTGGAGAATATCAAACCTTACCCTATTACAAAGCCTCCTGGATCTGGGAGTTAGAACTATACATATAGCAGCCTGGTCTTTTGTCCTTGAGAAACCTCCTCTCAAAACCCAGCACATAGTAGGAAAAACTTTTCAAAATCTAATTACATTTACATTTTAGTTTGTTAGGGCAGGAACTTCTGTTTTTAATTAACCTCTGCTGGTCTCCATCTGCATGCAGGACACACAGTGAACTTGATTCTTCCAGTATCTTCAAGAGGCCTTAGGAATAAATCAATTATAGATCTCTTAACTCTTTCAAGCTATACAGCTTCTGGCTCATGACATTTCACTTTGCACCTGCCTCTCCATTCCCAGCTAGGCATCTTACCAATATGTATCGCTGGTCATAAATGAAAATAGAAATTTCTTCTGCTATGGATATAAAGGGAGGGACTAAATCCGCTTTAAAAAATAGTCTTTTTTATATTCCCCAGAAAAGAAACTATTATTTAATGATTCCAACTATTTTCTAAATGATGCCTTCATATCCTCAATGTAATTGCAGCCCTTTAATAAGCTTTATTTAATAAATAATACTCCTGAGGCTTGAGAGAGCTCATATAGGAGTTAACACGCATAATTTATTTCCCAGGGTATGGATAATATAGACTCAAAATTGTAATTTGTCATCAGTATATACTATGAGTATAACATACAGTGACAATTTTTTCTTTTTTAAAAATTTTTTAAATGTTTATTTATTTTTGAGAGAGAGAGAGAGACAGAGACAGAGATGGAGCACAAGTAGGGGAGGGGCAAAGAGAGAGGAAGACATAGAATCTGAAACAGGCTCAGCTCTGAGCTGTCAGCACAGAGCCCAATGCGGGGCTCAAACTCACAAACCTGTGAGATCATGACCTGAGCCAAAATCAGACACTAAACCAACTGAGCCACCCAGGAGCCCCTGACAATTTTTTCACACACATTCCTAGTTGTTTCACATACATCCCTAGTTGTTCCAGTCACATTTGTTGACATGACTACCATTTTCCCCATTGAGTTTCCCTGGCACCTTTGTTGAAAATCAGTTAATTGTATATGTGTGAGTCTATTTCTGGATTCTATTGTGTTCCATTGATCTATTTACACGAATATTACTCTGTCTTGATGACTGTAGAGCTTCTTAGTAATCTTGAAATCAGGTAGTAAAGTCTTCCGACATTGTCCTTTTTCAAGATCATTTTAGCTGTTCTGTATCCTTTGCAATTTCACATAAACTTTACTACCAGCTTATAAATTTCTTTTAAAATTACCCTGCTTGAATTTTGACTGGATGGCTGTAACTCTATAGATCAATTTACAGAGGGTAGGCATAATACAACTATGGAGGCTTCCAATTCATGAACAATTAACCACTCCATTTATTTAGACATTTATCCCTATAATATTTCATATTTTTACTGTACAGGTTTTGCACATTTTTTGTTAAATTGATTTATTCCTAAGTATTTTATATTTTTATTCTCTTGTAAATCATATTATCTTTTAGTTATATGTATGGCCCAGTAACATAAAATGTATCTTGGTGAATGTTCAATGTGCCTGGGTGCCTGGGTGGCTCAGTCAGTTAAGCGTCTGACTTCAGCTCAGGTCATGATCTCATGGTTTGTGGGTTTGAGCCCCATGTCGGGCTTTGTGCTGACAGCACAGAGCCTGCTTGGGATTCTCTTTCTCCCACTCTCTCTGCCCCTACCCTGCTTGCACTCTCTGTTTCAAAATAAATAAATAAACTTTATAAAAAAAATAAAATAAAATTTTTGGATCATCTAAGTATGTCAGGTCAAATTGGTGAGAGTATTGCTTAAATCTTCTATATCCTTATTGTTATTTTGTCAGTCATTCCATCACATACTGATAAAAGAGTACTCAAATCTCCAAATATAATTACAGATTTGTTTCTTTATTTTCAATTTTTGCTTTTACATACTTTGAAGCTCTGTTATTAGGTGTATATACACTCAGGAATTTTACTTCTTCTTGATCAGTTGCCCCTTTTATTATTACAATACCATTCTTTATCCCTGGAAATACTCTTTTTCTTTAATTTTTTTTTTTTCAACGTTTATTTATTTTTGGGACAGAGAGAGACAGAGCATGAACGGGGGAGGGGCAGAGAGAGAGGGAGACACAGAATCGGAAACAGGCTCCAGGCTCTGAGCCATCAGCCCAGAGCCCGACGCGGGGCTCGAACTCACGGACCGCGAGATCGTGACCTGGCTGAAGTCGGACGCTCAACCGACTGCGCCACCCAGGCGCCCCAATACTCTTTTTCTTTAAATCTGTTTCCTCTGATATATAGAAATACTAGCTTTCTGACGTTCAGTGTTTGCATGGTATAGATTTTTTACTCTTTAGTTTTCAAACTGTGTTTTTATATTTAAATGCATCTCTTGTAGGGGCGCCTGGGTGGCGCAGTCGGTTAAGTGTCCGACTTCAGCCAGGTCACGATCTCGCGGTCCAGGAGTTCGAGCCCCGTGTCAGGCTCTGGGCTGATGGCTCAGAGCCTGGAGCCTGTTTCCGATTCTGTGTCTCCCTCTCTCTCTGCCCCTCCCCCGTTCATGCTCTGTCTCTCTCTGTCCCAAAAATAAATAAACGTTGAAAAAAAAAAAATTTAAAAAAAAAAATAAATAAATAAATGCATCTCTTGTAAATAGTATATAATTGGGTCATGATTTTTATCCATGCTGATAATCGCTGTCTTTTTATCGGACTATTTATTCTGCTTGTATTTAGTATAATTACATTAAAACATTATCATACAAAATACATATAAAGAATTACTAAAGATTAAAAATAAAAAGGCTGGGGGGCGCCTGAGTGGCTCAGTTGGTGAAGCATCCAACTTTGGCTCAGGTCATGATTTCCCAGCTTGTGAGTTCGAGCTCCGCGTTGGGCTCCGTGCTGACAGCTCAGAGCCTAGACCCTGGCAGGTTCTGTATCTCCCTCGCTCTCTGTCCCTCCCCCATTCGCACTCTGTATCTCTCTCAAAAATAAATAAATAATTTTAAAATGGTAAAAAATAAATAAATAAATAAATAAATAAGTAAAATAAAATAAAATAAAATAAAATAAAATAAAATAATAAAAATAAAAAGGCTGGGGCACCTGACTGGCTCAGGGTCTTAATCTCAGGGTCATGAGTTCAGGCCCCACATTGTGAGTGGACCCTAGTGAGAATAAAATTTAAATATTAAATAAATAAATAGGCAAACACTCCAATAGAAAAAAGCGGAAAAGAATATAAAAAGGCATTCCTAGAATAGATGTTCAATTTCCTTAGTAATTATGGAAATAAGAATCCACTTTACATCCATTTGCTTTGCAAAACTTAAAGATTAGTTATATCAAATGTTATGTCAAATATGTCATATATATATATATATATATATATATATATATATATGTCAAGGCATAGGGAAATATGTTGCAGGTGTATTTAAGTCTACCCCTTCATTATTTATTTCTTATTTGTCCCCTCTCTTCTTTGTTCCTCCTTTTTGGTCTTCTTTTGGATTGAGTATTTTTTGTATTCCAGCCTATCTCCTCTATTGGCTTTTTTTCTAACATTTTTAAAGTGATTGCTAAAGATTACAATATGCATCCTTAATTCATCACAGTCTACCTCGAATTGATATTATACCACTTCATGTAGAATGTAAGAGTCTTACAACAGTACACGGTGACAATTTTTGATAAAAGTTGTATCTTGTTTGAAACTTCAGATTTATATATATGTATTTATTTATTTATTTATTTATCAAAACTCATTAAATAGAACATTTAGGATGTTTGCATTTTACTGTATATGACTTTTACCACACACACACACACAAAAGGAAACATAAAGAAACATTAAGCTCTAGTTAATGATATGCATACTGACATGTCAAGGGATGAAGTTTACTGATGTCTGCAACTTACTTTGATACACATCAAAAGATAAGATGAATTGATGAATGCCAAGAAGAATGGCTAGATGGATAAATACGTGACAAAACAAATATAATAAAACATTAATTGCAGAGTGTAGATAATTCTTTCAATTTTCCTCTTTCTTTAAAAATGTTCATAATAAAATATTTGATAAAAAAGCCACTATTCTGGGGTGCCTGGGTGACTCAGTCAGTTAAGCGTCTGACTTCGGCTTAGGTCATGATCTCATGGTTTATGGGTTCGAGCCCTGCACCAGGCTCTGCCCTGACAGTGAGGATCCTGTTTGGGATTCTTTTTCTCCCTCTATCTCTGCTCCTTCCCTGCTCATGCTGACTCTCTCTCAATATAAATAAATAAACTTTTTAGAAAAGCCGCTCTTCTAATGTGACATGAAAATTAAAATCTAATTTGTTTTGTAACGTCAATTCATTATATAATGAAACCTTAAGGACAGAAAAAATTATGCACATAAATTTTGTTGTGGTGATGACCTTAAAGCTCTATCTCAGTAACTCCTTGACCTTCTTAATTCCAGACCTGGCCTGAATCCTAAATTCAGCACTGTCTGCAAGGCTGCACAAGATCTCACCCTTGTGTGCATTTCCAGCCTCCTCCAGCAGCCCTCTTCCCCTGGCTCTCTGCCCACCAGACATATGAGACTTTCAGTTCCCTGAATGCCCTGGGCTCCTGCTTGCCTGAGGCCTCAAGGCCTCCACCGAAACTGTTTCCTTGCCTGGAGTACCACCCTGCAACACCCTCTCCTTCTTTTCAGAAAGTCATGCTCATTACTCACTCAGGTTTCAACAGAAATATCATTTCCCCGATGAAATAGTCCCTCATCTCCCAAAGTAGGTCAGGTTCCTATCCTGGAGGAACCCTGGGAAAGCACCTCACAGGGTCTGAGTTGCTCCAAAGCCAGCACAGAACCATGGAATTTCCCTCTTAAAGGTAACAGATGTCCTTAACAGGTCCTGACCTTTGTAACTTGTCCTTAAGTAAGTCACTCCCCTGCTCAGAAATCGGGAGGAGTATGTGTAACCTCTAAAAATCCCTGACTTAAAAGCCAGTTTTGGTTTAGAAATAATGCTGGCTTGCTTTTTATGTTACATAAGAAGAGCAGTGTGCCCCCTCAGTGCCCTAAATGAGGTAAGAGAGCAGTGATTGGAAGTTAGCCGAAAACCCAGAGCTTCTGCCCTCAGGAAGCGATGCGACAGAGGCAGAACAAGATGGAATGAAGATGAGACTAAAGGCAGGAAAACCACTTATGAGGCCACTGCAAATAACCAAAGGCGTGAATTAAAGCAATGAATGCTTTAATTCATGGAAAAAGAGAGAAGGTGACAGATTGGAGGGGAAGAGTATATTGGTCTTTGCCACAGCACATGGCATATGTGGAGGGTGAGTGAGGAGCATTTGGGTAAGAGGATGGATTTGGGGACTCCTCTTTTGTCCTCAGTCACCACAGCTTTGGGATGCCAGTACAGTAAGTCCTAAACTGAATGACATTTAGGTCTCTACATAGCATCTCCCACAAGCACCATAACCCCAAATGTCCGAACTGATAAATGTTTATGATCTATAATATTAAGCAATGAAAATAACACTGATTAGGGGCCCCCGGATGGCTCAGTCAGTTGAGCGTCCGACTTCAGGTCATGATCTCAAGGTTTGTGGGTTCAAGCCCTACATCGGGCTCGCTGCTGTCAGCACAGAGCCCACTTCAGATCCTCTGTTCCCCTCTCTCTCTGTGCCTGCCCCCCCTCTCAAAAACAAATAAATGCTTTTAAAAAATGATAACAGAATAAATTTATTAAAAGTTCTGGTTTTCTGGAAGTACCCTCCACAATATATCTCCTATGTCAACTCTTTTTTAAAAATAAGACTAGGAACAATTTCTCAGAAAGCATCATTTTATATTATAACAGAAATCTATTCTTTTGATAATGTTAGTTGAAGTAGCCACTGAGAAACAATCAATTTTAAAAAGAACATAGAGTACTTCTACAAAGATTTATTACCGATATGGATTTCTTTTTTTAACTTAATGACTCACCAGCAAAATCCTTTAGAATTGGAAGGCTCTGTACTTTGCAAGATTGCCAAATTGTCACTGATTTATTCCCCTAAGTGTAATTTGAAAGAACCTGCTGTGTAAATCTGAATACTGTAAACCTGTAAACCATGACTCTTTTCAAATCTACTTTTCCTATTAATGGTACTTAACGCCTGAGATAGAATCACAAATTGGGAGGAATCTGGGCCTATTACTGTGCTAAACTTCTGTGCGAAAACAAAGAAATAAACAAAAACTGAAAAAGAAAGGGAGAGAGAGAGAGAGAGAATTTATTAGTCCGTGTTCCTGAAAAGGCCAGGGCCCAGTTCACTTAAACTATGGCTACATCCAAGGCTTCAAATGATATCCAGGAATTTCCCTACCTCCCCTCTTAGCTCCGCCTTCCTGTTGGTTGGCGTCACTTTCAGAAAGCTTCTGAAGCTTCTGGGCTTACCTCTTCCCAGACTAAAGTCCTATAGAAAAGAGAGTTCCTTTCTCTCTCTGAGTGAAGAGTCAGTGTTCCAGGATGGTGTCAGCATCAGTCTGGGGCACACTTAAATTAGGATAATTAAAAAATAATTTATTTTCATGTTTTATTTACAAAAGCTGACTCTTAGCACTTCCTCCCAAGTCTGTGTTCAGTGATTTCACACTAGTAGCTTACAATGGGCCACGATGGGAATATTTACACTAAGCAATTGGCAAATGCTACAAATTAAGGCTCTTTCCCTCCTCCCCTCTCCCCCCACCCCAACCCTGGCCATTTACTAGCACACCACTGAACTATTTGCAAAAGTGTAGGAAAGGTGTAAAGTTCTTGCAAGGACCCAGGACTAATAACAGCAGAGATCCAAAGGAACCAGGGGAGAGACTTTAACCAGACTCCAGAAGGAGAGAAGAGCAGTGACCTTTAATTACGGGACATGGGCAGTCTGAAGGGGGTATCACAGGAAAGGAGCTGAAAGATAAATATCCTGACCACTTTCTGCACCAAAGTGGGCGACAATGTTTTATAGATTCTGGAAAGAAAAAGTGAAAATGACATAATCAATTGTTAATTAATATTATGAGGATGTGGAGTATTAGCTTCCAATTTATTTGCCTAATGCTAAAATGTCCAGTGCTAACTTTGGAAAGTCCCCATGCTTTCCTTGCTGGAAACTCCCATGGCCAGACAGTTCAGAGAGACAGTCTCATTCTCCTCACATGGACTTCCTGTGTCTACTGGTTTCAGATTCACTTTTATATACAAGCCTGAGAATTGCCATTGAACTAAGAATTTAGTATGTGAAAAATGGTGTTTCAGAACAGCAGAGGAAAAGATAAAGGGTTCAATAAATAACATTGGGACAATGGTCTAGTCATTTGGAAAATATAATAAAATTAGTTCCCTATCTCATACCAAGATCATATGTTTCTGATCTTGGCAGGACAGAAAGCCTTAAGTAAAATACGAAAAGCAAAAACCATAAAGTAATGACTAGGTAGGAAATATTTGCATATGCAGATAGATATGGATACTACATAGATATTTATATAGGTATTTATCAAACAAAATATATATAAAGAACTACTAAAGATAAAATGTAAAACGGCTGGGGCGCCTGACTGGCTCAGGGTCTTAATCTCAGGGTCATGAGTTCAAGCCCCACATTGTGAGTGGAGCCTAGTGAGAATAAAATTTAAAAATTAAATAAATAGGCAAACACTCCAATAGAAAAGAGCGGGAAAGAGTATAAAAAAGCAATCCTAAGAATAGATGTCCAATTTCCTTAGTAATTAATTATGGAAATAAGAATCCACTTTACACCTATTTGCTTTGCAAAAACTAAGGATTTGTTATATCAAATGTTATGTCAAATGTGTGTGTGTGTGTGTGTGTGTGTGTGTGTGTGTGTGTCAAGGCATAAGGAAATGGATACCCACTCACTGCCAGAGGGAGTATAAACTATTATGACCACTTCAGCAACAATTTGACAGTACTTTTAAAATTAAAATGTGTATATCTTGGGGTACCTTCTGGCTCAGTCGGTACAGCATGATCTCAGCGTCATGAGTTTAAGCCCCCATGTTGGGCATGGAACTTACTTAAAAAAAAAAATTATAAAAAAAATAGGACAGTGACTTTCTGCCGGCTGCTGGGCGGGAACGGCCCGTAGGCGCTGAGCCTGCCCCGGGGCGCCAGGCGTCTAGGGGTGCGGACCTCACCCACCGGAGAGAAGATTACGCACACCGGCCAAGTTTATGATGATAAGGACTATAGGAAAATTCGATTTGTAGGTCGAAAGAAAGAGGTGAATGAAAACTTTGTCATTGATTTCATTGCTGAGCAGCCTGTGAGTGGAGCTGACAGTCCTGTGGTCGCGTGTGATAGCGGCGGGGGGCGGGGTGCTTTTGCCACCCGGAACTGTACATAAACCTGGACAAAGAAACAAAAACCGGGACGTGCGGCTATTGTGGACGGCAGTTCAGACAGCAGCAGATCACTAGAGCAGCCGAGCTCTGCACTCGTCTCCGCGTTAACACCGGAGCAGCCAAGGGCCTAGTGCTGTGCGCCGCCGTCTGAATGAAGGGCGTTGTGACCCAGGGGGAAAGAAAAGAAAGAAAGAAACTGCGCACTTCAGTGGTTTTTTTATATATTCATAGAGGTGTGCAACCATGACCACTATGTAATTTTAGAACATTTTCATCACCCCAAAAAGAAATATCCATCACTTACCCTCCCCCAACCCTAGGCAACCACATATCTAGTTTCTATCTCTTAGATTCCTTTTCCTGGACATTTCATACACATAGAATCATACAATATTTTTTTTTTTTTTTTTGGTGTGTGTGACTGGCTTTATTCATTTAGCATAATGTTTTTAAGGTTCATCTATGTTGTAACATATATCAGCACTCCGTTCCTTTTTATATATTTTATTATATGGATATACCACATTTTTTAATTCATTATCCATTAATAGGCCTTTAGATTATTTTTACCTTTTGGCCACTGTAATTAATGCTGCCCTGAACATTTGTGTACATGTTTTTGTGTGGACATATGTTTTTGTTTCCCTTGGGTATATACCTAGGAGTGAAATTGCTGGGTCATAAGATCATATGATAACCGTCTGTTTAATATTGTGAGCTGACAGTGTTTTTCAAAACAACTGCACCATTTTACATTCCCACCACATTACTGTTCTATTGGTCTATTGTTTCCTTTTTTTAAAACCACCTCAGGGGCGCCTGGGTGGCGCAGTCGGTTAAGCGTCCGACTTCAGTCAGGTCACGATCTCGCGGTCCGTGAGTTCGAGCCCCGCGTCGGGCTCTGGGCTGATGGCTCAGAGCCTGGAGCCTGTTTCCGATTCTGTGTCTCCCTCTCTCTCTGCCCCTCCCCCGTTCATGCTCTGTCTCTCTCTGTCCCAAAAATAAATAAACGTTGAAAAAAAAAATTAAAAAAAAAAAAAAAAAAAAAAAACCACCTCAAAAAAAGTTTATGTGTATATGTGTGTGTGTGTGTGTGTGTGTGTGTGTGTGTGTGTACGTGTACAAAGATCAAAAGAGCAAAATCCTAGTTGAGTATCAGGTTGGGAAGTCCCCCTGGGCTAAGGAGGAGAAGAGAGAGTAACTAGAACCTGCCAGAGTCATTGGCAAAGCAGTCTGAAAAGTCAAGGGGGATGGCCCAAGACAATCAAGGTTAACACAAGTCCAGAAAGGCTCTCCAGCTGCTGGATGGAGGAGATGGCTTGGAGCCAGGAATCCTGTTCTTCTGATTTGTTTGGAACTCTACAAGATATTGAATCAAGACAGCCCTAAACATAAGGAATATTATTACAAATAGGGTCCAGTTTCAGGAGAAAGGGCCTTCTGAGGATCACACCCAGGTGCAAGGGCTGGTGGAGCCAGTTTTGACAACCTACCAGCCAGAGTTCAAGACCAGGCTAGACCAGGCTCTAGACCTGCATTCTGAGCTGCAAATACTGGGCATAGTAGATGTGTCCCTATGGTGAGTCAGGCATGACGGGACCTGGGTGGCTCTCAAGCATGCTAGCTCTGGAGACCATTTCCTGACTGCCTAGTGGAGAGGGTTACTTTAATAGACCAGGCCACAGGGGCGCCTGGGTGGCGCAGTCGGTTAAGCGTCCGACTTCAGCCAGGTCACGATCTCGCGGTCCGTGAGTTCGAGCCCCGCATCGGGCTCTGGGCTGATGGCTCAGAGCCTGGAGCCTGTTTCCGATTCTGTGTCTCCCTCTCTTTCTGCCCCTCCCCCATTCATGCTCTGTCTCTCTCTGTCCCAAAAATAAATAAACGTTGAAAAAAAAAAAAATTTAATAGACCGGGCCACAGCCTTTCTGGGACCTGAAAGATATGGCAATATTATAATCAGCACACAGGAGTGGGAGGGCTGCAGCAGGCGGAGGCTGGTAGTATATAGCATAGGAATGACAAGTTCCAAAGAACTTTCACACACTCTAGCTCATTCGTTCCCAACCTGGTGGGCTGGCTTGCCCAAGGACTGTAATTATCCCAAAATATCTCGACACATTTCTAAATTGCCATTTATAACATAGTTTTTACAACTCTTTTCTAAACCTACAGTTAAGACATAACTGAGAAAGTCGGCTCCCCAGAATGGGAGCCCCTCACAATAATATTCATTAAATAATTATCCAACATTTCTAAATGTAAAATGCATTAAATAATCTTTTATCAATAAAAATTATTTACTTAAGCTTAATTTGCTCTTTTATTTCCACTAGCCAATGTAAAGTTAAATGTCCTGGGAAAAAAAGTCTGCACAACGAATCCTACTTTTCTGTGCTTCTTGTTCTCTCCATAGTTTCCTTTTGTGATTTTTTTTTTTGGAACCAGACCACTTTGCTAAAGTATATTAAAGAGATTAAAATGTAGATAAGAAGATAAATCACTTGCCTCTAGTAAATAGCACAAAGGCCATCCATTCTATTCAATCCAGAAGTTTAGTTGATAAGGCTGCTTCATATGTGCATTCTATTCAAAAGCATTTAGAATTCAAAAGCATTCTAAAGGAGATTAATCTGAATTGTGAGGAGATGTTTGGTTTTCTTCTCTTTAAATTCCACTCAAGGGCGCTGTTTAATAGGGCCAGGCAAATTTTACAGATGTAAAATTATAAGAAGTTTTATGTGAAAAATTCAGGTTAACAGACACCACATTCTAATGTAGTCAGCAATGATTTGTGGCTCATACAGGCATCTAGGGCAGCTGCCAGGCTGGCTTGACCCTTAATCCAGCTCTGCCGGAAGTATTCACATTTTCATTTGGCACGAGAGTGGGGCACCAGGGTGGCTCAGTCAGTTAAGAGTCCGACTTGGGCTCAGGTCATGATCTCAAGGTCTGTGATTTCGAGCCCATTTTGTGTCGGGCTGTGTGCTGACAGCTCAGAGCCTGGAGCCTGCTCCGGATTCTGTCTCCCTCTCTCTCTGTCCCTCCCCAGCTCATGCTCTGTCTCTCTCTCTCTCTCAAAATTAAACATTAAAAATTTTTAAAACAAAAAACAAAAGAACTTCAATTGACACAGCCTCTTGAAGTAATGGATTCTGTATTTTAATGGATGCTATATAAAGAGCTGTTTTTGTTGTTGTTGTTGGGAAGACTGTTAGGCTTCAGGAATGTTACCTATTTCTATTTTTTTACGGATTTGAGAAAATAATGAATGATTATTCCTCATGAGTTTAAGACTTCCACTTTTTTTTTTTTTTTTTTTTGCATATGGAATCTTTTTCATTTTTACCGCCATACATAATTCTCTCTGCCCTTGATCATTTTTAATGTCCTCTGCTGGATCTTTTCTAGAGCTATTGTATCTTTGAAAAGCAGAGACCAGAGCCCCATGAAATATTCATCATATAAAGTATTCCAGGACCAGGCGCTTCTTCAATTACAGTCACCTCTCTTCTCTACAACAATCCCCATTTCAATCATTTCCCCTGACACATCTCCCAGACCTGTACTTGCCAGATACTGAACCTCATTTGAGAATCCATGGCTGGTCCCTCCATCTCCACATGAACTCAATGCAGCCAAAACAAAACCCACCCTTGAGACCACAAACTTTCCTCCATCAAATATTAGAGTTTGAGAATGTGCCAGACATTGTGCTAAGTATGTAGAGGTAGGGATAGGAGGTGGTTTCAAATATTAATAAGCAGTAGCCCTTAAGAAACATACAGTCTCACAGGAGAGACATACGAATTAAAAATTATATATCTAGGGGCTCAGTCGGTAGAGCATGTGACTCTTGATCTTGGGGTCATGAACTCAAGCCCCACATTGGACTGAGAGCTTTATTTATTTATTTATTTATTAACTTATTATTTTTAATGTTTATTTATTTTTGAGAGGGGGTGCAGATAGAGAGGGGGACAGAGGATCCAAAGTGGGCTCCTAGCTGACAGCAGAGAGCCTGATGCCGGGCTTCAACTCACCAACCATGAGATGATGACCGGAGCCAAAGTCGGGTACAACCGACTGACCCACCCAGGTGCCCCAATATAATTTTTGTAAGCTTAAAAAAGCAAGTAAGCCACCTGGGTGGTTCAGTCGGTTAATGCCCTGACTTTGGCTCAGATCATGATCTTACGGTTTGTAAGTCTGAGCCCAAGTCTGGCTCTGTGCTGACAGCTCGGAGCCTGGAACCTGCTTCGGATTCTCTGTCTCCCTCTCTCTCTGCCCCTCTCCTGCTCGTACTCTCTCGCTCTCGCTCTCTCTCTCTCTCAAAAATAAATAAACATTTAAATATATATATTTTAAAAAATTATATATCTAGGGGCACCTGGTTGGCTCACTCAGTTAATGTCTGACTTTTACTTTTGGTTCAGGTCATGATCTCACAGTTTTGTGGGTTCAAGTTTTGTGCTGGCAGCTCAGAGCCTGCTTGGGATTGTCTCTCTCTCTCTGCCCCACCCCCATACTCATACTGTCTCTGTCTCTCTCAAAATAAATAAAAAAACTTAAAAAAAGTTTTTAATTAAAAAAATTATATCTCTATATGTAAATGTTATGGGGTTCAAGTCACCTCTAGGAAGTTGTGCTCCTTTCCTATCGCTGCTATGACAGATTACCACACATTTAGTGGGATTAATTCAACACAAATGCGTTCTCTTTCTGTCTCTCTCTCTCTATTTTTTTTTATTTTATTTAAATCCAAGCTAATTAGCATATAGTGTAGTGCTGGTCTCAGGAGTAGAATTTAGTGATTCATCACTTACATATGACACCCAGTGCTCATCCCAACAAGTGTCCTCCTTAATGCCCATCACACATTTACCCCACCACTCCCCCACCTACCTCCCCTCAAGCAACCCTCAGTTTGTTCTCTGTATTTAAGAGTCTCTTACGTGGCACAAAAACACACACTCAGATCAATGGAACAGAACAGAGAACCCAGAAATGGACCCACAAATGTATGGCCAACTCATCTTTGACAAAGCAGGAAAGAATATCCAATGGAATAAAGACAGTCTCTTCAGCAAGTGTTGCTGGGAAAACTGGACAGTGACATGCAGAAAAATGAACCTGGACCACTTCTTACACCATACACAAAAAATACGTACACAAAAAATCAAAATGGATAAAAGACTTAAATGTAAGACAGGAAGCAATCAAAATGCTAGACAAGAAAGCAGGCAGAAACCTCTTTGACCTTGGCTGCAACAACTTCTTACTCAACATGTCTCTAGAGGCAAGGGAAACAAAAGCAAAAATAAACTATTGGGACCTCATCAAAATAGAAAGCTTCTACACAGCAAAGGAAACAATCAACAAAACTAAAAGGCATATCAGATAAAGGGGTTAGTACCTAAAATCTATAAAGAACTTATCAAACTCAACACCCAAAAAACAAATAATCCACTAAAGAAATGACAAAAGACATGAATAGACACTTCTCCAAAGAAGACATCCAGATGGCCAACCAACACATGAAAAAATGCTCATCATCAGGGAAATACAAATCAAAACCACAATGAGATACTACTCACACCTGTCAGAATGGCTAACATTAACAACTCAGGCAACAACAGACATTGGTGAGGATGCGGAGAAAGAGGATCTCTTTTGCACTGCTGATGGGAATGCAAACTGGTGCAGCTACTCTGGAAAACAGTATGGAGGTTCCTCAAAATACTAAAATTGGAAGTACCCTATGACCCAGCAATTGCACTACTAGGTATTTATCCAAGGGATACAGGTGTGCTGTTTCGAAGGTGCACATGCACCCCAATGTTTATAGCAGCACTATCAACAATAACCAAAGTATGGAAAGAGCCCAAATGTCCATCGATGAATGAATGGATAAAGAAGATGTATATATATACGTATATATATATATGTATATATATACACACGTGTATATATATATATATATACATATATACGTATATATATACATACACACATTATATGTATACACATATAATATATATATAATATATAATATAAAATATATATAATATATATTTACACATATAATGGAGTATTACTTGGCAATCAAAAAGAATGAAATCTTTCCATTTGCAAGATAATAATAAGGGTATTATGCTAAGTGAAATTAGAAAGACAAATATCATATGACTTTACTCATATGAGAAATTTAAGATACAAAACAGATGAACATAAGGGAAGGGAAGCAAAAATAACATAAAAATAGAGAGGGGGGACAAAACATAAGAGACCCTTAAATATAGAGAACAGAGGGCTGCTGGAGGGGTTATGGGAGGGGGGGGGGGATGGGCTAAATGGGTAAGGGGAATTAAGGAATAACTAACTTAGATATAAATTAAAAAATAAATAAATGATTTTTAAAAAGAAACAAAAAAAGTCTCTTATGGTTTGCCTCCCTCTCTGTTTTAATTTTTTCCTTCCCTTCCTCTGTGTTCATCTGTTTTGTTTCTTAAGTTCCACATATGAGTGAAATCATATGATACTTATCTTTCTCTGACTGACTTATTTCACTTAGTATAATACACTCTAGTTCCACCCATGTTATTGCAAATGGCAAGATTATATTCTTTTTGATCATAGAGTAATATTCCATTATATATATATATATACCACATCTTTATCCATTTGTCAGTTGATGGACATCTGGGCTCTTTCCATAATTTGACTATTGTTGGTAGTGCTGCTATAAACATTGGGGTGCATGTGCCCCTTCATATCAGCACTCCTGTGTCCTTTGGATAAATGTCTAGTAGTACAATTAAATATCTAGTAGTACTGGGTCATAGGGTAGTTCCGTTTTTAATCTTTTGAGGAACATCCATACTGTTTTCCAGAGTGGCTGCACCACAAACGTGTTCTCTTATAGTTCTGGAGGTCAGAAGTCAGAAATGAGTCTTTAGGACTAAAATTAAGGCTTTGACAAGACTGGTTGTTTCTGGATACTCTTCAGGTAATTCCTATCTCTTCCATCTTTTAGAGGCTGCCAGCATTCTTTATCTCACCCCAGTCTCTGCTTCCATTAGCACTTTGCCTTCTCCCTTCTCTGACTGTCCTACCTTCCTCATATAAGGAATCTTGTGATTACACAGGACTCACCTGGAAAATTTTACGTTACTTAGTCACACCTGCAATCTCCCTTTACCATGTGAAATCACATACTTGTAGGTTCCAGGGATTAGGACATAGACATCTTTGGGGAACCACCATTCAATCTATCATTGAAGTCAAATGAGCAATGTCTTGAAATAACACTTCAATATTAAGTGGTAGCAATGACTAACTTTTATTTGGCCTTTGCTCTGTACCAGACACTTTCCTAAGTACTAGACACGTTATTTTTATCCTTCAGTCTTTACACTAGCCCTTGGAGGCAGTGCTTGTTGTAAGCCCCATTTTACAGATGTGGAAAGTGAGTCTCAAGAGATTAGTAACTTACCCAACAGCCCAGCTAGCAAATACAGAAGTCAGGATTCAGATGAAGGTGTCTGACCTACAGCCTTTGCTCCAAACCACTGATAAAAAGGGAAATGAAGGAGAAGGGCATTCCTGGACAAGAAAACAGTATCTTAAAAAGCCCAGAAGCTTGCAAGAGCTTGCACGTTATAACTGTAATGAGGATGTAAAAGGAGGAATGATGGAAGACAGAAACGGGAGGGGAGATAAGGATTTGATGGTGATGGACTCCATGGTGGGTGGCAGGGTCCTGTGGCTAATGGTCAACCATTAAAGGGTTTTATTCTTTATTTTATTTATTTAGAAAATCATTTTTTAAGGGTGCCTGTGTGGCTCAGTTGGTTAAGCGTCCGACTTCAGCTCAGGTCATGATCTCATGGTCAGTGAGTTTGAGCCCCGCATCGGGTTCTGTGTGGTCATCTCAGAGCCTGGAGCCTGATTCAGGTTCTGTGTCTCCCTCTCTTTCTGCCCCTCCTCTCCTCACACTCTGTTTCTCTCTGTCTCTGAAAAATAAATAAACCTTTAAAAAAAAAAAAAAAGAAAGAAAATCATTTTTTAAAGTTTATTTACTTACTTTTGAGAGACAGAGAGAGCAGGGGAGGGGCAGAGAGAATCTCAAGCAGGCTCCACACTGTCAGCCTGGAGCCCAACATGGGGCTCAAACCCACAAACCGTGAGATCATGCCATGAGCTCAAATTAAGAGCAGATGCTTAACCACTGAGCCACTCTAGGTGCCCGTAATGGGCTTTAGAAAGGAGAATAACTTGATCAGATAGTTGTTTGAGAAAGATAACTGTGGCCTCATTTTGCATTTTGGAAGTAAATGGCAGAGGTGTGAATATAGCAACAAGGAGACCTGCTGTGAGGTTTTTCAAAGATTCCAAATAAGCAATGGTGGAAGCCTGAACTGGAGCCTGAGGAGTGGGAATGGAGAGGAAGGCCAGACTGCAGCCTCGAAGAAGGGGCAGAATCTATTGGGCCTTGCTGACTAATCAAGGTGAGTGTGAGGCAGGTAAGGAAGGCGGAGTTAAGGATGTCTCAAGTTTCTGTCATGGGCAACTGGTGTCAGTAATTGGGATGAGTAATAGAACTTGGAAGTATTAAGACTGTATAGAAAACCCTCTACTTATATTAATAAAGTAATTCTCCACCACCTGAGAAACTGAACATTAATGATGCAAGTTACTCGGGTCCAATAGCCCAATCACAGTGTCTCTACATCCTAGCCACCTGGTCTCATCCTGTTACCACAACCTAATGGAACTGACTATGGTGGTGTCAACAAATCAAACTGCCTACCAACCATAACATATTTAAAACCTGTGTAATCTTGCTCTGTCGCTGAGAAGATATTCTAAGAGGACTTTTAAAAACATAAAGCCTTTTCTCTCTTCTCTGGGAAGGTTGGGGCTAACTGAGGATGAGACAAACACCACATGAAATAATGAACAAAATTACAAGAGATTTATAATTAAGTGCTAAATTATGAACTACATTCTATTCAGAGGAAAGTGATATATGCTATCAGCTCCCTCTGACCTGTCAGCACAGAGCCAGACGTGGGGCTTGAATTTATGAACCGCGAGATCGTGACCTGAGCCGAAGTCAGATGCTAACTGACTGAGCCACCCAGGCGCCCCGAAGATATTAATTTTTATTGAGCATCTACTACCAAACCACCACCCTAAGAAGTATTGTCCCATTTTCCAGGGAAGGGAAAGGAATTTCCTCAAGTCACACATTTACTTATGGGGCCGACCCAGGGCATGAACTCAGGAGAGACTGTCTCAGAGGTGGCGCTCCGGGAAGGCACAGCAGAAGCTAAGACTGTAAGGCACACGGGGACTGGTTTGGACAGGCTGACGGGTGTGGCAGAGCAGGGAGAGTCACATGAGGAAAACCAGGAAGGCAGAACTTGGCACAAGTTGTTAGTTATGCCACAGAGGAGACATTCTGACTGGAGACTTTCAGTTCGCCCACCACTGCTGGGTGTTTTAAGCATTTCAGTTTGGCAGTAAACATAAAAAGTTTAGTTACAGAGGCGTAAGCCTGGAATACTCAGTGACGGGCTCACTGCCATGAATAATTGTGACAAAACAACAGCTGTTACGAGATCATGAGGCAGCGAGCCCCACCTCAGTACACTTGTGTCCCACCTAAGGACTTTCCAAAGTTCGGGGAAACCAGGCCAGCTGAGCATTCAAATCGCCACTCCCATCACACTCCAGGTATGTATTGTATTGGCGAGAACGATGACTAACTAGTGGGCTGACTTACATGCAAGTTCCTACTTGGCCTTTTTCCTGTCAGCAAAATTTACTACTGTCTTCTAACTCTCCTCCTACTTCAGTATTAAAAATTGTTACTCTCCCAGCAGTAAAGCACATCCAGCCAAGTGACAAGCAAAGAAATGTTAAGGAGAAGTACACAGACAATATGGGCTGGACTTTACCAGGAAGAACAAGAGCACATACTGGCCAGGAAGTGTTGCAACGAAGGAATTTTCTAGAGCCTTATGCAAACCTCAGTTATTATCCTGGGCAATGTTGCAATTTCACTTCTGGTTTATATTAACTAGTACTAGAAATACATAAGGAATGACCTAATTCTTTTCCTTTCATTAGAACTCTACACTGGTAGGCTGTTTCACTTACTAATTTAAAAAAATCAACATTGAGTATCCCTTTGAGCTCAACCCTGACTTAAGTTTTGAAATATGTCATTATAATATTTAATAAATATGGATTCCTTTTTTTTAGCATTTATTCATTTTTGATAGATAGAGACAGAGCATGAGTGGGGGAGGGGCAGACAGAGAGGGAGACACAGAATCCGAAGCAGGCTCCAGGCTCTGAGCTGTGAGCACAGAGCCTGACGCGGGGCTCAAACTCACAAACCATGAGATCATGACCTGAGCTGAAGTCGGATGCTCAACCGACTGAGCCACCAAGGCACCCCAAATATTGATTCCTTTTAAAAAGTTTTTTGAGATGTAATCTTACATTCCATGAAATGCACCCATTTTCAGCATACAATTTAATAACCTTTAGTATGTTGACAGAGTCGTGCAAATATCACCACAATAAGAATTCATTTTTGAGCTTTTTTTTTTGAAGATGTTTTTTAAGTTCATTTATTTTGAGGGAGAGAGCCTGCATGAGCAGGGGAGGGGAAAGAGATGGTGGGGGGGGGGGGGGGGGGAGAGGAATCCCAAGCAGGCTCTGCACTGTCTGCTTGGAGCCCAACATGGGGCTCGATCTCACAAATGGGGAGATCATGACCTGAGCTGAAATTATGAGTAGGATGCTCAACTGACTGAGCCACCCAGGCAGGTTCCCCTGAAGATTTTCTTTTTAAGTAATCTTTGCACCCGGTGTGGGGTTCGAATTCAAAACCCTGGGATCAAGAGTCATGTGTCCCTATTATATGCTCTTGAAAATTATCTACTGAAAAATTCAAATAAAAAAACAAGCTCAGGGGCACCTGGCTAGCTCAGTCCGTAGAGCACATGACTCTTGATCTCAGGGTTGTGGGTTTGAGCCCCATGTTGACTGTAGAGATTAGTTAAAAATAAAATCTTTAGTGGGTTCCTGACTGGCTCAGTCAGTAAAGCACATGACTCTTTTGATTTCAGGGTTGTGAGTTCAATCCCGTGTTGGCTGTAGCAATTACTCAAAAAAAAAATAATAATAATAATAATAATAAATGAAATCTTTTTTTATTTTACACAATTTTTTAAGTGGGCTCCATGCCCAACATAGGGTTTGAACCCACAACTCTGAGATCAAGAGTCACATGCTCTACTGAGTGAGCCAGTCAGGCACCCCCTAAAATAAAATCTTTAAAAAAAAATAATTTTCAGGAGTAAATGATAAGCCACAAAAAGGTTTGTATTCCAAGTTATTAATTAAACTTATTATCCAGTTTTACTTGAGTGGCCAGAGGTCTCTCACACTGCTCTTTCAGAAACCTGTGTTTGGAGAAACAGTGTGTCCAGATAATGTGATTTATTGTTATAGTAAATTCTGTAGTTTGACTACTACTTGATGTCCCTGAAGTAAATGAGCACTGAGTAAGGAGGGGACTATGCCCTCACATACGGTAGCTAGCAACCAAGGGACTCTTAAAGTTACTAATGAGTTCTTTTGGAGATCCAAAGTATCAGCTATTTTTAATGATTCTTGATAGCACACAAGGGAAGTCCCCTCGTGGATCAACAATGTCAAGTATTTCTACTTTTGCTTTCAGCCCTGATTCTAATTCCCTCCACTCACCCACCTCTCTCACTGTGACCTTGAAGTATAGAACAAATCTCTTTCCAGTTCTTCCCTTTCCCACATGGATCTCTATGACCTTGATTTTGGCTTTATTTGGTTTGCTTTCCTTTCATGCTTGAAATGATTCTTTATCCACTTTCTCTGTCAAAAGTCATCTTTATTGCTGTCTCCTTCTCCCCTCTCTTCACAATCTATTCTGACAGCATATACTGAAAGTTTTGCTTATACTCAGAAATTTGAAACTTGGTGTGAGGAGTTTCTGAACTCTGGTTCTGTAGTTAGCTCTTTCAGGATTTTGCATTCAAAATCTCACTCTTAAGCTTCCCACTCTCACCATCACCTCCTGCTGCCATCTGAGCTCTGACTTCAACAATTCTTCCTTATTCCAATGGATGTATGGTCCATTGATCCTAGAACCATTTCACTGTCCACAATGTCCTCATGTCTGTCCTTAACCAGCTTCTATCCATGATTCATTACTACCTACACCTGACCCTCCTTCAGACTTGCCTGGCAAAACCTAAACCCATGGCAAAAAATTGTCCACCTTTGCACCAAAAAGAACCAGCACTTTCAAGACCTTGGTTTTAGCCCTTACAACTCATTTATGCACTTGACCATGGCAAGAGGAAAACAGCCAATCATGTGGAGTGGCTCACATCAAATTATGACCACTAACCCCAAGGGTGCCTTTAGTGCTGCCTGACAATCCTATCATATTTCCCTAAATAGTTCACTTTCCACTCACCAAGACAACTGTTTCACACCTTCTCTTCTCTCCTCAAACCTCACACAGCTGATGACCCAATCTCCCATTTTCCTAAGAGAAGCAACCAGAAAAAAATGTCTTCCATGTGCTCTGATCACCAACCGCATTTATCATATTCTCTGCCTTCCCACATGGTGTCACAGATAAACTATCTAAGCTCCTGTCCAAGGTCATCATCTCCACTTGGACACTAGATCCAATTTTCTCTCATCTACTCAAAGACATTGCTACACAATTATCCCTCTCTCCTGAATAGTCAAATTGTCCTCTCCACTAGATCATTGCCATCACCCTATCAATATATTCTAAAATATCCTTATCTTAACACAGGACAGCATTTACCTTTCAACTCCACATCTCCCTCTTGGCTATTACCTTATCTCTCTGCTTTCTTGTAAACAAAACTTAAAAACAGTGTCTATACACACTGTCTCCACTAACTCTCTCTCTCATTCCCTTTTGAATCTATTCCAATCATGTTTTCACCACAACCATAACTTTTGTCAAGGTCACCTGAGAAGTCCATGTTGTTAAATCCTGTGGTCATTCTGAGTCCTCCTCTTACCTGATCCCCTAGCAACATTTGCACGGCTGATCTTTCTCTCCTCCTTCCAACACTTTCTTCACTTGGCTTCCAAGAGAACACCCTTACTTCTCCTCCTGTCTCACTGGCTGCTCCTACTCCGTCCCTTTGGCTAGTTCCTGCTCATCTGCCTGACCTCTATGGATGGAGTGAGTGCCTCAAGGGTTAGTTCTTAGAACCTTCTCTCTTCTCTATATTCTACCCCCACCCTGACGATCTTAGGCAGCCTGTACCTTTAAATACTGTCACTAAGCTGATGATGATTCCTAAATGTACATCTCCAGACAGATCACTCCCTTGAACTCCAGATCCATATATTCAATTGCCTACTTGAATCTCCAATGTATATTCTTAAGCACATTAAGTGTATATGTGCAAAAGAGAATGCATGTACATAACTCCGCCTGCCCTAAAGCTATATCCCCTTACAGTCTTCTCCATCTTAGCAAATAGCTTATCATCTGCACTGCCGAAACCTTTGGTTTTACCGTGATTCCTCCCTATCTCTCACACTCTTATGTTCAAGCTGTTGACAAAATCGGCTAGCTTTGGCCTCAAAATATATCCAGAGTTCCACCACTTTCATCACCATTATCATTATTCCCCTAGGCCAGGATTCTGTCACCTCTTGCCTGCACTATGGCAGCTGCCTCCTAATTGATCTTGCTTCCAACTTAGACTCTCTATAACCTTATAGCCACAGCAACAGAGAGATTCTGATCGCGTCCCTCCTCAGCTTAAAACATTCCAAGACTGCACTGGTTTCCTATCTCAAAGAAAAATCTCCCATCAAAGCCTTTACATGAACTTCAAGCCCTATACAATCTCATTCCCCTTATCTCTCTGACCTCATCTTTTACCATTCTCCTCCTTACTGTGTTCCAGCCACATCTGCTTCCTTGCTATTTCTCAAAGCCACACTCAACCACTGTTTCAAGGCCTCTGCACTTTTCCCTCTCTTTTTTGGCAAGGGTCCTTCTTTTATAAGGTTCTGGTCCACCCTCCCCCTTCTCTTCCCCCCTTGTTCCTTCCATTTCCCAAATATCTCCATGAGTTGCTCCCTCATTTCCTTGAGTTCTCAACTCAGATGTTGCCTTTCAGTGAGACTTTCTTTGATCACCGTATTCAAAACAGCAAAAGCCAAAATTCAAAACTCTGATCCTTTGCCCTTTCTATTCCTCTTCCCCATAGAACTTATTACCATCTAGTGTACTACATATGTTGTCAAAGTTTACTTATTTATTTTGAGAGAGAGAGAGAGAGCATGAGCAGGGGAGAGGCAGAGAGAAGGAAAGAGTGAGAGAAAGAACCCCAAGCGGGCTCTGCACTGTTAGTGCAGAGCCCGATGTAGGGCTCGAACTCACGAACTATGAGATCATGAACTGAACTGAAACTGAAGAGTCAGAGGCTTAACTGACCGAGCCACCCAGGCGCTCCTGGTGCACTACATATTTATTTGCTTATTTTTCACAGTACCTCTCTCTCCACAGAAACTTAAGTCTCATCCAAACAATAAATATTTATTGGATGGATTAACAAACTGAATATTTATTGAATAGCTACTATGTGCCTATTTTAGACACTGGTGGTATAACAGTGAACAAAAAATGACACGGTCCCTGCCCTCAAGCAGCTTGTATTTTAGTGCTAGAGACAAACAATGGACAAATGAACTGTATCGATGTGGCAGGACGTTTTTACCGCAATACCCAGGATTCGTGGTCTCGCCACTTCGAAGAATGAAGAGGTGGACACAAAATAAGCAGCAGGCAAAAGTTTATTAGAGTAGAAGATTAGAAAGTAATAGAAGGAAAGCTCTTTCATTGGAAAGTGAATACCTAACGACTACAGGCAAGGGTCCTTCTTTTATAACGTTCTGGTCCACCCTACCCCTTCTCTTCCCCCTTGTTCCTTCTCAGGTTCTATCCTTATTGGCTTGACAGCTAGTGTTGGGTTGTCCATTCCCGACTGGCTCATTTCCATTGTATGAGGGGTGGTCTATGGCCATGCTTGGGTCTTTTGTCAAATTCCTGAGGGAAAACCTGAGGGGAGGTAGGTGGTTTCTGTTAAGAGGAACCTGACACCTGAGGGGGTTTGCTGTGGTCAGACACTCCCAGCTTTGTTCCAAAATATGTGTTTTTCCACACCAGGGACCTCAGGCCCTCATCTTTCCCTCTCTGCCTATTTTATCCTATCTTTCCCTATTATAGTGATAAGTGCTATGAAGAAAATAAATCATTTAAAAGGATAGAAAGCAGCGAGAGTATCATTTTAGATGGCATGTGAGGGAAATTCTAAGGCAGCACTTGACAAGAACCTTGAATAACATACAAGAGGGAGCCCTGCAGAGGTCAGAGGGAGAGAATCCAGCAAGTACAGAGCTCCTGAGGCCAGGCCAGCTTGGCATGACCAAGGAAAAGCAAAGCCAGCGTATGGGGAGAGAGCAGGACAGGGTACAAATGGTTAAGACTGGTAGGCAGAGGTTGCAGTAAGAACTTGGGATTTTTCTGTGACAGTATGGGAAGCCGTTGGAGCGTTTTGAGCAGGGCAGCAGTAGGATCTGATTCACATTTTAAAGGCCTGCTTTGGTGCTATGTGGAGAGCAGCCTCTGGAAGGGTGAGGCAGGGCAAAGGGAGACCCCTTAGGAGGTCACCCAAGTATTCAGTGAGCACGGAAGTGGTAATAGCAACCAAGGTGGAAGAAACAGATTTGAATACATATGTATCACAGATTGGATGTGCTGATGAATTAGATGTGAAATGGGAGAGAAAAAGATCAAATGATTACCCAAGGTTTTGGCCTGGGCCCCTGGGGCATATCCTTTACCAAGATGGGGAACCTTTGGAGGAACAGGTTTGGGGAAGATGGTGTTTAAATCGAGATGACCCAGGGAGTGGAATATAGAGAAATCTGAAGACTGGACCCTGGCACACTAAGGAAAATGAGGAGGAAGAGACAAGAGACAAGACATAGGACAGAGTAGAGTCCTGGAACCAAATGAGGGGTGGCAAGGAGATGTTTCCAGTGAGAGGGAATGAGGGGCGGTTGGCTGGCTCAGTTTATAGAACATGTGACTCTTGATCTCAGGATTGTGAGTTTGAGCCACACATGGGGTGTAGAGATTACTTAAACCTAAAATCAAAAAAAAAAAAAAAAAAGAAAAAAAGAGGAACTGATAAATTGGGTCTAATGCGATTGAGGACTGAAACGTGATCATTGGATTTGACAATGAGGAACTCATCGAAGAAATAGTGTCAGTGGAGTGGTGGGTGAGCAGAAAGCCTGATGATGGTGGGTCAGAATGGATCTGACAGACTCAGAATCAAGTAGTACTAACGAGAGGCCTTGGGCAACCTCTCTGCTATCAGCTTGCTCGTCTGCTAAGGGAAATAGTAACTCCTTGCTCAGAAAATGTGGTATAAATTAATAAGAATTCAGAAAATTTTGAACTATATGCAAAATCAACCTAAATGTTTTAATGTTATGTTTAATGATACATGTTTTTAAAAATGGGAAACAAATATATATTAAAGCCCTACTATAACACGCACTTTTCATGTTTTTAAGAACATTTTTTTAAGTAATCTCTACACCCAACATGGGGCTCGAATTCATGACGCCAAGGTCAAGGGTCACATGCTCCATCAACTGAGACAGCCAGGTGCCCTGCACTTGGCATGTTTGATCTTATTTAATTCTGATTAATCCACATATAAACATGCTATATAAAAAGACCGAATAGTGCAGCTCTTCCTGCCCATTGGTCTTGTCCCTGTGCTAATTTAATAAAAACACCTTTTTCGGGGCTATTGGGTGGCTCAGTGGGTTGAGCATCCAACTCTTGATTTTGGCTCAGGTCCTGATCCCAGGGTCATGAAATGGAGCCCCAAGTTGGATGCTGCGCTGAGTGTGAGCCTGCTTAAGATTCCCTCTCGCTCTCTCTCTAATAAAAAAGTTAAAAAAAAAAAACACCTTTTTGCACTAAAAAAGTTAAAAACAAAATTAAGACCAGAAAGAAGTAACAGAGGAAATGTCTCATTTAATGTTCTTCATGTGATCCTGAACACTTCATTTTATTTCATCATTGAAATGCTCAAAATCTTTCTAAAAGGATTTACATCTGACTGTAATCTGGACCTTTGATATTCATTTTAGAGAAAGTAAACACCCACTTAGTAACATTTTCAGATATGACGACCTTGTGGAAGTTTGTTCCTCAAAACCAAACAAAACAAGCTAGGGGTTCTTTTCTAAAGACATGTTAACCAGTCTAGCTACGTACACATCTCCCTAGTATCAATTTGTACAACTCGTATTCCTTTCTGTCATTCTGTTGGGTTTTGCCCTGTTCCTTTGTAACACCGTGCTTCCTAGTAAAAGCTCCTTCCTCAGCCTCAGGGCCTTTTCCCCTGCCTTTTCTGACAAGGAGTGGCCCACCCGCCCCAGCCTCTACCTTCCAAAACCACCCTTTTCCTTTCTCAGGGTTTAGACACAGTGCTTTATTTTTAAAGAACATCCTTCTCCAACACAGACTTGGGAGGGAAACTACTCCAAATTGGGAAGAGGGTTTTCATCAAAGAAAGATCTAAAAAGCATTGTCTTAAAGGTTTTATTTTTAAGTAATCTGTATGCACAACATGGGGCTTGAATTTACAACTCCGAGATCAAAAGTCACATGCTCAAGAGACGCCTGGGTGGCTCAGTTGGTTGAGCATCTGACTTCAGCTCAGGTCATGATCTTACTGTTGGTGGGTTTGAGCCCCGCATCGGGCCTTGTGCTGACAGCTCAGAGCCTGGAGCCTGTTTCTGATTCTGTGTCTCCTTCTCTCTCTGCCCCTCTCCCACTCCCGCTCTCTCTCTCTCAGAAATAATAAACATTAAAAAAAAATTTTTTTAAGTTACATGCTCTATAGACTGAGCCAGCCAGGCACCCCTAAAAGACATTGTTTCAATTCTGCATACTTTTGAGTACAAATGTGTACTTTTGTTCCAGAATGGATATTTTTGAGCAAAAATACCAAACCTTGGGCACCTGGGTGGCACAGTCAGTTAAGCATCTGACTCTTGGTTTCAGCTCAGGTCATGATCTCACAGTTCGTGTGATAGAGCCCTATGTCGAGCTCGTCTCTCTCTCTTCCCCCACCCCCCCCCCCATAAAATTAAATAAATAAATTTAAAAATACTAAACCTCTTCTTCCTGCTGCTTCTGAACCTCTGTCTTCCTTGTCTAACACCCTTTCACCATTTGGCCTCACTCCCAGACAAGGGCACCCTCCCAGACAGGGCAGTTTTAGAGGTGGGAAATCAGGCATGCTGAGAGTAGACTATTTGAGTTCAGCCTTACACATTGTACAGTGTGGTGGGAAATATACTGGCCTGGACACCAAGTGATCCAGCTTCTAATTCCAGCCCCATTGGGGACCTCTGGCACATCATGTGTTCATCCAGGGCTTTAGTGGCGCTGTGTGGAGAACATGGACCAGAAGTGCTGTCGGGTTCTTGCTATCCCTGCTCCTCAGATGAGGACACTAAGGCATGGAGATGGGAAGGTATCGTGATAGATTCCTCTGAGGGTGTCAGAAAAGAGTAGACACTGAGGATTAATTCATTGTTTGATTTCTCTTGGCAAAACAGTGTAAGGAAGAAAAATAGCATCTTAGGACAAATGAGGCTTTTCTTCTCATAAAACCAAGTACAGATGCTTTCTGATTTACAATGGTTAGACTTAAAGTTTTCTTTTTCTTTTTTTTTTTTTTAGTTTTTTTTAATGTTTATTTTTGAGAGAGACAGAGACAGAGACAGAGTGTGAGCAGAGGAGGGGCAGAGAGAGAGGGAGACACAGAATCTGAAGCAGGTTCCAGGTTCTGAGCTGTCAGCACAGAGCCCAGCATGGGGCTTGAACCCACAAACTGTGAGATCATGACCTGAGCCGAAGGCGGACACTCAACCAACTAAGCCACCCAAGCGCCCCTCAACTTAAAATTTTCAACTTGACGCTGGTGTGAAAGCTATACTCATCCAGTAGAATCCATACTTTGAATTTTGAATTTGGGTCTTTTCCTGGCTCAGCGATACATGGTATGATCCTCTCTCAAGATGGCGAGCAGAGGCAATCACGGCTCCAACCAGCCACACGATCACGAGTGTGAGCAATCAACACACTTAAAACCCTCTGTACCCACACAATCATTCTGTTTTAACTTTCAGAACAGTATTCAATAAATTACACAGATACTCAACACTTTTGATAAAACAGTCTCTGTGTTTGATAATTTTGCCCAATTAGAGGCTGGACTAAGCTATGATGTGCAGCAGGTTAGTGTGTTCAAAGTCTTTTCAACTTACAATATTTCCAATGTATGAGGGTTTATTGGGACATAACACCATTGTACGTGGAGGAAGATCTGAAATGGAAATTTCAGACATTTCTTGGAAATGCTAGTAAATAGATTTCTTGAGTCATTTTCAAGATGGTTATATCTCTTGGACCTGGGATTAATGGGTCATTTCTATTTCCTTTTTATCTTTTTATGTGTTCTCTGAATCTTTTACTAATACATATTAGTTCTGCAATCAGAATGGGTACTTTAGGAGAAAAAAAAGAAGAAAATGGCTTTAGCCGTACAAATGGAAGAGAACAGGAAAAAAACTTAAAAACTAATAATGATGAAACTGACATTTATTACATGTCATTTATTATGTATTGGACAGTAACTGGCTCATTTACTTCCTCTCAACTCTGGATAAGAAGCTATTTATTATTACTTCCATTTTGCATATAAGAAAAATGAAGCAGAGAGGGGTCAAATAACTTCAGAAGTCACAGAGCTAGTAAATTCAATTGCTGGGACTTCACTTAGGTAGTCTAACATCAGAGCCCTTCTATTTATCACCTGCCTCATAAATGATCTAAAAATGAGGTATAATCTTGTATAACTTCAGAGAACAGATTTTTCATACTAATTACATTTTATTTAGGTTAATATTCCCTGAACACACATTAACAAAAGGCTGGAAGAAAGTGGTTTGAAACTATGGTAGATCTGTGATTTAATTTAACTCCGTGTAGACCAATGGTTGTCTATACAATTAACTCTAGCACAGAGTTGGCTTATCCACTCTGGTTTATCCACTCTGGTTTATGCCAAATCTGTGCTACAGTTGACAACATAGACAACCATTGGTCTATGCTGTGTTAAATTAAACAAGGAGACTATTAGACCTAGGTGGTTCTAATGTCTTTTAGGCCTAAGTAAACCCATAAATATCTCAAGGCTTAGAAATCAAACTTGAGGACAACCAATCACAAACAGCCAATGAGTCTTTGTGAATAAGACAAATGCTTAAGCTACAGCTAATCACATGATTTCCTTGCTTTGTTTCCACCTTTCCTTTGTAAGTCTTCGTAACTTCTGCTCCTAACCACTTCTGATTTGGCACTGCCTTAATCCCACTGATTTTTGCTCAAACAAACTCTGAAAAATTGTGATATGCCTCAGTTTGTCTTTTAACAGCTCTGATATCTGGTTTGTTTTATGTAGGTACCTCAAAGAAAGTTGAAAGAAGGTGATTCAAATTGCCAGGAAGAGTTTGGGAACATCCACACTGCCAATCAGTTTTTTAAAACAAAATTTTTAAAAAGGCATAATCTATCCACGGAACAAGACTACGTCAGCACCACAAATAATCAAGGACAAATCACACACAATGAAGGAAGTGCTCATCACTGCTACCCGTTTTGTGCACACAAGACAGTCCCTGTCTCTCAACTAGGAACGTCAGCCACTTTAGGCTTTTGAATGTTGGTCTTTCTCCTGTTGTCTTCTACCTACTGACTTTTCAATCAGCTCTCCTCCTGTGGCCGGATCCATTTCACGGCATATCACTCCCACCTCAGAAGACTGGGTCACAGAAGTGATTCATAAGTGAGCAAAGGCCTCAAGCTCAAATATTAGCTGAATGACTGAATAATTACTATAGATATGGTCCTCTGGACAAGCAATCTGCCTAATATCTCAGGGAAGGAAAGGCCACAGAACTGCAAGCTGTAAGAGAGATTACCTACACTAACCAAATCAGGTTCTGACTGAGGAGGGTAAGGGAGTTCAGCAGAGCGAAAGAGATCAACTACCTCCATTTTGACCTCCATCTGTACTCGGTAAGTGATTAAGTTCTTTCCAGCTTGACTCTTAACTCTGGCAAAAGACCCTGCAGGCAAAGCATTTTCTAATGGGAACTGAAACTATCCCCTCAAGCAATAAGGACCACCCTGAGCCAGCAAGACTTAGCCCGCGACAGTGATCAACCAGACCTTTACTGCCCACCCATGCATGTACCCACTGACTTTTGTCCCACATTTTCCTCATATAAACCTGGGAGTATTTTCATCACTTTGGAGACAGTCTTTGAGATGCATGAGTCCCCTGTCTTCTCAGTGTTGGCCTCACTGAAATAAATTCCTGTCTTGTTTCACCACCACTCATTTCTCTGCCTTTGGGTTTTGCCAGCAGTGACTGGCCAAACCTGGTCTGTTTAGGACCCCCAGAGCTAGGTGCTCTTGCACCCCTGTACCCCGGCTACACTGATGGGTCATTTCTGGACAGTCATTGCCACATGAGATTGGGGCTCTCTTTCTTATCTTGTCAGAGGGCCAGAAGTTTTCCAAGATGGAAGAAGACCTCTCCCCTCCCATTGTTTTCCTCCTCAGCCCTCACTTTCTGGTATACGGTGAGTGTTGTAAGTGCATAGTGGCGGATCTCTGTGTTTTTCCTTTCCAGGTGGCGTAAGTGGCAAAGAAGGTGGGAACCAATTCCTTCTAGGGAAAAGACCTGTCCATCCTGTTCTCTTTTCCTCTGGTATCTCTTCAACTTCCTGTCTTCCATGTGACCAATTTGGTAGTAATATTTGGGTTTAGGGATAAGGAGAAGGAAGGGTCATCCTTGCCAGAGCTCCCTGCCTCAGGGTTTCTCACACAAGCCCAGCAACAATAAATTAATGCAGCCCAGATTAAAATCTAAACACTATATCTCAGAGGTGCAAAGAAAATGTTGGAGATGGAACTTTAAAATCACCAATTAAAGTATTTTACTTTTCTAATTTAACATAGTCTCCTTCCAGGTAATAACTCCCAGTAAGAGCTGTTTCTCTCCTTTTTTTCTTTTTCTCCTTAAGTAGGTATCTGGAGGGCAGTGCTTAGGTGACCTCATGCTTGCCCAGAGCCTTGCTCTTTGGATCATCACCAGCCTGTGCCGCAAGAGTGCTAGTCTGGTCTTGTCCCTGAGCTGCCAGTCAGAAGGGCTGCTCTCCTGGCTCCCAGCTCTCATGGCTGGCAGGAACTTTTCTTGCATCATCTCCCTCCTTCCCAAAATGAAATTTGTCAACACCTACTTCCCAGAGCCCTACTAGCAGAATGGCCACTGGGAAACATAATTTATGGGAGAGACGAAAACACATATATGCACCCCCAACATACCCTTTGTCACTTTATGTTGCCTCATCATTGTCTGTTGTCTGATTATCACTCTGGGAACCCTGAGGGGGAAAGAGTCTGGAATTTGGGGTTATCCCAAATACTTCATAAGGTCAAGCTCTTAACAGGTAATTTCTAGTATTACTTCTACATATGGCATTCTTTCTCATTATACTCTTATACTCTCCTCATGTACCCCAGGAAAACGTTCAGGGATTTTCTGTTTTGCTTGCTGCTATAACCCCAATGTCTAAGTAGTACATGGCACAGAGTAGGTGTTCAATAAATATTTGTGGGATGAGTGAAGGGTTGATCACATCTGCTGCGGTGGATTTATCCAGGTCAGCTCTCAGAGGGGATCTTATTTCCCTTACCTCCAGGTGGTCGCAGAGCAGCACACGAAGCTGATGTGTTGTCCACAGCGCACGCCAGCTCAGAGGTAGTAGCTGAAGCAGTGGGGCTTGATGAGGTCCCTCAGGAAGAGCAAGAGGGAGGACAAATGGGGCCAAGAGTAGCCCAAAAGGAGCAGTTCTCAAACTTTTAAATCTCAGAGCCCCTTTATAGTTTTAAAAATTGTTGAGGGCTCCCAGAAGCTCTCATGGGTTGTATCAATATTTATTGTATTAAAATTGAAACAAAACTTTTAAATATTTATTAATTTGTTTAACAAAAAAACCCACATTAAGTGTTAGGATAAATAACATTTTCATTTACAACATAACTATCTTTGGGGCACCTGGGTGGCTCAGTCAGTTGAGCATCCAACTCTTAATTTCGACTCAGGTCATGATTTCAGCATCATGTTATGGAGTCCTATGTAGGGCTCCATGCTTAATATTCTCTCTCTCCTCTGCCCCTCTCCCCTACTCATGAGTGCTCTCTAAAACAAAACAAAACAAAACAAATGAAATAAAATGAAATGAAATAAAATAAAATAAAGTAAAATAAAATAAAATAAAATAAAATAAAATAAAATAAAGCTATCCTTTCCAAAATAAAAGTCACTGAGAGGAGGGGCAGTTCTTTTTTGGCAAATTGCCTATGTCTGGCTTCACTTGATCTTAGCCAAAAGGCCGAGAAGCGATGCCTATGTCTGGCTTAATAGAAGGCAGCTGGATTTCATGTCTGCCTCTGTATTCAATCTGCTGTGATATGTTTTAGTTGAAATTCGGCCTCATACAGACACACACTGGGAAAAGGAAGGATCTTGGGGACTGCAGGGGTTCTCTGACCACATTCTGAAAACTGCTGTCCTAAAACGAAAGGTGCTGTAGCAATAATGATGATCTCCGCTACAGAGCCTCCAGCCCTCCAGGGAGTCCAGACCCTGCTATTAGAACAGAATCCCTGTTTCTCACCCTCCTCCCACCAGCCTCTCTGCTTAGGATTGCACAATTCTTTAATAATGTATAAAATAGCTGACAGCCTTGAGCAGCAAAATTAGATAAGATATAAGTTCTTGGAGTATGCTGGTCTTGGGTAGAAGGAAGCATAACAGGCATCTCAGAAAGGGGATGAAGGAAAGAACACATGCATTCTTAGTAAGGAGAGAAAAGAGGTTATGAAGTTCAGGCGCATTTGCAAGCAAGTATGTTTCATATTTGCACCCAGTGCCTGGGCTGAAAAAAGGAAACAAACAATAAAGCTCAGCCTGCTGGGTGTGTGTGGAAGGAGCTGGTTCTCAGAGAGGGAGGAGCTGGCCTATGCAATTACATTCTACTTCAGTATCTTCTCAGGACTTGCTGGAGGGCCACAGCTTTATCCCCATTGGTTGAGGATCTCATGGAAAGATAGTCGACTCTACCAGGTACAGTTCTAAGACCAGTCAATTCTCAACACAGTGGAGTGGCCTTGCTACCACTGGTGGGAAGGCTTCAAGTAACACTTTCTGTTTATAAACCCTTCCTCCCAGGCTAATACCAGCAACCACCACCTTCACTGTGTATCTTGCTTACCTGCTTTACAGAGGGAAGGCACAGCCAACAGCTGTCACTCGCCCTCGCAACCTCCAAATACCGCAAGTGGCCCAGCTCTACCTGGAAAGATGTATGTATGAATGTGAGTGACTCAGTACTACTGTGGCTAGAGGCAAAAGCCACACCCTGGAGCCTTTTAATAAACAGATGAGGGGCGCCTGGGTGGCGCAGTCGGTTAAGCGTCCAACTTCAGCCAGGTCACGATCTCGCGGTCCGTGAGTTCGAGCCCCGCGTCGGGCTCTGGGCTGATGGCTCAGAGCCTAGAGCCTGTTTCCGATTCTGTGTCTCCCTCTCTCTCTGCCCCTCCCCCGTTCATGCTCTGTCTCTCTCTGTCCCAAAAATAAATAAACGTTGAAAAAATAAATAAATAAATAAAAAATAAACAGATGACAGGTCCAAACTTTGTCATTTGTTTTTTTATTTTTAATTTTTTTTTAATGTTTATATTTCAGAGAGAGAGAGAGAGAGAGAGAGCAGGGAGGGGCAGAGAGAGAATCTCAAGCAGATTCTCTGATGTGGGGCTTGAACTCACAAACTGTGAGATCATGACCTGAGCCGAGATCAAGAGTCGGACACTTACCCAACTAAGCCACGCAGGCACCCCATCTTTTGTTTTTTTTAGAGAGAGAACGAGCAAAGGGGGAGGCAGAGGGAGAGAGAGAGAGAGAGAGAGAATGAGAGACTTTCAAGCAGGCTCCATGCTCAGCACAGAGCCCAACGCAGGGCCCAGTCCTACAATCCTGGGATCGTGACCCGAACTGAAATCAAGAGTTGGATGCCCTACTGACGGAGCCACCCAAGTCCAAACTTTGTATCTGGAAATTTTCAAGGATTTTTCTTAAATACTATGAAATAAACTTACCATCTGTGCTGCACTTACTTCTATCCTGGCTTGTGACATCTTTTGCATTATTGCTCTACGTGGCTGTTTAGGTGGCCCAGGAGCATGACTGGCCTGTTTAGCACAGTAATCCCCAAATCTCATACAGTCTTTGGTACACAGAAAGCACTTAAAAGTTTTTAGTTAATGAAAGGTAAGTACATTAATTCTGAAGATCTTACTATAATGTGTACCAAAAGTGTGTGCTTTCCACACATTATGCCATTTAATTAAGATTATCTTGTAAAGCTTATCTTCTTAAGAAGGTATAAGTTCTTTGAAAGCAGGAAATGTATATTTGTGAGGTTTTGGTTTGGTTTTTTTTTTTTGGAAGGGGGGGCAGGCAGGGTGTGGAGGGACACAGTGAGTGTGGAGCCTGACACGGAGCTTGATATGGGACTCGATCCCACAATCCTGGGATCATGACCTGAGCCGAAATCAAGAGTCAGACACTCAACCAACTGAATCACCCAGGCGCCCCTATTTGTGAGGTTTTTTAGACGTTTTGTATAGCAACCTATATCCACCTATCTTAGGGGAGTGTTCCCCAGATCCTTCTAAAAGGCACATCTTCTTTTATACAATGTTAAAAGCTATATTTATGTATCATTTTGCTACAGAGTAGGACCTGCTTATTTTTTTTCTCAGTCTCACTAATGGTTTTAGATAGAGAACATTATTAGTTTATGTTCTAATAATATTCCTTGTTACTCAGAAAAAAATATCAGCTAAAGGGCTTGTTTTACTATCCCTTATGTAACAAAATCAGACTAAACATGAAAGCATATGTTTAACATACCAGCTCTGCTTTTATCTGTTTAAAATGGAAAAGCTTCCATAGTTTTTTGTTTTTTGTTTTTTGTTTTTTGTTTTTTTTTACCTAAAGTGGGATAGCAGTTCCTGGGAAGGAATATACAATATTTCGATGAAAAGTTTGACAGACATTAAAAAACCAAGATGAATAAATTAATAGACCAGACAGAAAAATTTCCCACGTGGAAAGAGATTTCTGTGTCTCTCCAAAAACTCACTCTACCTATTAGCTCAATGAATAAGTATTAACAAGGATTGGGATTTTTGTTATTGATGTTGTTTTATAATGCAACAGTTTTATTGAGATAAATTCGCATACCATAAAATTCACACTTTCAAAGTTTACAATTCAATGGATTTAAGCACATTTATAAAATTGTGCAACCATCACTACTATGTAAAACAATTTTTTAAAACATTTTTATTAAAACAAAAATTTTAGTGGTCTGGGTGACGCAGTCAGTTGAGCATCCAACTCTTGATTTCAGCTCAGGTCATGATCTCACAATTCATGAGATTGAGCTCTACATCAGGCTCCATGCTGAGCACAGAACCTGCTTGGGATTTTCTCTCTCCCTCTCTCTCTGCCCCTTCCCTCCTAAAATAAATAAATAAACTTAAAATTTTCTTTTAAATAAAAAATAAAACAAAAGTTTTTTGTTTCTAAAAAGAAACCCCATACCATTAGTGGGCCCTCCCCCCCCCCCCCCCCGCCCCATTCCCTCTTCCCTCAGCCCCTAGCAACTGCTAATCTACTTTTTGTCTCTATGGATTTGCCTTTTCTGGACATTTCATATAAGAGAAATATTAAACTATGGGACCTTATGTGTCTGGTTTCTTTCACTGAGCATGTTTTCAAAGTTCACCCATGTTGAACCATGTATCTGTATTTCATTCCTTTTTATGGCCAAATACTATTCCATTGTATGGATATACCACATTTTGTTGGTCCATCCCATCAATCAACAGCCATCCATTAACTGACAGACATTTGGGTTGTTTTCACTTTTTGGCTATTATAAATAATGCTGCTATGAACATTTATGTACAAGCATTTGTATGTGTGTATATAACTATATATTTTATTTCAGTTCTCTTGGGTATATACTTAGGAGTGAAACTGCTAGGTTATAAATAACCATGTTTAACATTTTGAGGAATTGACAAGCTGTTTTCAAAGCAGCTGCACCATTTTACAATCCTACCAGTAATGTATGAGGGTCCTAATTTCTCTATATCCTCACCAACATCTGTCTTTTTATTATTATTATTATTATTATTATTATTATAGCAAGCCTAGTGGATGTAAAATGGTATCTCATTGTGGTTTTTTATTTGCATTTCACTAATAATTACTAATTTTAACATCTTTTCATGTGCTTATTGGCCACTTATATATCTTCTTTGGAGAATTGTCTATTCAAATCCTTTGTCCATTTTTACATTGGGTTATCTGTCTTCTTATTGTTGAGTTGTAAGAGTCCTTCACATATTCTGGATACAAGTCCCTTATCAGATACATGGTTAGGAAATAATTTCTCCCATTCTGTGCATTATGTTCTATCCTTAACTCTAAACTTTGGGCAAATTACTTCACTTTCCTCATCTAGAAAGTAAGAGGATTCAAAAGACTCACTTTAGAATTAGCTTGCATATCACTGGGACCAGGGCCGGTGACCCAGAAGTATAAGACACCAAGAGTTTCCATGTGATTCTTCTTCTGAAATACCAACATTATTAAAAATTTGGGGATAAGCAGAATCTTAAAAGTCGAGAGAAAGAAAAACAGTACGTGCTGAGAAAATGGAAATTTTGACTCTGTTGAGAAACTGGTGGCAACAGTATCACAGTTGTGTCAAAGTAATCAGGATGAGTGGACTCTGGAGAGATAAATTATGCCTGCCTGCCCATCAGAACGAAGGAGCTGAGCATGTGACATTGCAGCATGCCTCCAGAGCTATCTTTTTTGGAAAAACAATGTTATTTTGTGGCTTTTAACTTTAGATCACTTAAAAACCATTAACTCACACAAATCAGCTCATCTTCTAACTGCCATTATTTTATTTTATTTACTTTTATTTCTATTTTATTTACTAGATGGTATCTAGTTCTACTTCTCACTATAGTCAGTTTCAAAAAAAAAATACAAAACCATCACAGATCCTTGATTTTCTTGATTTTTAGTGTTAGTTTTTGATCTTCCTGTTTAGAGTGTAGTACTTTTGGAAAACTATATTTTCCACACCAAACATAGATAGGTGTTTACAGACAGGAACTTGGAAGTATAATTTTTAAATGGTTAAAAGGAAAAAAATAAGGGCAAAATAATAAGGGAAATTGAGAATAACTTGAAATCACCAAAGGTTGAAACAAACAGGTCTTTGATTGTCCCTGGGAACCTCCAAGATGAATTTGAGAGGACAGAAGATGACAAATAGCACTTCTACAGCTGCACCTTTTGAGTCATTAGAAAGGAGCATCGGATGTTCTTAGATGCTTATTTAAAATATCGGTTCTAGTCTGTGGTGAATGTACACAAACCAAAACCTCGTGCTTTTCCTGTTTGAGAAGCCCCTGACCAAAAAATGAGAAGAGATTTAGCTTCTGCAGCCATATTTAAAACCCAAAAATGTATATCTGATATGGGCCTAGCATCCAAAATATAGAAAGAACACTCACAACTCAACAACAGCAAAAGATAAACAGCTTAATTAAAAACCAGACAAAGGCCTTAAATGGACATTTATCCAAAGGAGATATACATATGGCTAATAAGCATATGAAAAGATGCTCAGCATCAATAGTCATTAGGAAAATGTAAATCAAAACCATGAGACATTGGGGGTGCCCGGCTGGCCCAGCGAAAAAAGCATGTGATTCTTGATCTCAAGGTCATAAGTTTGACCATCTTGTTGGGTGTAGAGATTACTAAAAAATAAATAAATAAAATTCTAAAAACCAAACCATATGATACCACTTCATACCCACTAGGATGGCCATAATCACAAAAACAAACAAGCAAACAAACAACAACCAGAAAACAAAGTGTTGGTGATGATGAAGAGAAATTGGAAGCCTCATACATTGCTGGTAGGAATGTAGAATGGTGCATTCACTCTGGAAAAGTTTGGTGATTCTCCAATAAACATCTGATTACCATATGACTCAGCAATTCCACTCCTAGGTATATACTCAAAAGAACAAAAACTTGTACACCAATGTTCATAGCATCACTATTCACAATAGCCAAAATGTGGGAAGTAGTAATCCAAATGTCCATCAATAAATGGATAGACCAACAAGATGTGGTATATCCAAACAATGCAATAGTATTTGGCCATAAAAGGAATGAAATACTGATACATGTTATGATATGGATAAACCTTGAAAACACGCTTAGTAAAAGAAGCCAGCCACAATAGGCCACATACTATATGATTACATTTAATGAAATGTCTAGAAAAGCCAAGTCTATAGAGACAGAAAGCAGTTCAGTGGTTACCAGGAGCGATGGAAGCAGGAAATGGAGAGAGACTACTTAACGGGTAAGGGTTTTCTCCCAAACTGGTCAAAATGTTCTGGAACTAGGTAGTGATAATGGTTGCACAAGACCGTGAATAAATATACTGTTTCTGAATTGTATGCTTTAGAATGGTTAAAATGTTGGAGCGCCTGGGTGGCTCAGTTGGTTAGCATCTGATTCTTGATTTTGGCTGAGGTCATGAGCTTACGGTTCATGGTACTGAGCCCTGCAAAATGCAGGGCCTGCTTGGGATTCTCTCTCTCTTTCAAAATAAATAATTATGAGAAAAAAATTAAATGGCAAATTTTGTGTTATGTCTATTTTGCCACAATTTATTTTATTTTATTAAAAAAATTTTTTTTGTTGTTTTTATTTATTTTTGGGACAGAGAGACAGAGCTCGAGCAGGGGAGGGACAGAGAGAGAGGGAGACACAGAATCCGAAGCGGGCTCCAGGCTCTGAGCTGTCAGCACAGAGCCTGATGTGGGGCTCAAACTCATGGACTGTGAGATCATGACCTGAACCGAAGGTGGACGCTCAACCGACTGAGCCACCCAGGCGCCCCAATTTTGCCACAATTTAAAAAATAACACAGGAGTGGGGGGGGGGAATAAAGAAATAAAAATTTAAAATAATTCAAACTTTCAGGCACCTGGGTGGCCCAGTCAGTTAAGCATCTGACTTCGGCTCAGGTGATGCTCTCATGGTTTGTGAGTTTGAGCCCTGTGTCGGGCTCTGTGCTGACAGCTCAGAGCCTGGAGCCTGCTTTTGGATTCTGTGTCTCCCTCTCTCTCTGCCCTTCCCCCCCCCCCCCACTCAAAAATAAACATTAAAAAAATAATGCAAGTTTTCAAGGAAATGTACATTAATTTCTTGAAATAAAAATCCATAGCAAGGGGCTATTTAGTTGAAAGCACAAACAAGCAAATTACAAATTGCTTGAAGCTCCCCTCACAATTGATTGGGCCCAAAGTGGATACCAAACACAAGTTGGGTCATTCAGAGGCTTTCCTTGGGAATTTAGAAGAGGAATTCCTATGTTTGACTTGGTCACGGGATGGGAAGAAGCCTCACTGTAACAGTTACCAGTATGAATTACTAGTATGTCCCAGAGCTCTCCTCATGCTTGGTTTGTTTCCCATGGATTCCTTGAGCTTGGCATTCTTACAATAACTTTCATTTTAAAAAATACCATTTTGCCTGAGTTATTTTGTGTGGTTCCTTTGCCTTAAAACCAAACTTCTAATCCTCATACAGGAGATATTTAAGTTTTTAGGTATTTTAGGACATTTAGGTAATGTAATATTACCAATTGTATTGGGTTCCCACTGCTGCTATAACAAATTACTATAAATTTAGTGGCTTAAAACAACAGAAATTTATTCTCTCACAGTTCTGGGGACCAGAAGTTCAAAGAGAAGGGTCGTGCTCCCTCTGAAAGCTCTCAGGGAGAATCAGTTCCTTGTCTCTTCCAGCTTCTGGTGTTTGCAGGTGTTCCTTGGCTTGTGGCCATATCATAATCTCTGTCTCTGTGGTCACATTGCCTCCTCCTCTTCTGTGTGTCTGTCTTCTGTATGTCTCTTACAAGGACATTTATCATTGGATTTAAGACCCACCCACATAATTCAGGATGATGTCCTCATCTCCAGTTCTGTAACCTAGTAACATCTGTAAAAATTCTTTTCCCAAATAAGGTAACACTTACAGGTTGTAGGGATTAGGGTATGGACATATCTTGGGGCATGGGACACCATTCAACACATTCCACCAGTATATAATGTAATATATAATATAATATAATATAATATAATATAACATAACATAATAATGTCACAGTGAAACATATGCCCATTTTAAAGTCTGCTGATGTATGTTGGCAATATATATCAGTGTTCGATATTGCTGACATTGCTCAAAACATGTTTTGAAATTTTTTATTTGGTGTTGCCCTCCAAAATTTAGTCATGATCTTTGAAAACTATAATGGCCATGGTCGAATCACCATATATTTGTACAGTGTAACAAGCACTTTCACATCCTTGGGACCTAGAATTACCCTGAAATAGTGGAGGCAGATCCAACTGGTAGAGGGTTTTGTTTTCTTCTCAACAAACTCAGTGCCTTTATTTTCCTGAAGACCAAATAGCATTTGGAGCAAACTCTGGGAAAGAGGAGGGCCATTGAAACTGGGCAAACTAAATTTTGGCATCAGAATGCCCCAGATGGTATGGTTGGAAAAGTCCAAGGCATTCTTAACTCTCTCTTCCTCCTCACTCCACATCATGTCTACCAATAAACCAAATCCTACCGTTCCATCTGGAATATTTCTCATATATCTGATTCCTTCTACTCCCACTGACTATGCCTTAGTTGCCTCAGACCCTCCTTATCTGAGCCAGTAAAATATTTTCTAACTTGTCTCCTTGCCTTTCAGCTTTGAGTGTCTTGCCCCTCTCTTTCTATGCCCTCCAAAGTATACTCACCTACAGATGTTGGCCCTACTCACATACATACCTTCCAGGGTCCCCACAACACAGACAAGAAATCGTAAGTTGCTCAACAGGGCCCTGAGTGGCCCTCTCAGTATGACCTCTGTCTAATTTTACAACTTGTCTGAATTAATTTCTGTTTCCTACCCCTGCTTACCTTGCACATTCATGCCTTTATGCCTCCACTTTAACTTTAACATCCTGTCAGCTCTGCTTTTTAAAAATCTATGCATTATTTTTAAAGTAAAATAAGTACTACAAGGCCCAAAACAAAGCCAGAGGGCTCCTGGACTCCCTCTGACCACCCTTGCTTCCTGTCCACTCTCTCCATCCCCCAGGAAACCTCTTTCAGCCCTCTTACCTGGTATTTAGTATTGACCTTCATACTTTAAAACAAAATGCTAATAGCGGTATATTTAGTTTTTGGCTTAAGATATAAACTGATGACTTTTTACTATGAAGATGAGATTTTAGCTCTATTATTATCCAGATCCTACCTATATACATATTTATGCAAATATTATATATGTACATTCCCCTTCCCCATCCTCCTAATGTAGTTATAGCTTGAGTTTGGAGTCTATTGATATTTGGCGGTTTGCATGTGATTGGTTCTACTATGAATATATTCTTTCTTGTACTTTGGTTCTTCTTTGGAATTAATCATTGTCTTGTTCTTTCCTTGACTTCATTTTCTTTGCTTCATTTTCCATTTACCTAGCATTTATTCATCCCCAAGTTCTCTCTGCCAGAAGCACATCTCTTTTCAATTCCTTCAAACATATTGAGGATTCTATCGGTTTTTGTCTTTTTCTTAGAAATCCTCCCCCAGAATCTTTTGTCCTCCTGCGTCAGTCTGGGCTGGCTGCTTCCCATACCACCCTGAGCTTACCTCTGCCCTCCTTCTTGAAATTCCCTTCGCTCTTCTCTTGTGTGGGAGGAGTTTCCTAGATCCCATGTCTTATTCTTCCTGGGTTTCTTCTCTTTAATGAAGTATGTCTTCTAGTAGCTTCCTGAGAAAAAGTGCACAGGGAGTAAATTTCTTGAGCTGCTCTGTATTTGAAATATCTTTATTCTACCCTTATACTTGATTGATAGCTAGCCAGTTCAGGCTGCTATAACGAAGTACCATAGACTGGGTGGCTTATAAGCAACAGACATTTATTTCTCACAGTTATTTGCTAAGGTTTATTTCTTCCTGGAGAGTGGAAGTCCAATCAGGGTGCCAGCCTGGTTGGGTTCTGAAGAGAACATTCTTCTGAGTTGCAGACTACAGATTTCTCATTGTATCTTCACATGGTAAAGAACTGAGAGAGGAATCAAGCTCTCTTATGACTATTTGAAGGGCGCTATCCCATTTAGGAGGGCCTCCCAAAGGTCTCATCTCCTGATACCATCTCATTAGGAGGCAGGGATTCAATACATGCATTTTGGAGGGACACACACATTCAGGCCGTAATAGGAGACAGATGTCTAGGTTGGAATTCATTTATCCTTGATTTTTTTTAATGTTAATTTATTTTTGAGAGAGAGGCAGAGACAGAGACAAAGCATGAGTGGGGGAGGGACACACAGAGAGAGAGAGAGACACAGAATCTGAAGCAGACTTCAGGCTCTGAGCTGTCAGCAGAGAGCCCAATGTGGGGCTTGAACCTAAGAACTGTGAGATCATGACCTGAGCCAAAGTCGGATGCTTAACTGACTGAGCTACCCATGTGTCCCTATTTTTCCTTGATTTTTGAAGTCATTGTTCCGTTGCCTTCGAACTTTAAGCTGGTATTTTTTAGATACTGTTCCAATTCTGAGGCTTTGTACATGCCCTATTTCTCCCATAAAAAGATTTTAATAATCATGTTCTTTAACAAATTATTATTATTACCTTATTACCTTACTTGGTATAGGCCAATTTTCATCCATTATGTTGAGCACTCAGTGGGCCATTTCAATCAGCAGACTCATGTTCTTCAGTTCTGGGAAATCAGTGTGGTTTATTTCTTTTGAGACTTCTTCCTCTCCATTTATCCTGTGTTCTCTTTCTGAAATTCTTGCTTGGAATATTGTGTCTCCTGGACGGATCCTCTAATTCTCTTTTCTGTCCTATTTTTCAAACTCTTCATCTTTAAATTTTACTTTCTGGGAGATTGCCTTAAATTTACCTTTTATTTTTTTTCACCTGGGGTTTTTATTTCTGCCATGATAATTTTTTTTTAATTTTTTTTTAACGTTTATTTATTTTTGAGACAGAGAGAGACAGAGCATGAATGGGGGAGGGGCAGAGAGAGAGGGAGACACAGAATTGGAAGCAGGCTCCAGGCTCTGAGCCATCAGCCCAGAGCCCGATGCGGGGCTCGGACCGTGAGATCATGACCTGAGCCGAAGTCGGACGCCCAACCGACTGAGCCACCCAGGCGCCCCTCTGCCATGATATTTATACCATCTTTTTTTTTTAAGTGTATTTATTTTGAGACAGAAAGAGAGAGCAGGGGAGGAGCAGAGAGAGGGAGAGAGAATCTCAGTCCACACTGTTAGTCCGGAGCCCGACATGCGGTTCGGACTCACAAACTGTGAGATCATGACCTGAGTCGAAACCAAAACCCAGATACTTGACCGACTGAGCCACCCAGGTGCGCCTATACCATATTGTTTTTGCTTTATGATGTACTATACTCCTAACACTCTGAGGCTATTAATTAGAGGGGCTTTTTATTCCTGTTTGTTCTCCTTGTCTTCCTGCTTGTTTCTTTGCTTGGGTCCTCAAAAATCTGGTGATCCTTGCCTGACTGCTTACATTTTAAGGTATAGCAATAAGAAGTTGACTGTAAGCTCTGTGTGCACAGCATACATTATTGGCTAGTGGGCATTGCTATGGGATGATCTGGTCAGCTGTATCTTAAAGAACCTCCAGTGTTAGTATTTAACCTAATTACATATATATGCATTTAACCTAATTATTTACACACACACACACATGCAGAATAACTGTAATGTGCTAACTTACTAGGTAGGCCAAAAAATTACCCTCTTGTCTCCTCTGAAACCCAAAAAGCTGGTGACATCATTTTAGATCTAGCATTTATAGCAATGAGTCATATCTGGCTGTGAGTCATAATCAATATCTCGGAGAAAACTTGGCAAAACATCAACATCACAGCTTCATTCTGAGCTCCTCCGTGAAGTTGGTTGTGCTTGCTCTTCAGCTCTGCAATCCAAACAGTGTTTTGGTCTTTCTCTGTACATTCAGGGCTTTTAAAAAATGATATGACTCGGGGAATGTTAGTTTTATCTTCTCGTGCAAATCTTAAATTTCCAAGGATAAAATAAAGACACAGTAAAGATAAATCAGACAATGAGGATTTGACTGTTTTTGTACAAATCTTAAATCTTTCTGGATGTTATAAGGACATGGGAATGTTCTTTCTTAGAAAGAATTAGCAGAACTTCATTGGCCAAATCTCATTTTTGCTTTTTATGCTCTGAGGTTACAAACAAGAAACAAACTCTACCCAGTCTCGCTCAAGCTTAAAAATCACAAGCATTTCTCTAAAACAAGTATTCATTTTGCAACCTTTTACATCACATGGTTGAAAGAGCCATAGCGTCTGAAATTCTACTGTGTCATATCACCCTAAGTTCAAGTAAAAATTGGGACATTGCAGTATTTTGTAAAAATGAAATGGGCTGTTTTCCCCATGGAATTTTAGCTACTTAGATGGACAGGATTGAACCGATTACTCTGGGACCTGAAAAATAAAGATGATTTAATAGGATATGTTTTAATCTACTTCCCTTAATTTATCTTAAATTTCCTGGAAATAGTTTAACTCCTATCTTCTGGAAGTGTCAAACGAAATTGTCAGAAATAACCAGACTTATTAAACAAATGGATTTTCATGTTTTTGCACTGAATAAGAGTAAGAACACTTTCTTTTTCTTTTTTTTTTTTTAATTTTTTTTTAACGTTTATTTATTTTTGGGACAGAGACAGACAGAGCATGAACGGGGGAGGGGCAGAGAGAGAGGGAGACACAGAATCGGAAGCAGGCTCCAGGCTCTGAGCCATCAGCCCAGAGCCCGACTCGGGGCTCGAACTCACGAACGGTGAGATCGTGACCTGAGCCGAAGTCGGACGCTCAACCGACTGAGCCACCCAGGCACCCCGTAAGAACACTTTCTATCGGGGCTTCATAGGCAAATAAAAACTTAATTTGCTGGGGGGGGGGGGGGAGTGGTTGTTTATTTTTGAGAGACAAAACAAAAATTTTAATTCTCTTGGCTTTAAAATGAAGAACATCAAAAACAAAAATCTTACTAAAAACAAACAAACAAACAAACAAAAACTTTATTAAATCACAGCAATTATATTTTCTCCCCAAACTGTCCTCTCTGGGTTTTCATGTTCTTGTTAAGGCTATCTTTTCTTTCCAAATCAATCAGATTTGAGAGTTTGGGAGACATCTATTTTCCTCTCCCTTCTCCCTACCCCTCCTCACCCTCATCCATCCCACCTGCCTAATCTCTGGATTCAACTCATATTGTCAATCACCAGGGCTCAGGCCTTTATCTCCATGTCCACCATTCCATTTCCTTGGACTATGTTAGCCAGAGTCCTCAGGTGGCTCACAGCTAAGTTATTGCCATTTATCTCACTGCCTCCCATCTCTTTTTAGAGGAGTTTCAAGCTTAGTTGCCTAAAGAGGTGAGTAAAGGAGTGAAATGAGTTGGCTAAGCACAGGCCTTAACTGAAAGGACAGCCTCCACTCAATTGCAGCTGTTGTTTCACCAGGGATAATGGGACAGTGTCACCAGAAATCCAGCTTTCCAAGAAAAGTCAGAGATCCCCAGAGTTTCTATAGGTTCTCTCACTTCCCTTGGATTCCTGGGAATTGTAGGTACAAGAAGAGAGATGTTTGGGACCTAGAAGGTAGGTTATAAAATGTACTAGGCTGGCCAAACCTCAATGCTTGTCATGTGTACAGTCCCTGAAGCGGCCCTAAATGGTTCCTTATTCATAGGTGCCCCATCTTCCTGGCTCACCATCTTAGCCGACAGCCACCAAGAGGAGGTCTAAGAAAGTTCATTTGAACCAGGATGATGGTAATGAATCATCCAACCATCCAGTCTGGACCAATCCAAACTGGACCAATGGGTTTTTCTCTCTCTCTGGAATTTGGACTTTAGATAAACAGTGAGTTAATTGGTAGTGATAGTGGATGTGGAAATACACAAAAAGCACAAACAGAAAGAGTAGTTGACTCATGGGAATACCAGAGCATTTAGAGTAAGGATCAACAAACATCTGCTAAAGAGTGACAAAATTACCTAGTAACTAGAGTTGCATGGGATCTTGAATAAATTTCGAGTTTCCAAACTTTATTCCTGGTCTGTTAGGCACTGTTTTGTTATTCCTGTGTCTCCTATGAGTTCTGGGAATGAAGGTTTTCTTTAAAAAAGGAAAGGGAGGGGCGCCTGGTGGCTCAGTCAGGTAAGTGTCCGACTTCGGCTCAGGTCATGATCTCAGGGTCCGTGGGTTTGAGCCCCGTGTTGGGCTCTGTGCTGACAGCTCAGAGCCTGGAGCCTGCCTCAGATTCTGTGTCTCCCTGTCTCTGCCCCTCCCCCGCTCTCTCTCTCTCTCTCTCCTCTGCTCGCTCAAAATAATAAACATTAAAAAATAATTTAAAAAAATAAAAAAGGAAAGGGGGTATAATTTTACTCAAACCTTGATAAATTATAAAACGTTTGTCCCAACTGCTTTTTTCTGTGGTCCTCTGCCCTTCTCCATTTGTTATGATGTAGAACATCATTCTGGAATACTTATAAGAACACTGCTTAACTAAAAATATATCAATAGTCAATAAAAATGTGCCAATATTCCACAGAGTGAAGTCACACACAAAAAACTGGTATTACATTTTTAATTACTTGATCGAGAGTAGTTGCAAGTAGGGATGGGCCTGGATGTCCCAAGTTTTACAAGGAGTTTAAATCATGAGAACGACAATAACTCTTGAGAGTTACAAAACACTATGGGGCAGGAATTATGCTCCAGTTCCACACTTTCAATATTTAAGGGAGGGGAGATAAAATCAGAGTGACAATAAGAACGGTAGGAAAAATTAAAAGATAAAAAGGGGAGAAAGAGATAAGAGACAAAGTAGAAGGGCTAAGATATCAAGGATAATGAAGTGATTATACAATTGATAACTGATATGACATATAAGGATTATACACACATGGACACAATTGCAGTTTGGGTGAGGGGTTAAATTTTTAAGATTATGTTAGTAAGAAAACTAAATTTTTTAAATAATGGAATAAATGTTTTAAAAGTTTTTCATAGTGTTAGAATTAAGTTAGAGTTTTAAAAAGTCAATGGAGGGGCGCCTGGGTGGCGCAGTCGGTTAGGCGTCCGACTTCAGCCAGGTCACGATCTCACGGTCCGTGAGTTCTAGCCCCATGTCGGGCTCTGGGCTGATGGCTCAGAGCCTGGAGCCTGTTTCTGATTCTGTGTCTCCCTCTCTCTCTGCCCCTCCCCCGTTCATGCTCTGTCTCTCTCTGTCCCAAAAATAAATAAACGTTGAAAAAAAAAATTTAAAAAAATAAATAAATAAATAAATAAAAAGTCAATGGAGACTCATGACTTTAAAAAGAAACGTCTTCTGGGGCTCCTGGGTGTCTCCATTGGCTGAGCATCCAACTCCTGATTTCAGCTTAGGTGATGGTCCCAGGGTCATGGGTTCGAGCCCCAAGTCAGACTCCGTGCTAAGCGTGGAGCAGCCTGCTTGGGATTCTCTCTCTTTGCCTGTGCCCCTTTCCCTGACTTGCTCTCTCTCAAAAAAGAAAAAAGAAAAAAAAGGAAAAAGAAAAGAAAAAGAAATGTCTTCCAATTTTGTCCAAAAGTGGCCTAGCAGTGATATTATTCTAATCCCAATCTGTGCTCATGAAAAACAATGTCATATTCATCCTTGATACCCCAGTTTTTCCACTAATCTTTTTCTTCACATAAAGGAACTAAGATTCTTTATAAAACAGTTCATTCCGTGTTTTGGGGTAGAGAAAGCTGAAGATAATCTGGAACATCGTCTTTTGTATATGAAACAAGAATGTTTTCAAATATGCATGGGAGAAGTGCTGAAGAGATAACAGAACCATCTTAAAAGGACTTTCACTGGCCAAGATCTAAAGATTTAATCAGGAAAGGAAAATGATTCTAGATAATTGAAACTATGTTAATCTATGAAAGTCCATGATGACTCTCCAAAGGGAAAAAGTTTACAATTTAGTAAAAAGTAGTTTGGCTATAAAAGATGGTGAATGTGATAATATAGATATGTTGCTTAAGTTGAATAAATACAGAGTTAGATGTATTGGGTTTTTAAAAAATCTAAAGCATATAATGGTTTATAAAGTGCAGGCATTCCTTTTCTCTAATTGCAACAGTAGGGAGGGATGAATACAAGAAATTGGGAATCAGCCAAAAAATCCTGGAAAAAAATATAAACTATACCAACTACAGAAAGAATTGCTCCACATCATTTGTCACACATAACAACTGGGTAGAAAAGAGATCCAACAGTTTTCAGCACTAGGGTAGGAAAATGACCAAGGAGAAAGAGAATTCCATAGTGTGTTTCATGATGATAATTCACCAAATGTCTTAAAGATAACTAATTGCATAGACTCCCTCCCTGTCTTATGAAAGGTGAAAACTTTCAATGAGCTTATTAATTATAACAAATTAATGAGGCAAAATCAATTCGCAACAAATGAACAATCCAGCTCAATATATTATAATAAGAAGAAACTGGGTTTTGTAAGGTGGCCAAATAAGGGCACTCGGGTGGCTCAGTCGGTTAAGCATCCAGACTCTTGATCTTTGCACAGATCATGATCTCCTGGTGCATGAGATCAAGCCCCACATCAGGCTCTGTGCTGACAGTGATGAGCCTGCTTGGGATTTTCTCTCTCACTCTCTCTATACATTCTCTGCTCACTCATTCACTCTCTCTCTCAAAATAAATATTTTTAAAAATGCTTTAAAAAAGGATGGCCGAATGAAACTTAAAAAAAAAAAAAAAAGGCATCATTTCAGAAGCATTAGGTTGCATTCTGTGAATGGCAAGGATTTAAAAAGTTTTATATGAGGGGTGCCTGGATGGCTCAGTCAGTAAAGCGTCCAACTTCAGCTCAGGTCACGATCTTGTGGTCCGTGAGTTTGAGCCCCGCGTCGGGCTCTGTGCTGACAGCTCAGAGCCTGGAGCCTGCTTGGGTTCTGTGTCTCTCTCTCTGCCTCTCTACCCCCCCCTCTCAAAAATAAACATTAAAATTTTTTTTTTTTTTTTTTTTTGTTTTATATGAAAGGAAAACCAGCCAGGAGGCACAACCAAGCCTATGACCCAACTAAGATTAAGTTGGCTGAAACCCCATCTGGTCTAAATAATAGGCTTTTTCTTTTGGTTTTATATGTAGAATGAAATAGAATCATGTATCTATAGTATTGTACCCCAAGGCTGCCACTAGCCCTTTTAAGACCTTTGTATCAATAAGGAAAAGACATCTCATCCTCCAGGTAGCTCCTGGAAAGATGGCTTTTTTTTTTTTTTTTTTTATAAATTTTTTTTTTAACGTTTATTTATTTTTGAGACAGAGACAGAGCATGAACGGGGGAGGGTCAGAGAGAAAGAGGGAGACACAGAATCTGAAACAGGCTCCAGGCTCTGAGCTGTCAGCACAGAGCCCGATGCGGGGCTCGAACTCACGGACCCACGAGGTCATGACCTAAGCTGAAGTCGCTCAACCGACTGAGCCACCCAGGCGCCCCAAAGATGGCTTTTAAAAGCAGAGTGACAGCTGTAGTTCAGTACTCCCTTGCCCCTTTGACCAGGCACCCTGTGCAAAGTACAATCCACATAGGCCTGCTGCCCCTGTTAGGAAGGTTTAAGAAATGAATGTGGTAAAATGACTGGCACCTCAGAAAGGGATAAGTATAGGGATAACAAAGACATTAATTTCAACCTGTGGTAATAGTACTTTAGTAGCAATTTAAGTATCAATTTTGTCATTGTGAAATTTTGTGCATATTGTTTGCTTCTAAATATAAACCTTATAACTCTTTTCTTAAAGCTTATTTGTTTATTTTGAGAGAGAAAAAGAGAGAGAGGAAGGGGCAGAGAGAGAAGGAGAGAGAGAACCCCAAGCAGGCTCCATGTTGTCAGCACAGAGCCCTACACCTGGCTCTATCTCATGAGCCATGAGATCATGACCTGAGCTGAAATCAAGAGTCGGATGCTTAAGTGAGCCACTGAGGTGCCCCTAAACCTTATAATTCCAGTTAAACTTCAGAGTATGTTGAGAAGGTTTGTGATCAATGCTTAAACGTCAGAGAAATTTTCACTTGTTAAGTTTAAATGTTTTGATTTCCTGGTTGTGTTCAGTGGTTAGAGGAATATTATTTCACAGATATGAAAGATTAATAATTTGAGCTTATGCAAAGTATAACTTGGAGGGTTCCTCTTTTCACACAAGTGTCCCTTAGACATTTAAGATCTAAGCAATAGATAGGTAGAGGAAATGGAAATAAAGCCACAATAAGGGGGAAAGAAAAACACTAAGAGCAGGAGGAGAGAACAATAATATTCAAGGCAGAGAAAGGGAGAGAAGGACAGAAGTAAAATGTAAAAGATAAAGGTAGACAGGAGAGAGAGCAGAGAAACCCAGAGGGCTCTGAAGTGTTTATGCAGGTAAACTGCTTATTTCACATATGGCTTTAACTCTTTTCCCTGCTCTTTAATAACTGGCTTACCTTTTTTTTTTTTTTAAAGTAGGCTCCATACCCAGTGTGGAGTCCAATGTGGAACTTGAACTCATGACCTTGAGGTCAAAACTGGAGCTGAAATCAAGAGTCTGACTCTCAACCGAGCCACCCAGGCACCCCTCAATCATTTATTTAAAAAAACAAACAAAACAAAACAAAAACCAAAACAAAACAAACAAAAAAACCCCAAAACTTTCTCTAGAGAAACTGTTGACTTAAAAATAAAACTAACACATGCACTGGAACAAAAGTCTTCAAGAACCCTGAGAGTCCTCCCAAAACTTGCTTTATCCTTGGAATGTCTTGCTACCTCCATGATTAGCCCTTTGGGCCCAGACAAGAGCATCTAACCTCTTCCTTCATATCATACAGCACAGATGAAAACAGGTTTGAGTATTAAAATAGGCTTTCCTAAAGGCTAAGGATCTATAGGAACTATCCACAAAGAGTGACATGAAATTCGATAATCTGGTTTACAAAACCTGGATTGCTCTCTCTGGTGATCCAGCTCCCTGTCTCTTCATGGTGGGCACCATCTTAACACCCATCACCCATGTGGCTGCATCTGCAAGGCTACCTTTCTTAAAGGACAGAATCCAGGGTCTTAGATGAGGCCTACCCTTCAGACCTCAAAAATACAAACTTACATACCACATAATAACTCCACCATTCACCCAAGAGATACACACAAATAGGTGTCCTCCATCAAGGGCCCCTATGAACTGACTACCAGTTAGCAGCCTCCTGGAGGGTAAATTATTCCCTGGGACAGTGTGATATTACCCGCAGATAAAGCCAAACCTTAGGCCTTGGGATATAGTGAAAAGAGGACTAAGCATTAAGAGTTCAAGGGATTTAGTTGCTGACTCATTTTGTGACCCTTAGGTAAGTTATTTTATCTTTAGAGCTTCATTTACATCATAGGTAAAATAGAACTTATCTCTATTCTACTTTAAAGGATTGGGGTAAGAATAAAATGAGTTAGATGAAAAAGTGCTTTGAAAAAGTATAGACTCTTACAAAAACAGAAGAAGAAATTACATCATTCCAGAGTCTCTGTAGTCTTTGCCTATTCTTCTCCACCAAATTTTGCCAGGCCATTCTCCTCACCTGATCTTGAACCCATTGTTAATTTGCAGACCAGTGGATTTGAATTAAAGGTTCTGTAGGATCTTTTACAACTCTGGAAGTATACTATTTCCTTTCATCCAGTGAATATGAGCACTTACTATGCATCGTGTTGGAAACACAAAAATGAGTAAAATCCAGAAAAAAATGATAAAACCTAGCAATCAGTAATGATGGAATGTCATATGAAAAGTTTATACAGATCTTCTTCAATTTACAAGGGGGTTAAACCATACGGATAAAGTTTTGGATGCATTATTTTAGATATTCCCTCTGTCCAACTTTGTTAACAGCCACGAAACATTTACTAAGCACTACAAAGCTGAAAAATATTGGCTAGAGGCCGTGAGGATACAGAGATGCGTAAGATTATCGTGGTGGTCTAAAAACCTACAATCTAGTGTGGCAGGTACTATGGATGATGTTAAAACTTTGGTCTTGCCATCCCTGGACTGGAGTTCAAATTCTGCTATTAACTTACTATATGATGTTTGGCAAGTACCTTTTGCCTTTCTAAGCCGGTTTCCTCTCCTACAAAGGGGTTTAAAATATAGTACCTATTCCTTAGCGTTGTCGTGAGGTTCAAGTGACATAATTTATGTAAAGAACAGTTTCTGGCACAGAAGTGCTTGATAAATAGCCACAATTTTTGTGTGTGAGCTCTGTGAGGGGAGATGATGAGCGTGAGATTTCCGTAACACACAGCTAGCAAAATACAGTTATGTTGCAGAGCTGTTTCACTTTCTCCTTTGAGACGCAAGTCTCCTTCTTTGCTTCCTCCTCAGTGTCAGGCACCGTTTCGTGATCCCAAACCTTCAGGTATAAAGACAGTAATATTTCCAATTCTCAATTACGTATTCATGGGGGAATTCTTTATATACTAAGGGGCCAATTTTAATCAGTAAGTCACTCCCTTAATTCTTACTCTGGTTACCTTGGCTAATGAACAGCATTGGTAGCCTGAGTAATGAAAAAAACGTAAGCCACAATTAAATGTGGACCGATTGCCAAGTACGAAATACCTATAACGTTCTTTGAAATCTTAAAAAAAAAAAAAAATGTAATAATGTTGCGATTGAAATAAAAAATACTTCCCAAGGTCAGTGGCTGAGGAGGCATTAGTGGCCTTGATGTTTCTCGACTCTTCTCCCGCCCCCATCCCCATTTCCCAATTCAGCCTAGACCTAGCAGTCCGACCACTGCCTTCGGGGCAAGGTGCGGGGGCTAGAAAGAAGGGTGGGGGAGGTGGGGCTGAAACGGAACTTCATTGTTCGCGGGACCGACTCTTCCCGAAAGAGCCCGTTGGCAGCGCCTGCGCAATGTGCGCTCTTTGTGCGGGGCTGCAGCAAGCTGGTTGTTTGTGTGTGTCTGTTGGAGGCGGTGGAGGGAGAGTCGGAGGGGCGTGGTCTCTTCCGTCGCATTCTGATTGGGCTCTCGCAGGAAGGTGGGCGGGCACAGGGCGGAGCTTCTGATAACAACACTCGGCGCTGAGGCTGAGGCTATTTGTTGCTGCGCCGCCACCGCCCGAACCATGGTCCGCGCTCCACTCGAGCTCTCTTAGCAGCAGCCGCCGCCGCCGCCCTGTGATCGCTGGCTTCACTTCCTCCTTCTCTTCTTGCTGAGCCACTTTCCTCCTAGAGCTATGACCGTCGTCTCCGTCCCACAGCGGGAGCCACTTGTCCTAGGTGGCCGTCTTGCGCCCCTGGGCTTTTCCGCCCGCGGTTACTTCGGGGCCCTGCCGATGGTGACCACGGCCCCGCCGCCTTTACCCCGGATCCCGGACCCCCGGGCACTTCCTCCCACCCTTTTCCTCCCTCACTTCTTAGGGGGAGACGGTCCCTGTCTGACCCCGCAGCCTCGCGCCCCAGCACCTCTGTCCAGCTGTAGTCTAGCTACGGCGGGAGGTACCCCTCGGGCAGCACCAAAGAAGCGGCGAAAGAAGAGGGTGCGGGCCAGCCCGGCGGGGCAGCTGCCCAGCCGCTTCCATCAGTACCAGCAGCACCGGCCGAGCCTCGAGGGCGGTCGGAGCCCCGCGACGGGCCCGAGCGGAGCGCAGGAAGTCCCGGACCAGGCCGCCAATTTGGCCCCGGGTCCTGCGGCCGCAACCCAAACTGAGGAAGCGAGCCTTTTCCCTGGCCCGGTGCCGCCCGCGGTGCCCGGCCAACCCTCATTCAGAAGAGAGGTAAGGGCCGCGAGAGGGACTTGGGGACTGTTGGGGAGTTCCGGCCCTTCGATGGGTCCGGCCGAGCTCTGGAATCTGGGGCCCTGCACCGAGGGGTCGGGAAGAGGGGGGGCCGGGGTGAGGGGCGGCTGTTTACTCGGGAGGGAAGTTTCCGTGACGCCCGCTCTGTTCTAGCCCGGGGAAGAAGGGGGAGGGGGAGGCATGCGCTGGCGCTGCTGATTGGCTCCCGGAAACCAGCCAATGAGAGGAGCGGCTGCGCCCCAGCAACAGCCCCGATTTAGAAGGCTGGCTGCGTTCCAGGGGGTTTCGGTATTCGGGCGCGCGGTGGGGTGGGGGAGGGAAGGGGCCCGCGGGAGGCTGACGTCAGCGCGCGCTACGTGCGCAGCGCTCCGGCGCTCATGAAGGAGGCGAGGCCGGCTGGCAGTGGTAGGGGAAAGGGTGGGCGACCGCTTTCGGCTCCCAGACCGTCGGTAGTTCCAAGACTAGTTGGCGGTGCGCGTGCACTGTTTCACCGACCGGTTGTGGGACTTGGTGGGCCACAAGCGGCTCCATTCTGTTTGGCTTGCTTTTTTGCGATGAGAGGTGCCCCGTGTGCGGCGCCGGCCCAACTGGGGCTGTGTCCCTCGCCGGCAGACCTGCTTAGCTATAGTTTTATCTTTAAAAGTTGGCAGGAGCGGTGGCAGTTCTTGCCTCTTTGAAACGATAACATTTGCTTGCTAGTCTATTAGATGAGTGGAATTGTTTACATATACTTTATACTGTACTGGGCTTTATTAATGGAAGGTAATTTTATTACTTGTGTCCAGAATGATGAAATTTTAGAAGTTATAAGATGAATTGGCGTTATGCCACCCAATTTCCGTAGTGTTGGGTTAGGATCAAAAGTTAGAGCCATTTCTTGTTAGAAGAATACTGGAGAGATTTGTAGTTTCTCTCGCTGTACCCTTGGAAAAAAGTCAAATTTGACCGCCGTGATTACTTAATTATCTTAGATTCCGGTTTTAAAATTCCGTGGCTCTGGAATATGAGTAATAATGTAAATGTGAGCTTTTGTACGTCTTGTTTCCTGGTTACCAGTAATATTCTTTTATAGAACTGTTAAAACCAGGGAACGCTGTTGGCAGTTACTGACATGGAATATTACCTGGTGCCCCAGCTTTCTATTTTTGTGTCCCGCTACCCTACCATATTCCAAGTGTTGGAAGGGCAGTGATCCTGATGAATTACCGTATACTTTTCCATTGGGTCGTGGCTCTCTGTGAGGATCACTTGAGTTACGAAAGTGATTAGAACTGGTGCCGCAAATTTCTTGAAGCAGTTAAACCAGGAAGTGGGGGCAGGCGGAAGCAATTTTCTTATTATGTATTTGCTGTAAGTATGTATACTTGGAAAAGGTAGTGATTAGTATTTAAATTTTTATATTTAAATATTTGAAATTTTGTTTTCAGAAGTTGGGAGGTAATTTTTCTGTTAGCCATTATCAAAACACTTAATCACTTAAAATACAGTTCTTACTAATCAAATTATTCTGCAGTAATTTTAAAAGGATTTGTCTAAAAGGTAAATAGTAATCTATAAACATAGTTTTTATTTTTAACCAGATTCAGCCAACCAAAATGAAAGCATGTGAAAATTTCTCTTGGCATTACCGTATTGTAAAACCTCTGACTTTGGTCAAAGAAAGGAGGTTGCATATGTTTGGAAGGGACCTCATTACTCTTACAGTTACAGAAAGATGAACTTGGGGTTACTGTTTTTTTTTTCCCTTTGACATTTTAGAACTGATTCCCTACATTCCATATTGGTGGCAGTGGTGATTATATTTTTAGTAGTAAACTTAGATGTGTCCTTATTTTTAAGTGCAGTGAGCACATAAACATTTAGTCAGGTCAGGAAACTAAAGTCCAGGAGAAGAAAATATACTAGATACATGCTGTGAGGTTCGTGACTAATTTTTATCATGAACTGTATTCACTTTTATGTTCCTTGTCTTTGTAGGTTTTAAAATCAAAGATGGGAAAATCGGAGAAAATTGCCATTCCCCACGGCCAGCTTGTTCATGGTATACACTTGTGTGAACAACCAAAGATAAACAGACAGAAAAGCAAATATAACTTACCACTAACCAAGATCACCTCTGCAAAAAGAAATGAAAATAACTTTTGGCAGGATTCTGTTTCATCTGATATAATTCAGAAGCAGGAAAAAAAGCCTTTTAAAAATACTGAGAACATTAAAAATATGCATTTGAAGAAATCCGCATTTCTAACTGAAGTGAACCAAAAGGAAAATTATGCTGGGGCAAAGTTTAGTGATCCACCTTCTCCTAGTGTTCTTCCAAAGCCTCCTAGTCACTGGATGGGAAGCACTATTGAAAGTTCCAGCCAAAATAGGGAGTTGATGGCAGTACACTTAAAAACTCTCCTAAAAGTTCAAACTTAGATCTCAGATTGCAGTATGTCTGTAAAACATTTTTTTTCCAAAATCCCTGGACTCTTGAAAAGAAAATTGGTACAGAAATGGAAATTTGCCTTGTAACATACAAGTGCAAAGGAGTTTCAAAAATTACAAACAACTTGTATTATATTTTATATTTTGTAAATACTGTATACCATGTATTATGTGTATATTGTTCATACTTGAGAGGTACATTATAGTTTTGTTATGAAAGTATGTATTTTGCCCTACCAAATGGTAGGTGTTTTGTATATATACAGTGGAGAAATTTTAAGTGTGCTAAGGCACATGGAAGACCGATTTATTTGCACAAGGTACTGAGATTTTTTTTTAAAGAAACAGCTGTCTAATCTCAAGGTGAAGATCTAAATGTGAACAGTTTACTAATGCACTACTGAAGTTTAAATCTGTGGCACAATCATTGTAAACATGGGGTTTGTTTGTTTCTCTAAATTGATTTTTGCCTTCTAATCTGTAATTACTGGAAAACTCCTATTCCCATTTTTACCAAACTTAATTTCTGGGTTTTGGTTTATCCATTCAAATTTAAAATACCTCTAATTTTAATGCCAACAAAATTGGTTGTTATCAAATTTTTAAATAATAATATAATTTGGCCCCCCCTTTTATACTAGTCTTGATTCTTTGTGTGTGACTTTCATGTTTGAATGTGTGACTAGGAGATGGATTTTTAACTTTCCATTTTACTGGCTAAATGTCTTAGTATTATTACTAATTGTCCTTCCTCCTTCTGATATTTAGAGGGTCCAATAATTTCACCGTACTACCTCTAAGGGGAGGAATTCCCCATTTTGCAGTGGAAACTTGTCGAAAGTAAAGCTGGTTAGTTTATAACTTAGAATATATTTTTATATATGAACTGTTTCATAAAGTACCATTTGACTTACCATATAATTTCAATGAAAGAAGATGACACTTGGTTTGGTTTATGATATTGAATGGTGGTACTTAAACCAAAGGAAGTGTAATTGATGTTAAAGTAGGTGGAGATTTGGATTCTAGAGTTTGCTGAAAGAAATATAGTAGCTTATGTAGTTTTACTTTAAAATTCAAACTTTGTTTGCTAAGGTTCTAAAGGACGAATTTTCCCTGTGTGTTTTTTAGTTCTACAGAGCTAAAATTTATCTTGAATAACAAAAAAGGTTGTGGGTTTTTTTGTTTTTTTTTTTTGTTTTTTTTTTTGTTTTTTTTTTTTTGAGTTTTAGGCAATACTTAGACAGGAAAAGAGTGTTAAGAGGGTATATATGGTGGAATAGATAAGGTGCTACTATCTTTTCAAGAAAAGTCTTAGGTCTTGCACATTTGGCTCATGCAGGAGGGGAGACTTTCTGGCTATACAAAAGTGGGTGGTGTGGACACAACCTGAGAATCACTGTTACTGATGAGCTGTGCCAGGAGGGTATGGTAACTTGTTACATAGCCACCACAAAACCTGAGAACTAGTTAACAGAAGTGCCTGCAGTCTTGTTTACACAGTTCGTACATAATCCAGCCAACCATTCTTTGGCCCTGGCTATAAAATGCTTCATTCTTGCATGTATGTTGAGAAAGCTATACTTTGTTATTATATATGTTCTACATAGCATTAAATGCATTAGAAAAACTAACAACAGTAAGATTTCAATCTTGTAAAAGTTTTTTTAAGATTTTTTTCAAGAAGTGTTAACACTGGTAAAGGAAATAGGTTATTATAAAGTAATGGGTTTTGTAATTTGAAGAGTGAATAAAGTTGGCTGAATTATACTACAGCTGACCTTGTGAAAAAGTATTAGCAAACTTAAAAAGTTAATTTTGACATTATAGTAAAATGGTATTCCGCAGCCTTAGTCTCTTCGGACTGCTGTGACAGTAGAAGGTGTGGGTAGCTTATATAAAGTTACTTCTCAATCCAGTTAGCTGGAAAGTCTGAGATTAAGGCACCAGCAGATAATGTCTAAGAGCCCACTTCATGGTCCATAGATGGGAGTCTAGGGGCTTGTGTGCTTTCTTGGGCTCCTTTTGTAGAGATATTAAGCCCATTCATGAGGGTTCTCATTTCCTCCAATGTTACTGTCACTGGTTTTGTGGGTATATAAAGCAAACACTTCAGAGTCACCAGCTTCGGGCCTAAGTTTTTACCTAGGGGCTCATCATTGTAAAGGGCTGAAAGGTTTATATGTGAGTGGAAATTGTTCTGTGCAGTGGCACTTCACTATAGAACATACCTGGATGTGAGGTATTATGCTGAAGTTGCTTTTAGATAAGAATACAATTTGATACTACTCAACTCCTACTACTGATAAAGTGGCACATACTGCTGATACAGTAACACCATAGGACTTTTATTTGCATTAATCTTGGTGCTAAGTATTTTAGTGTCCTTGTAGGCAGATAAAGGAAAAAAAAGGTAAAAGACCAAATCGCACTATTAGAAGGTTGACAGGAATCATTGTTTTCAAACTTAAAGGTGGTTTGTAAGTTAAAATACAGATTTTAAGGTGGTTTATGTGGTTTGTGAGTTAAAAGACTAGAATGTATCAGGCAAATAATGGACATTTTATTAGGACCAGAATTCAGGTTTTTAGGCATCCAGTTGACCTTTGAATAACATGGGTTTAAACTGTGCTAGTCTACTTAACCCATGAGTTTTTATGAATACATATGTAAATATAGTATAGTACTGTACATGTTTTTTTGTTTTTTTCCTGGAGCTCACTTTATTGTAAGAATACAGTATGTAATACATAGAAAATATGTGTTAACTGACTCTTACCAAAAGCTTCTGGTCAGTAGGCTATTAATAGTTGAGTCTTAGGGGAGCCAAGTTAGGTGCATTTTTGACTGCATGGGAGTTGGCACCCCTAGCCCCCATGTTCAGGGATCAACTGTACTATGTAATCACCCCTTTCCTTCGCATTATTTTAGTATAAAGCTTGTGTGTCATACAAATGTGGAAGTGAATTGGGGTCAGGTCATTACCACACTTGGGGAAAACCACTTGTATTTCTTTTCCCTGGAACATGATCAAGCTAGCTAAAAAAACCCCACATTACTTGCTTTTGTCTTTACTTGCCCTCTTTTCAAAGCCCTAACTCAACTTTTGGTGATGAGAAGGAACAAAACCTAGGCTCTATCCCTGTGCTGTGCCCCTCAGCATCAGGCTCCAGAATGGATCTGGGAGAGGGCAACTGGCAGCCCACCCAAGTCAGGGTGAAATTGTGAGGAGCTGTTGCTGCGGTAGATAGGCTAGACTCTTGGATGCCTTGTCGTCCCTTAACCCCCACCATCTTCTCAAAAGCAAAGCATTTAGATGTCTGAGGGAGGGTTTGGGTTGTCCTGACTCCAAGCCATCCACCTCTGCCCTATTCCTGGTTCCTCCAGAGGCATCGTTGGAGAAAGAACCATATTAAATGGTTTAAGAATCCAAAAAAGGGCTGCTTTTGATATTAAGGAGGCCTTCAAGTGGTAGCATAAAGGCAGGCAAATTGTGAATGGGGACACCAAGCAATCCCTTCTAGAAAGGAAGGGAAAGAAGGGTTTAAAGATGCAAAGGAACTTCTATTTGACATTCACATTTTGTGTGAATCTCCATTCCTGCCATTCCTGCTCAAATAGATGCAAATACCTTCACAAATAGTTGGAAAATCAATTTTAGAAATTCTGACCATAGTTTGAAAATTTCCTCAATATTTAGTCACTAGTTTTTAGGGTTTTTTTTCCTAGCAATGTGTTACAAATATTGAAACCAATGAGTTGGCTTAGATCTGACATCTCTCCCAGTCTGATTCCAGAAAATGGTTCATTCCTGCAGTTTTGATAACACATTTCTGTATAAGATTATAAAAATTCTAACAATGAAACTAATACAGAGTCCCTGTCTTTTGGAAAATAAAACTGTCTCAAAACACCCCTTCCCCCCTTGTTTGACATTTCTCAGTTCCTTTGTGACATTTCTGAGCAGCATGTCTACAGTTTAATGTGCGGGGGCTTACGTGTGAAGTATGTTCAGGAAATACAAGGATAAATGGCAGAACAGAAAGTTAACTACAGGTGGCTGGGGAAGAAATGACAAATGTAACTAAAATACAAGTTGCATTCCTCTTCCCTACAACAACCAATGCCTGAGGGGGTGAAAACAAGTCATTATTACCAGAAGGTAGTGACTAATTCTGGTGAGTAGGGATTGTCTACTTCAGAATCTGATATCTTAGAAGCAGCACTGAATTGGGCCTTAAGATATTTGGCATAGTATTTGACATGTTAAGAAAAATAATTGTCAGAGTAAAAGTGCATGGACAGTGGTGTAAAAAGATGTGGAAGACTTGCAGAGAAAGGGGATACAATATATTGAAGGGTGTACTGGGGTAATAACCTGAAGGGCCTTGAATGTCATGCCAAAGAGTTGCAACTTTATTCTGCAGGCATGGCAGAGCCATCAAAGGTAAATAAGGGAAAGAGATTCCTGCTTTAAAAAGAAAACGGGTGAAAATATGGAGAACAGCTTGGAAAGGAAAAGCTTGAGGAAAAAGTATATGTCAGTAGTTTAAAATAAAAGAAATGGGCTTAAGGACATTATCAGAGGGAATACCCAGGCATGGACTTATACTTGGGAGATGTTTTGAAGTTAGAATTAAGACTTAACCAACTGCATGGAGGGAAAGAAAAGAGTTTTTATTTATTTCAGGGTTTTTTTTTTTTTAACGTTTATTCATTTTTGAGAGAGAGCGAGCAAGAGAGTGGGGGAGGGGCAGAGAGAGAATGAGACAGAATCCGAAGCAGGCTCCAGGCTCTGAGCTGTCAGCCCAGAGCCCGACGCGGGGCCCAAACTCACAAACCACGAGATCATGACCTGAGCCTAAGTCAGTTGCTTAACCCACTGAGCCACCCAGGTGCCCCAGAAAAGAGTTTTTAAATTGGGCAGTTAGGGAGATTAAAACTAGCAATTAGAGAACTCTAGAGGGGGATCCGAATTATAGAAGGTAATTCTGATTTGCATGTTGAATTCTGAGGGGCGTTTACACAGCAAGTAGAAAATAGCTTAGGCCTAGAAAGTATAGCTTTGGTAAGTGCACAGAAGCACTAATTACAACATGAAAATGGAACTGAAATATGAAATATTTTGTCTTCCTGTAGCCTCTCTTTTTCCCTCACAAGGCTTAACACTTAACAGTACTCTTGACCTCATCCTTTCTGCCTCCCATGGACTCTGAACTTCACCTATGATAGCAAATTGGTTTGTTGGTATTGCCTCTGAATGGTGTTAAATGCTGGTTGGTTCTCTACATACCTGTAAAAGTCTGCTGGGAAACCGTTTTCCAATTTAAGTTCTGAATTCTGATATTGGGGGCCCACTTGGTGCAGGGAGAAAATAATAAAGTTTACTTCTCTTTTGTTAGTCCGAGATTTCAAGCTGGGTAAAACCAACCTTTTATAATTTATTTTATTTTTAAAGATTTATTTTTATTTTGAGAGATAGAGAGCCAAGGGGGGGGGGGCAGGGCATGGAGAGGCAGAGAGAGAGGGAGACAGAATCCCAAGGAGGCTCTGCACTGTCAGCACAGAGCCCATGCAGGGCTCAAACTCACAGAGATCATGACCTGAGCTGAAATCAAGAAGAATCAGATGCTTAACCAACTGAGCCACCCAGGTGCCCCTTATAATTTTATTTTATTTTTTTAGTTTACTTACTTTGAGAGAGAGCAAGCAGGGGAAGGGCAGAGAGAGAGGGAGAGAGAGCATCCCAAGCAGGTTCTGCGCTGTCAGCACAGAGCCCAATATGGGGCTCAAACTCACAAACTGCAACATCATGACCTGAGCCGAAACCAAGAGTCTGATGCTTAACCATCTGAGCCACCCTCATGCCCCTCTTATAAATTATTTTAAAAGTAATCTTTAGGCCCAAAGTGGGGCTCAGAACTCACAACCCCAACATCAAGAGTTGCATGCTCTACCTCCTGAGCCAGCCAGGCACCCCTAACATTTTATACTTCTATTTCCCTTTTTTGTGCATCTCCCATCTCCGAATGACCCTCCATCATATTGCCGAATACATTGTCCTTTATTTAGAGGGTGGAAGTCTCCCCAGTTTCCATGGCTTCTACACGTACTTGGGTATGGAAAGGCTGTTGGTTTCATCATCCTCCCATATATTAAATTTTTGAAAGACATTTGCTGAGCTAAATACGTTTTAAAATCACGGGCCTGTCTTGCTGAGCATCTGATTCCTGAACTAACTCCTCAAAGTTGTTTTTTTGTACTCCTTTTTCTCCTGAATCCATAAATCTTCCAAAAATCACCAAATACAATTTTTTTACAATGATTTTCAAATGGAGAGAGTATGTTTTGAGATGAGATGGCAGAAGTGTGTACGTGCAAATCATGTATAATTCAGGAACTACTTGTTTTTAATCAGAAATTTGAGAGTACATTTTATAGAATGCTGTTTATAAACACAAATTTAATCTTTGAAAGAAACTTTCTTTAAAGTTTTAGATAAGCTTCTTTGTAGGTATGGGGTGGATTTTTAAGAGTATGGATAATCTATTTTATGCTTCAACTAAATCCCTTTTCTTTAAATTTCTTGGATTAGGTTGTCTTGAATTAATCTCTGACAGTTTTCAGATTGTTACTTTTCATATCCTTTGCAATTATCTTGGAATTCTAAATTAAATATGCTGAAATGTAGAAGTAATGTTCCTAACACCCAGGAACTGTATTTATCAAGTTTAAACTCGTGCTATAATCTCAAATAGAATTACAGTTTAAGATTTATAAAAGGTGTTGGTTGCGTTTACTGCGGGTCCATTGTTGAGATCTTAGAATTCATTTTATCTTTTTTGTTTGATTGTTTTGTTTTGAGGGAGAGAGAGAAAGAGAGAGAGGGAGAATCTTAAGCAGACTTCATGCCTAATGCAGGCCTCAATCCCGTGACCCCAGGATGATGTCCTGAGCCAAAACCAAGAGTTGGACACTTAACCGACTGAGCCACCCAGGCTCCCCTTAGAATTCATTTTCTAAAGCAGAATTTATAGTAATGTTCCCTTAGTGTAGAATCGGTGACACAAATGTAAAGTTCTTTCTGTTCAAGGAATAATTTATCATGCATTGTGGCATTAATTCCAGTCTCTGAATTAAGTAATGGTAGGAACAGAAAAAATGGGAGGATTGGCAGAAGCAACCTTCATGGAAAATTATATGCACCTTTGTCAAAGGAAGCTATATGGTATATTCAAGCTCCATTTAATTAGATCATGTATCTTGAACATGTAATAACTTAAAAGACATTGATAATAATAATGAAAATACTTCATTTCTTTAGTGATTCACACAATAATAGCCTTTATGGATAAGAAAGGATTCAGGGAAGTAATTTTTCTAGTCTAATACATAAAGTGGCAGAAAATATGTGGTATTTTATATCTGGTTGTAAAGATAAGAGATACTAATGAAACTCCTCCATAGCTACTCCTAAATTATTACAAATAGTTCCTTTATTCTAAAATTAGAAATTATCTTGATTAGTTGCCAAAACCAAATTACAAATGGGTTCTTAGCAGTCTGGAGTCTTGGAGAGGGTATGGCACGTAGAAAACATTTTGATGACTTTTGATTATTTCCAGCATGCAAATGTCTTATTGAAATTGAACTCAGAATTGCCTTCTACAGTAAGATCTTTTTTTTCTTTTAAGGTTTTATTTTTAAGTAGTCTTCATACCCAACATAGGGCTTGAACTCAACCCCAAAACCAAGAGTTGTGTGCTCCGACTGAGCCAGCCAGGTGCCCCAACAGTAAGATCTTTAAACAGGAAGATCTTTATTATATACTGTACTTAGCAATATAGAATCATAGAGAGCTTTGGTTCTTCCTATCAAAACCTTGGAGATCTACAATTACAAGGGATCATCTTGCTATAAAATAAGGGTTATCAATGGTTGAAATTATCCTTACTCTTTAAGCGATCATTTACTGCTCTCGAATTTTAGAATGAAAGGGTTATTATCAACGATCGGATTGCCCTTTTCCATTAGCTTTCCAAAGGTCCTACTCATTGTGCATTCCTTAATCATCTGTGTCTATTAAGTTCCTGTAATCTGATGCTTGAGACCACAACCTGAATTTCCAAAGAAGAACTAGGTTTATAAAGTTATTCGACTGTTTTCTGATCATTTTTTAGCTAACTGAAATACTCTATGAACACTCCAGTTTTCAAAATTTTACAGTTAAATTCAACATAATTGGAAAATAGATGGATATACTGTATATATGTAATATATATAGCAAGCAAGTACAATCTACTGTTAATTGTAGAATTTAGGTAGTTGGTATACGGGTATTCACTGCAGAATTATCTTTTTACTTAAGTTTTGTAACAAAATGTTAATAGAATTGGGTAACATGAAGGCTGCTTTACTAGTTCATTCCAACATTATATGTAAGTTGGGTAATATGCTAATAATTTTAAAAGCTTACATGTACCATACAGGACAAATAATCTTTGAGGTTGTAAACTGTACATCTCTGGTTATTTTTTCTTTGCACTTTCAAATAGTCTGGTTAGTTGGTTATAACACTTCTAAAAGAACAACTCTAGTTAATGACAAACACCAAAGCCTTTGTAAATAAGAACTGAAAGATTAGAGAGAGGATAATGTATTTAAGCATTGGCTTATTTGGGAAATCTGACAGTTGACATTAATGTTAATATTGACATAAATGTTAATGCTTGAAGAAAGTTTAATTAAGGGAGGATGAAGAGGTAGAGGGAAACTACATAAAGATTATGAAGGGGACTTATAACTGTCCATGGTTTGAGAGCAAAGTTAAAGTATCTACAGTGTAACAACTTTAAGAAAATATGTACAACTCCCAAAAGAGAAGACAGGAGATGGCTGAAGGGCTGGTTAGCATTGAAGTGACTTGGGAGTAGGAGGGCAAAGGAGTGTAAAACGCTTAACTCTTGGTTGGTTCCTACTTTTGAAACCTTTAATGCTGAATTAATACCAGTAGTGCCAATGGAAAGCTAAAAGTATTTAAAATTATTCCTTAAGAGATATAATTCCACTTTCAATGACAGACATATTTCAGACAAAAACTGCCACCTTTCAGTCAAACAAAACCTCTTAAAGAGCATCAGTTATATTTGACTACTAACAGGCAGCTTAAAGCTCTGTATAAAGTACTTTTCATGAGATATTTTAGAATAAAAAATTTTCATCATGTTTTTAAGTGGTATTTTTTAAAAAAACTCATTTAGTAGATTATATGTTAAGAGGGAATTACAAAGTATGAAACAATGCCAAAAATGGTTCGACTTTATATACCCATTAAAAATTGTACAGAATACCCTAACAAAACCAGAACATTAGTATTCTTAATTCAGCTACATTTAGTATTTTAAGGCCAAAATTTGAAGGTTTAGTGACAATGAGGAGTATCAATGCTTTTCTGCAAGGTTCTTTTGAAATTACATAAATATTTCACAATGTGTTAAAGTAATCTTAAATAACAATCCTTCTCATTTTTCAAATAATAAGATTGCCTGTAGGGCGCCTGGATGGCTCAGTCAATTAAGCATCCAACTCTTGATTTCGACTCAGGTCTTGATCTCACAGTTCATGCAATCAAGCCCCATGTGGGGCTCTGTGCTGACAGCGAGGAGCCTGCTTGGGATTTTCTCTCTCCTCTCACTCTCTGCCCCTCCCCTGATTGCATGCACTCTGTTAGTAAATAAATATTTTAAAAATATATAATATTGCCCAGAAGAGTCTGATCAGTTGTATAGCTTATGTCAATTTTTTTTTTTAATTTTTTTTTCAACGTTTATTTATTTTTGGGACAGAGAGAGACAGAGCATGAACGGGGGAGGGGCAGAGAGAGAGGGAGACACAGAATCGGAAACAGGCTCCAGGCTCTGAGCCATCAGCCCAGAGCCCGACGCGGGGCTCGAACTCACGGACCGAGAGATCGTGACCTGGCTGAAGTCGGACGCTTAACCGACTGCGCCACCCAGGCGCCCCTAGCTTATGTCAATTTTGAAAAGGTCTTCAACAGACTACTGTTCTCAACTTGTAAAGTATTATTTTCACAAAGTAGATACTGCCTCAACAATGTAATAGGAATGATTCTTAATCCCTTCCCCTCAAAAAAGCCATTAAAATTTATTTACTTAATATTAACTTACTATTAAAAGAAGTTGGCTATCACTTGGGGCTTGGAAGTATTTTATACTGAGATTTTTCTTGAAATTAAAGTCAACAGCATTTTAAGTCTATAGTATTAGGATAAGCTAAGAAAACTAGAATGTAGTTATTTCTTTAGGAAACAAGTGATCATCATAGCAAAGAATTCTGGTTTTCCTCAGTCTAACTCTACTATGCCCTTTCTAAAAAGTGCATAGGATTTAGGCATTTAGTTCATAGAAGTACACTCATAAACTAGAGTAGTAATTTTGCTTTGTGTTCCAATTACACTTTTTAAAAAAAAATTTTTTTTAACGTTTACTTTTGACAGAGCATGAGAGTGGGGAGGGGCAGAGATAGAGGGGACACAGAATCCGAAGCAGGCTCCAGGCTCCGAGCTGTCAACACAGAGCCCAACGCGGGGCTCGAACTCACGAACCGTGAGATCATGACCTGAGCCAAAGTTGGGCACTTAACCAACTGAGCCACCCAGGCGCCCCCCAATTACACTTTTTTTTTAAATTTTAATTTCTTTTTTGAGAGAGAAAATCTTAAGGCTCCACACTCAGGAAAGAGCCCAATGCAGGGCTTGATCCCACGACCCTGGGATCATGACCTGAGCCGAAATCAAGATTGGATGTTCAGCCAACCGAGCCACCCAGGTACCCCAAGATATCCTCGATTTTAACTTGTAATCTATTTACTATAAACATGTAGGTTGGATACGGTGTTTTAAATTAAATGAACCATATACTTAAAATCACCTACTTTTATAAAACAGTAACCATCTATCTACTCACAAGTTGGTACTATTTCTTTCTTAAGTTCACAGTTGCAGTATATTCCTAGAATGTAAGACTCATATATCCCTTTACTCTAAACAGAATAAAAACATTATAATTTTGGAGGGAAAATACTACTGATGCGGTATAATAGTCTGTTTCCTATTTCAATCTTTTTTCCACAGGATTCCTTTAAGTAAAAAAAAAAAAAAAATGGTACATCATTATTGTATTGATTTAACTTGAGATAAGTTGAATCAACCTGGATTATCTAACACTTCTGTCAGAGAATACATTTCTAAAAAGGCTTATTGATTCAATTATCTTTATATTCAATTTGCTTAACTTTATAGGTATACAAGACATACATTTTCCAGAGGGCCTAAACTGACCTCATAAACCAATGCCAGAGTTCACGATATGATCATAAATACCCCCATTCATCAAGGGAGTGATTTAGATGATAAGGTGTATAATCCTCATGTAATACTTGAAAGTGTCTTCTAGTCATCTGTAGATAAGTTATGAGTCCAAAATCCCTATCTCACTGAACCACTGGTCCTTAAATTCTTGGGAGTCATTGACTTGTTCGAAAATCTACAGGGGATAGACGTAAAGCTTTGGTTCTACGATACCAAATTAACATCTCTGCACCAGACCATACTGCTTAAGTTACTAAGTATCATGTTGAGGGTAGAGTTTACATATATATTCAAGCCCCTAAACGTGGGGCTTGAACTCACCACCCCAAGATCAAGAGTCACATTCTCTACCAACTGACCCAGCCAACCGCCCCTAAGTAGCATATATTTATCTACATACAAATACTCCAAGTATTCTGTTTGGAAAATACTAGAGGAAGTGTAAAAGTATTTCTAAATACTTCCTTTACATTTTTACTAATTTTGCCTTTTGCAAAAAAGGGATGAGAATAAAGGCAGACATCCTTATTTGTAATATAATAGTATGTCTTAGAATAGTTGTATCTCAAGTAAACATTACAAATAATAAAGTCTTGAATTTATTTTCATTTAAAAGTAAGCTAGCCCAATGACAAAGGTTAAATCCTAGGGTCCAAATAAAAAATCTGCCATATTCCACTGTTTGCAGCTACAAAATATCAGCTCCTATATGGAAATTATTATTCATGAGGAGAAAGAAAACAAGCAGTTGTAGTGGCCATTTTTATATTCTTTGACATTAACTTATCCTCCGATCCTGAACAAATGTAGATAGTGCCCCTATGCTAAACTTGAGAAGTACCTGAGTAAATATATTATCGTTAAAGAAAATGATCACAGATGTGTAAAACATTTGCTTTATTAACAATCTCACCCATAAGTATCCTCCCTTAAATGGTTCAAGAAACAATGCTATAACCAAAGTGAATCCTGAATAGAGATATACCCAGAAGACAATTTCTCAAGGAACTAGCACAAGTGTCGATTTCCACTAAGACACAGAACCCATTTTCACTTATAATCATTTATTTTCCTAATTCTATTTTCTCCTTTCCCTCTAAACATTATCTTAGTTTAGCATATTATCTGTCAAAGACTTCTTCCAAAAAGCGTAACAGGGAGAGGCAGTGTGGAGTCCAGCCACCGACGACTCCCAAAATCTAATAGCTGTGTGACCTAATGCAATCACTGAACCTCTCTGTTATCTCTCTTTCCTTATCTGCAGTGGTATTTATCTCATACAGCTGTTGTGATGATGAGTGAATCATATAAAACTTATAAAGCAGTGTCAAGTCAATGCTCAAAAAAGTCTGAACTATTATTCCAGTTTTTCCATCAAATCAAATAGGATCCTCCTAAGAAGCCTAAAGATTACGATGGAAAACCAAATCAGAGGTAAATCAAAGGATAAGCATGTTCAGAAACACTGCCATATGAAAAAAATAAAAACAAGAAAAAAGAAACTGCTGTATTAACTTTTTACTAAGATATAATTAAATGAAAAGTAAAGACACTATAATCAATTCTTACTTAGCATTTCAAATGACTGCGTATGTGTGTGGATAAACCCAAACATTTATTCAGAAAATATAAAACATTACTATTAATATTTGTCTGTTCTTTCTTTGGACTATCCTTTAGATTTTCAACAGTGCCATGTAATTTTATAACTAAATTTTATTACAGCTGAACACTTCAAAGAGTTGCAGTTTTGAAACAAATTCTACTATGATTAGAGAAAATGTATCCAGAAAGTACTGTACAGTATACATGAATTTATGGTACTTGTCCAAATATCACCAGCATATTATTTTGTAAAGTTGTTTCTTACATAGGGTCTAAAACGCAAAGAAAAATGGAATTTGTATTAAAAAAAAAAAATAGAAGCAACACTGGCTTCTATACGCCAAAAATAGAAGACAGATTTTTCTTATGCACTCTAGATACAAATATTAACTGTATGGACTGAGAACTTTTAATTTTCAATATAATTCAACAAAGTACACAAGTAGAACTCTATAAATATATTCCCTATAATAATCATATGCAAAACCATTTTATCACAAATACTACCAAAACCCTCTGAAAAACGTAAACTACAAACACATTTTTAAAGAAATTCTCAGTTTTAACAACTACAAAAGCAATAATAAAGTTATTTGGTTTATAAAAATGAAGGGCAGTGTAAAGTAAATCTGAATACCACAAAGCTTATAGAGGATGCAGTCTTGAATTCCTTACTACAAGTTACTAAACACTTTCAAAAATAATAGGACTTATTCTACACAATTTAAAGTCTTGAGCTAGAGCTCTAAGAAGAAATTCAGTAGATGAAAAGTAGGTATGTAGAAATAATGTTATAAAATATGATTTTTATACAAAATGTACCACTACTCTTCAAATGTATAAGGCTTAATATGAGTATTTTTGGATTATGAGTGCTGTATACAAGTTTTAGAGTAGTCTCCAACCATTCAAAATTCAGTATTTTTTATATGTTTTGATATTTCTGAAGTGAATGAACACAGTACAGGATGTAATTTAATGTCAACTTTATACTGTTCCACATGGTAAAAATAAAAGCTTTTTTGAGCTCAGGAGAGAATGTATCTTTTGAATTCTTGATCTCTATATAGATTCTTCTTTTAGGAATGTCAGAATTTTGTAATATGAACTAACAGCCACTAGGAATTGGTCCAAGTTTAAAGAGAAGATACAACAGAGACATAAGGTGTCAAATAGTTTAAGTCTTCCCTTTGCAATTATACAGTCATTATTTTTTACATGAAAGTAAAAGTGCTTTAAAGTAAAAAATCTTTATGTAAAATGTATCAGTATTACTAATACTTAATATCCAAGTAGAATTTTCTATATTAATTTCATTTTACCCATTTCTTTTGAAAAGTACCATTCTGCCACAAGGTAAACAAAAAATGGTCCATAAAATGGTGACATCAGACACATCATAATTTGTGGTATGGGCCCTTTAAATTGAGACCAAATCTTTATTAACCCAAAGCTAGAGAGACTTTATTTGTTGCACATGCCCAAAGTAACTCACATTTTCTATAAGCCTTGAAGAATTTTTATTTAGCATAATGAGAGGTTTAATGACTTATATTCAAGACTATGTAGCACTCTTCTGCTGCTGTTCACCAGCTGTTTTTATGATGATAACTCCGAGATCTGGAATGTGATCGAAAATGAGAGTGTTTTGCTGTTTGTGCTTTAGCTTCAGAATTGGTATACCCCTTGGGAGATTTACAAGGGGATCTTGCTATGGAGTCAGAATGTCTTCCATGTGATCTTGATTTGGTTCCTGAGCTAGTCTGCTTTTGAGGTGAACTTGATTGTGATTTTCCTATTGACTTGGATCTTTTTGGTAATGACTTGGACCTTGACCGTCCTCTAGAACCAGAATTCCTTCTTGGAGTTCTTGACTGCCTTGCTGAGGTAGACCGCCTTGGTAGTGATTTGGAGCGAGATTTAGATTGGCTATAAGAAAATCGCCTGTGTCGAGACCTGCAAATATCCATAATGTTAACAGTATATATTTCACACAAAAACATTTAATAGGTTTAGAAACAGCAACTTCAGGAATGTATACATTTTACATAATATTAGTTATGATTTCACTGGATAAACTAAAAGAAACAATTTTAATTTTGCTATGCATGCTTTTAGTTCAAATGTAAGTACCAAGTCTGTAATATTTGTTATACTAGAATGTATGACCAAAAGATTTCTACTTTGCTAGATTTATCTTATGATACAGGTCAGTTTTGAAAAATGCCCTGCATAATAAATCTGGGTTATACAACTCCTAAGAGGTATGAAAATCTGAAGGGAAAAAAAGATTAAAAAAAAGAGAGAAAGTATTTAAAGTTTATTAAATAATGCTTATAAAAACCAAAACCAAAACCAAATGCAGGACTTTTGAATCCCACCATGATAGAGCAACTTGTATTAGACTAATCTTCCCACGGAAAACAGCTATATAAAGAAGCTAAACAACATTTATAAAACAACTGTTTAAAGGTATTAGAGAATAGCCAACCAACCCTAGCAGAACTTGAGGGGTTACAAACCATGGCTCTTTTACAAAGACCATGTTCCAAATGTTGGCATGGTGGAACTGAACCCAAACAGAAAATGGCTATTTGACTAAGCATATTAACAGACAAATTAGGATTCAGGACTACCAAAATGGTTGGGACTAAAGAGGCAAAATCTCACAGATGAGAAAATGGCAGACAAGAAATCTCCTAAAATTTGCCTACAAATTCTCTTCAAGTCACTGGCCATCTTTTAAGCTGTGCACATAAAGGATGAGACTCCTAGAGGTCAAGAAAAATAGCAGTTGGAAGATTCAAGAATTAAGATGAAATTTTATCAGACACACAGTGCTGGGGAGAGAGGCTGGAGTTCAACCCCCAAAAGGTCAAAGAGCCTTGAGTAACAACCCAGGCTTTCAATTAAGAACCCAGAAGGGCCATATCCTACCGATCAGTCTTAACAATGCCTCAAACAAGCCTTGAAAAGATCAAGGTGATCTGCCAATACTCCTCCACCTACTAGAAGAAACTTCCTTTGGAGGATATCATCCAAAGCACTGCAAGTTTTCATCGACGATGTCCAACATCCAATAAAGAAATCCATGAAATATGTCAAAAATAAAAATGACTAAAAGCTAAGGAAATACAAGACAAAAAAAAACAAAACAAAAAAAAAAAAAAACAGACCCAAAGTAATTTGGATATTGGCATTATTCAGACAGGAATTTTTAAAAATGACTATGACCAATGTGTTTAAGAAAATAAGAAGACAGGCAAAACAGATTAAAAAATGGAGAAATTCAACAGAATATTGGAATCTGTAGAAAGAAACAAATGGACATTTTAAGAACTGAAAATATATATCTGAAATGTAAAAGTCACTAACTAGATAAATTTAACAGCAATCTATATACAGAAGAAAAAGTGAACTGAACTATAAAACAGATTATTAGAAAAACATATATACTGAAACACAATGAGAGAAAAGGAATTTTAAGAAATCCAGAACAAAGCCTAAGAGATATGTACTACACAGTCACACAGCCAAAAAGAAAAAATGGATGAGGCAGAAGCCATATTTGAAGAGATAATAGCCTAATATTTTCCCAAACTAATGAAAAGCATCAACTCACAATTTCAAGCAGCTCAGTAAACCCTGGAGAATAAGATACATTACCTGTAAAGGAGCAACATTAAGACTGACAGCTGACTATAAATATCAAGAAACGATAGAGTAATTTTTTTTCTTTTGCTTATATAACAAAGGTTTTATTACTTTAAGTAAAACTGTTAACAAAGTGATAGCTTTCCCAGTCGGCTTCTTAATGCATTTAACAAGTAACATTCTTGATAGAATAATTTTAAGTGTTTGTTTATTTTGGAGAGAAAGAATGTGAGTAAGGGAAGGGCAGAGAGAGGGAGACAGAGGATCGAAAGCAGGTTCCATGCTGAGAGCGCAGAGCCCAATGTGGGGGCTCGAACTCACAAATCGTGAGATCAAGACCTGAGCTGAAATCAAGAATAAGACTCAAGTGACTGAGCCACCCAGGCGCCCCACTAGTTTGTTTTTTTATCCATATCCACTAAAGACAAAATAAGAGACCTCTTTTTAGTCTAAGATAATAGCACTTATACTGTATTTACTTATAGTATATGTTAGGCTTATACATACACTACTTCATTCATACGCATGCACATATGCACACACAAAATCTGATCCTTATGAATGTCATGAGAACTAGGTAAGATTTGCATTCTTTATACTATAATTTTATAAATGGAAAAAACTGAGGTCAGAGAGATCAAGCAATGATCTTATGATGAGTACAAAGCAAAACAGCATTGTTACAAGAAGATGTGGTTCTTTCTATTCCTGATACTTCATGATGATTTGGGATAATTGATGGACATTTTTTTTTTTAAACTATAACCTATTTTTTAAATGTTTTATTTATATTTAAGACTGAGAGCACAAGTGGGGGAGGGACAGAGAAAAAAGGGGACAAAGGATCTGAAGCAGGCTTTGCAATGACAGCAATGAGCCCTATGTGGGGCTCAAACCCACGAACTGGGAGATCATGACCTGACCGAAGTCAGACACTCAAACAACTAAACCACCCAGGCGCCCCAATAGACATTGTTAAATTTTCTCCAGCTAAGTGTTATACTTTACTTTTACTAGAAGGCATAAAATGATGTGAATATTTGCCATTTTTTGATTAATCAGGAGAAAAACTGGTTAACTATGGCTTTAATACATTTGGGAAACAACTGACATTCCTAATGAATAAAATGGGCAATTTACTTTTCTTTTTTCTTTCACAAACTTGTCTTCTTCACAAGGGCCAATGGATATTATTAAGTTACAACAGTGTTGCGTTAGGTACAATATTATACCTCCTTTAATCTTTGATATAAACATCATTCATTTAAAAATAAGTAAATAAATAATTCATTCATTTTATACATACCACCTGTATCATTCTAAACTTATGCTAAAATGTATATGTATAGTTTCTACATATGTATAGTTATAGATATCCATATATAATCTATAAGTGTATAGTATATAAATATAAAATTCATAGTAATATAAACTGTTGAACATTACTCCCTTATATCCTCCGTAAAGTCAGAAGCAGTACCACTGTTATCAGTGTGGCTTTCCTATATATAAGGCATGTAAAAGTTTTTTAAAATTTTGATTTGCTTTCACTATGTTTTAAGTTCTATTAATATAATTTTGTATTTTAAATATAGAAACTATATATCAGAGCTAAATCTCAAATAATCAATCAATGGGAAAATGGCTTTCCCTTAGCCACGGACAAACTTGACTGTTCTCCATAGATGCAAAGGAGGTTTTATATTCTTATACTATCAGAGAAAATATGATAAAAGAGATCATGTTCCAGATAGGACTGTTTCTAAATATTTCTTCACCAATCTCTGTAATGGTTCAATCCTGACTGGGTTTTCCTGGATTATAAAAGGTGCTTAGGGCTTCCTCCCTGCTTCATGCCTCCCTAAGGATGGGCCAAATCAACATACTTGTTCACACACAAGGAGAGGTACTGAACTGATACGTAAGATTCTAGAGCCCTGACAGGGCCATATTTTCTAGCAATCAGGATTCCTGGATATTAAAAACTCATAGAAGGTAGATGTAGTTCTCACTTCCTATCTTTGACTTCCACTTGGCTGGAGGGATTGGAGCCAGGTCACTCCACAGTCTTGTTTTTAAATCTGGGAACCTGGGGCAAAGATTAACTCTCTAGCTCTGGTACATATACCATACACTGCGCTTTTTCTTGGCTAGGCTCTTGGAGTTGAGGAACGGAGGGATCAGAGTGAAAGTGAGCAGCCCTGGTGATCTTTGATCTGAAGTTATATGGGCCTATATAGAGTTTAGGTGTACTACATGTGGCCCAGGAGTGCTCTTATTTCTCACAGAAAAAAGGATATTCGTGTAAAAGCTGATCATTTTTTTTACATTTTTTAAACGTTTATTTATCTTTGAGAGAGAGAGACAAGGATGAGCAGGGGAGGGGCAGAGAGAGAGGAAGACACAGAATCTGAAGCAGACTCCAGGCTCCGAGCTGTCAGCACAGAGCTGGATGCAGGGCTCAAACTCATGGACCATGAGATCATGGCCTAAGCTGAAGTCAGATGCTTAACCGACTGAGCCACCCAGGCGCCTCTTTTTTTTTTTTTTTTTTTTAAAGTAAACTCTACACTTGGCACCTGGGTGGCTCAGTCGATTAAGCGTCCAACTCCAGCTCAGGTCATGATCTCATGGTTTGTGGGTTCAAGCCCCGTGTCAGGCTCTGTGCTGACATGGACCCTGCTTGGGATTCTGTGTCTCCCTCTCTCTCTGCTCTTCCCCCATTCATGTTCTGTCTGTCTCTCCTCCAAAAATAAATAAACATTAAAAAAAAAAAAAAAAGTAAACTCTACACCCAACATGAGGCTCAAACTTATGACCCCAAGATCAAGAGCAAGAGTTGCATGTTCCACTGACTGAACCCCAATGCTGATCATTCTTAAAGAAAATTTACCTTAAAATTCTACATGTCTATGAAAAAATTACAGCACTAAAACTCAAGATAAATACAATTATTTAAGAATTTAAGAATGCTAATACAATTTCAGTTATTATTTAAATAACTTCAAGTTAATTAATTTTCATTGTGTTTTACTATTTTTTTAATTATTTTTTATTATTAGTGATTTACTATTATTCTAACAGAAACAAAGTCCTGACTAGCAATATAAATAACCTGCAAATATCTTTTTCTGAAAAAACTTACTATTTTCGTGTCTTCTTAGAATAGTACCATACTTATAATTTGTTTTTGAAAATAATTTACCTTTTATAAATATATTGATTTACATTAATTTTAAGTTCAATCTCCTGTCACAAGTGATTATATTTCTTATGAGTTTTTAGTCACCCCGAACTTAAATTCTTAATTATTCTGTTCAGTTAGGAAAATTTTATTTTTTTTAATTCCACTTTATATGTCAAGTATACATTTTAAAATTTTTTGTTTTTTCTTCAGTACATATTACTTTTCTATTTAAAAAGGTTAAAATTAAGTCTGTCATGAAATAAAAACACTGGAAGGTACCCAATATACCCAAGTTAAATAACAACACACTTCAAATAGAGAGGAGCATATCGTTTTTAAAAAAGTTGACCTTTATGTATATTATACAAAATGATTCTGAGGCCTGTTTTTGAAAACCCTTTAAAATGTTTTCCAGAAAAAGTAGAAAATTAAGTTTTCAATCCTCCTGTATTTTGTACTCACTCTTTAAGGCTATCAGATCGTCTCCTATTTCTTCCCCATGAAGAGCTTCTACTTCGAGTTCTCCTTTGGCTGGGGCTTCTTGACCGCCTATGATCACTTGGAGAACAAGGGTGACGTTCTTTTGATTTCATTTGGCCTGGTGCTAGAATACGAAATAATTTATTACCTGAAAACCTCAGTAACAGCTATTCAAATAGTATTCTTTTCTGAAAGAATTTAAAATAAAAAAAAAAAATCTGTCAGAGCTAAAACTCATTCTGCTGAATAAACAAGATCTAATGTTTAGTCACACTTACTTTTTCGATCACCTTGTGCAAACTGTATTTCAATTTGACGGCCACATACCCACTTTCTATTGAGGTTATAAAGAGCATCTTCAGCATCGCGAACATCTTCAAATATGACTAGCTGTTAAGGATACTTTGAACGTCAGATATCAAGTAAAAATATTATTTTTATCGAATTATTTACATGTGACATGAAATTAATAGGAAAAAACAACTCCAAGTTATTAAGCTCACATCATATATATATATATATATATAATCAGAAATTTCACTTTTATTATGAAAACAAAATGTCCCCTTATGATTTAGAAGAATCTATCTAAAAGTAAGAACAGAAACAAACGTGTAACTACACTTCTAATGCACACATTAGTGTAGCTGCAGTATGCATTTATAATGTGAAAGAACATGTTATGAGAAAAAAATAAGTCCAACACTGGTAGGATTAAAAAAAAAAAAAAATTGTTTAGGCTCTCCCTTCTTTCAGGTAAAAGATTCATCAGGTTTTTCAGCATACAGAAGCCTTTATTCTGAAATTATAATTACTCTTTCACCAAAAGGCTTTTTGATTATGACATTTAGGAAAAATTACTATAAACAAAACTGCAAAGATACATGTAACTTAAAATATTATACCTTTGAAAATGATATTTACTTTTGAACCTACTATTTTAAAATACTTTTATGTTTTTATTACTTGGGATATAAGTATAAAAAAAACACAAAAGCAATCTGTGAACATCTGGAGTTACATATATTGGTTTGTAATACCCCACTAAACTTCCTTACCTACGTAAATTATATATTAAACCTAACTAAAATGGAAATAAACTATAGAAAATGACTAGCTGTTTTTCAGGAGGTTGTTCACTGGTTTAATTTTTTAAAAATAGAAAACAGAGGGGCGCCTGGGTGGCGCAGTCGGTTAAGCGTCCGACTTCAGCCAGGTCACGATCTCGCGGTCTGTGAGTTCGAGCCCCGCGTCAGGCTCTGGGCTGATGGCTCAGAGCCTGGAGCCTGTTTCCGATTCTGTGTCTCCCTCTCTCTCTGCCCCTCCCCCGTTCATGCTCTGTCTCTCTCTGTCTCAAAAATAAATAAATGTTAAAAAAAAAAATTTTTTTTTTAAATAAAAAAATAGAAAACAGAAAAAGCTCAAGAAACGCAATACAAAATGAGACTTTGGCAATTACCTCAATGTCACTTGATCTTGAACCTTGACCTTTACTCTTTAAGGCTTGCAAGATGGACTTTATAAGAGACGCAGAACCAACAAAATCAGACTTGGCTTTGACTCTGGAACTCTGAATAAATGTAGGAAAGCCGAAGTCTCAACCTGGTGTTGGCTTTGTCTTTTGCTTGATAAAGACTTCCCCTCTTCCAGGTCTTTATATCTGTGTCCACCCTCCCTCTTTACTCCTTGATGCTTGAACTTTAGGTGCCTTTTTTCTCGCCTGCTTGGTTTATGCTTGGATTCTAGCTAACAGGTTGGTTCAAACTGGGGGGTGCTTGCCAGCTACTGTGGACTGCTTTAGATTTTCTGAGATAGAGAAATAAACACATTTAATTAGGCAATATTAATCTCATAACATATGCTCCTGAATACACAAGCATATCTGCACAGATATACAGTACATTCACATGCACACAGTAAAACAAAGGATATTGAACATAAGCAAATCCTCTTGGGCGGCGGGTGTAGAAGTCAAGTGGAATGTAAACGTCTACTATAGGGCCATAGCGACCAAACTCACGGCGCAAGTCCTCAGGCCTGAAGTGTTTTAGAAATAAGGCAAAGAAATATGAATAGCTGGATTAAAATATTTTGCCTACGGAAATCCAGTTGAAACCTTCAAAAGAAAGTATTATCTAGACCAGTATTATCTAAAATTGTCGTAACAATCACCCAGGGTTTAGGAAGGAGGAAAAAAGAAAGCAAATCCTCAGGCCTCACTTGTAGAGATTCTGATTTAAAAGATCTGCATTAGGGGCTGGAAATCTGTATTTTTATAAGCACTCCAGGTGGCTGTTCGGATTGGGGAAAAAATGACCAAGGAAAGTTATTATCCATCTTTGGAAGTGACTTTTATTAAAAGACATTTCAATTGTCAATATAAAAAGTTCTGTTAACTATTTCATTAAGAACACATTCATTTGCCTCACTATAATTTCACGTTTATGTTAATTTTGTTTTCAGATGGCAAGGATTAGCTGCTAAAGAAGTCCTAAAATTATTTCTCAGGCTTTAAACAAAACTGTTTTACTACTAAACATAAAGCAAAATAACTACCATATTCTTAAATTTGATAAGTATTTTTAAACCTCCTATATCCCTTCTACTGTGACAGGTACTAAAAAGGGGACACCAAAGGAATATTTAGCTTATTTGTCTTCATGGAGCAACAACTTAAACTGAAGAGACAAAATACTTAGCATTTATAGCTGACAATTAGAGTACATTTACAATCCAGCTACTGTTCACCTTAATGCTAACAATTTTATGGTTTTTAAAGGTGAGGGCACAGACAGATGAATTCGACTAAGGTCAGCAAGCCAGCATATGATAGAACTAGAATCAAACATCCACAACCTGACACTCGTCTGTGTTCTGAATCACTGCACCGTACCGCCTCATGGAGATCTTAGAGATTCAGCATCAACCTATGAGCACAAAACATGGCCCAGAAGAAATAAGAGTCCTTCAAAACATATTATGCAGAAAGAAGACTCAAGATGACTGCAAAGCTGCTAGCTTGGGCAAATGGAAGAAAGACAGTGTCCGTGACAAACATTAGATAGCTGGAAAAGAGAAGTTAGATTGATGAGGGAGGAGAGAGGCAAAAGAAATGCTGGATTTGAGGTGATGGCCGAACATCCGTAAGAGCTCTGTAAACAGGGGGCCTGGCTGGCTCAGTAGGTAGAGCATGTAACTCTTGATCTCGGGGTTGTGAGTTCGAGCCTGATGTTGGGTGTAGAGATCACTCAAAAAAATAAAATAAAATCTTTAAAAAAAAACAGTTCTGTAAATAACTGAAAATTATTATTAAATAAATTTATTTTCAAGACTAAAAGTCAGTGATTAAAGCCAGAGATGTGAATTCACCACACAGTGCAACTGACATGACATCCTTTATTGTACTTTTTTTCATTTAATACTTATTATAAAATGTTTAATTGTCTGCCTTCCCTGAAACTATTATCTTTGGAGAGTAGTGACAATGTCTTTCTTTCATTTACTCATTCAACAAATACTTACTGAGCACCTACTCTGGCCAGCCTGTAGCGATGTGATGGAGAACAACATTCCTGCTGCCACAGAACACAAGACAACAGGGTAATGACTCTCAGCCATTCCTGAGTATTAGAATCATTTGTGAAGGAGATGTTATAAAAACAGGAACTCCAGCCTGATGCATTAACCTTGGACCCAATTAGTACTTCCCCTGGTGGGCCCCAGGTAGGTTTAGTTTTTTTAAGGGTTTCACAGGCAATTCTGAGAATCAGGGTTCAGAATCCCTTTTAAAAGCAGGGGTCTTCACCAGTGTACCTAGCATTGTTGCTTGGCACAAAGTAGGCACTCAAAATATTGAGTTACCATTTAATAGTCAAGGAGACTGAGAATGAGAGAAGTTACCTTGCCCAGAGGTACATATAGCCAGCAGCAAAGCTAGACTTCAAATGAATTTTCTGAGGCAACCAATCCCTTCAACAAATGTGAGTGCCTGACAGGAAAAGGATCCTAGATGGTGTAATGGAGGTTGGGGCAATGTGTGTAACAGAGGCTTGGAATCCCAGAAGCCAAGGGTGACAGAAATCTGAAGAAGCCAAACTTCCAAAAGAGCTGGCTCCCATTGTCACCACTGCCACAGCTATTAGCTGTTGTTTTGCTCTCATTTATTTTTGTATTTTTGGTGTCATCTATTTTGACATTCAGAAAATAGAGAATACAATAAACACTTATGTATCCACCAAGATTTATTATATCTCAATATTTGTCATCATTTTCAGTAATTTTTTTAGAAACAAGATGTATTATTCTACCTTAGAGACAATCATTGGTGTTTATTATTCCTCTGCATTACTTTGTATTTTTACTGTAAATTAATATATCCCTAATTACGTGTTTTTGTATATGTCAAACTTCATATAAATGGTATCAGACTATTTATATAATTTTACTCCTCCTCCCTTGAAATTTCTCTATGTAGCCCTAGTTCACTCGTTTTAACTCTGTATTGGTATTATCAATAAATCACAATTTACTTATTCATCTTTCTGTGGATAAACATTTAAGATGCTGTTTTTTAAACTGCAAACTATGCTGCAGCATATGTTATGACACAAGTGCCATGCAGAGCTCTGCTAGATTCCTGGGATGCATCACAATGCAACTGGTGGGCCGGAGAGCACGCTGATCTTCAGCTTCTACTGAACTACATGAAGAGAACTACATGTTCTCCAAAGTGACCAAATCAATCTATACTCCTCAAAACCTACGTAAGAATTCCACTGCTCCACCTCTCATTAACATTTTTAATTCTTGTCATCCTGAAGCATACAAAGTGAATGGGTATCTTAATGTTTTAATTTTAATTACCTAACAACCAGTTAGGTGCAACATATTTTCATGTGTTATGGGTCAGTTGTTTCCTGTTAATACCTACCAGCAGTATTTCTGGGTTAAAGAGGATGTGTAATTTTTATGTACTGTAATTTTTATGAAACTGCCACAGTCCTGCAAAGTGGTTGTGCCATTTTATACTCCCACCCACAATGTATGAGTTTCAGTTAGGCTAATCTTTGTTAGCACTTTCTAGGTTGTCAGATTTTTGGTTTTTTTGTTTTTTATCTTAGCCATTGAAGTGGGAGTTAAGTGGAATCTCACTGTGGTGGTTTTTTTCAGTTTAATGTTTATTTATCTTGTGAGAGAAGAGCAAGGGGAAGGGGAAGAGAGAGGGAGAGAGAATCCCAAGCAGACTTGGTCGCTGTCAGCACAGAGCCCTACATGGGGCTTGATCTCACTAACAGTGAGATCATGACCTGAGCCTGAATAAAGTTGGATACTTAACCAACTGAGCCACCCAGGAGCCCTCTCACTGTGGTTTTAATTTGCACTTCCAAATCACAAATGATCTCAAGCACTTTTTCATGTGCTAATTTTCCTTGTGAAGTGCCTGTTGGAGCTTTCTGCCCATTTTTAATGTTTGTCTCTTTTATTATTGAGTTGTAAAAGTTCTTTACATATTCTGAAAAAAAGTCCTCTGTATTGCTTTGTGTATGTTTTGTGAATATTTTCTCTCAGTCTGTAGCATGGCTATTTACTCTCTTAATAGCATTTCTTAATGAACAAGAATTTTAAATTAGAGAAATCTAATTTTTCAATATTCTTTTTTCTTTTATGGTAATTGCTTTCTTTGCCCTATAAGAAATCTTTGTCTATCCCCAGGTCATAAAGACATTCTTCTATGTTTTCTTCTAAAAGCTTTATTTTCTTTTCCATTTCAATTGATGATCCAGCTCAAATTGTGATGTGAAGTAGAGGCTGCAGTTCATTTTCCCCAGTATGCACTGTCCATTTGTTGAAAAGATTTTCCTTTTCCCTTTTTCCACTGGTACCTTTGTTAAACATCAGCTGACTCTGTAAGTGTGGATTATTTATGGACTCTCTATTCTGTTCTATTAATCTATTTGTCCATCCTTAGGCCAATATCACACTGTCTTGATTACTATATATTTTTAGTAGGTCTTATGTCAGGTAAGTCTTCCAACTTCAGTGATCTTTTTCTAGATTATTTTGGCTAGTCTAGATCCTTTCCATATCAATATTTTTTTTTTAATTTTTTTTTTCAACGTTTATTTATTTTTGGGACAGAGAGAGACAGAACATGAACGGGGGAGGGTCAGAGAGAGAGAGAGAGACACACAGAATCGGAAACAGGCTCCAGGCTCTGAGCCATCAGCCCAGAGCCTGACGCGGGGCTCAAACTCACGGACCGTGAGATCGTGACCTGGCTGAAGTCGGACGCTTAACCGACTGCGCCACCCAGGCGCCCCAATATATTTTAGAATTAACTTATCAGTTCCTATTTCATGTATTTTTCAAATTTATTTATTATTTTTTTTAGTAATCTCTACATCCAACATGGGGCTCGAATTCACAACCCCAACATCAAGAGTTGCACACACTGACTGAGCCAGCCAGGTGCTCCCAGTTTCTATTTTTTTAACAGCCTCTGATCAGGAATGTCTTGAATCTATAATATAATCAGTTTGGGGAGAACTGATAACTTAGCATTTTGTTTTCGAATCCAAGAACATGGTATATCAATTTATGTTGTCTTCTTTCTCTTGGCACTATATTGTAGCTTTTTGTGTAAAGGTTTTTATTACATGTTTTGTTGTTGTTCTTGTTAAACTTATTTCTAAGTCTGTTTTTTGATACTAAGGCAAATGAAATTGTTTTAAAATTTTCATTTTCAACTGTTTACTGCTAATATATAGAAATAGATTTTTCATAAGTTTATCTGGTATTCTGATAACTTACTAACTCATTACTTAAGGTTTACATAAACATGTCACCTAAGAATAGGGACAAGTTTTGCTTCTATCTTTATAATTTTTATGTTTTTTATTTATTTTTCTTCCCTTGTTACACTGGTTAGGGCCTGCAACAAAATGATGAATTGAGGTTGTAAGAGCGGGCATGTTTGGCTTGTTTTGATCTTAGGGGGAAAGCATTCGGCTTTTACCATTAAGTATCTTGTTAGCTATAGGCTTTTCATAGGTACCCTTTATTGGGCTGGGGAAGTTCCCTTCTATTCCAGTTTGCTGACACTTTTTCTCATGAATCTTGCTGAATTCTGTTTAATGCTTTTTCCGTATCACCATCAATGTCAATATAGTCTCATACACACCGTAACCAAAGAATGCTACTAATTATGTCAGACGAGGTACTTGACGGTTGCTTCCCAACCTAACATGATGTTATGCATCAAAATGAGAATGTTATATTTGGGATTTGGACATTACTTTGTTCCATAAGAAAACTATATCTGACATTTTAAAAAAATTATTCTTCTACATAGTGCAAAAGCAAAGATATTAAAAGTAATATTCTTCCTGAACCAGATCTTGTTTCACCAGCGAAAAGAAAAATAATACAAATTAAAACAGCATGAAATGTATTTAAAAAAATTTTTTTAAAGTTTAAAAAAATTTTTTAAAGTAATCTCTACACCCAACGCGAGACTCAAACCTATAACCGTGAGATCAAGAGTCACATGCTCCACTGATTATGCTAACCAAGCACCCCTAAAATGTATTTTTAAGTCTTTCTTTAGTTTTTTTTTTTTTAAACATTTATTTATTACTGAGAGACAGAGAGACAGAGCGTGAGCAGGGGAGGGGCAGAGAGAGAAGGAGACACAGAATCTGAAGCAGGCTCCAGGCTCTGAGCTGTCAGCACAGAGCCCCACGCAGAGCTCGAACTCACAAACTGTGAGATCATGACCTGAGCCAAAGTCGGTCACCTAACCAACTGAGCCACCCAACCGCCCCAAGTCTTTCTTTAGTTTTGATACTCAATTTCATTCCAAAAAAAATTTAAGCTAAGCCATAATACCTTTTAATGTCTTGTGCTTTATGGCACATATTAAAATGGCTACTGCAAAGAAGCATTTAAAAAAATTTTTTTTAAGTTTATTTATTTTGTGTGAGAGAGAGCACATGGGAGAGGGAGAGAGAGGGAGAGAGAGACAATCCCAAGCAGGCTTTGCACTGTCAGCACAGAGCCCAATGTGGGGCATGAACTCACGAACCGTGAGATCATGACCTGAGCTGAAGTCAAAAGAGGGATGCTTAACTGAGTCACCTAGGTACCCCTTTTTAAAATTTTTTAAAAGTTTGTATTATTTATTTTGTGTGTGTGTGTGTGTGTGTGAGAGAGAGAGAGAGAGAGAGAGAGAGCGAGAGAGCACACACATGGGAGGGGCACAAAGAAGTATTTTAAATAAAATTTGGCTTTGTTATAGTTGCCATATTACCAGTTAACTTACACTGCATGCCACCCTGTACAAAAAAGCTTTTAATATAGGTTACACGTAATGATTCTACCTTCACAAAACTACTCAGCAGCTGGGCAATTTTAGGTAAGAAACTTAATTTCTCCAAGCCTCAGTTTCTAATCTGTGAAATGGGATTAATAAAGAACATACATTACAGGGTTATTGGGAAAATCTAGTAAGATAATATATGCAAAATGTTTAGTACAGTGTTTAACACATAGTGAATACTCAACAAATGTCAGCGATTATTATTCCATTAATACAAATCTAGATGATTGCCCCCAGTGGCAGTACTAAAAAGTGGTGAAAAAAACTGGAAAAAGAAATCAATAAATCTCAATTTTCAGTCTTGATTACTCATGGTGGATTATCTAGATCAGAAAACATGTGTCATGTGATGTGTTTTATTTGGCCTTAAGGTGTGCTGAAACATAAAACTGCCAATATTTTACTGCTTTTAAATCTACAAAAACAGGAATCTCATATAATTCAATTTAATAAATGCCAGCATTTTGAAACAGAGTTTACACAAACACAGGTTTCTGTTTCTTTAGAAAATTAGGACTTTGTGGCAACAAGTCCAAATGTCTATGTAGTCATTAGCTGCAGCTAGTAGTACCAGTTGCCATCCCCTTTATATGGCATGAGTTCTTTTCTATTTGCTACAATCCACACCATCCTATTGTGCCTTATAACCCAACAACTTTACTCATTCATATTACCCTGGCTAGCCCCTGTGGCTACTGGAATTGGAAACCTCTCTCTCTCTCTCTCTTTTTTGTAGACACACTAGAGAGACTAGATGCTTATTTAGCATTCAGGTGGTCTTTAACTGTGGCATTTTTTTTTTTTTTTTACTCTACCCAAATTATAAATATTTGTTTCTATGTATTGATAAACAGGTTGAGAGGAGAAATATAAACACACGCATCTTTTAGATGCCATTAAGGTATATTAACCCACACTCTATAATTGTGACATACATAATAGTAGGGATCAAATAAAAAAATACTGAACATTTACTCCTCAAAGGTAAACGACAATGATTACTCCAGATGGCTCTGGAGTCAAGGGCTCCAATATTTGAATATCTGAAGCCATTAAGCCCCAGTTAAATCATTAAAACTCTTAAGCTTCAGGTTTTCCTTGTGTATTATAAAGATGATATTGCATCGCTAAAAAGGTTGAGCGGCGAATAAATTAGGTAAAACCAATGAAATGGAAACGTCTATTTATGCCCCTATCTCACCCTCTATCATTCATTCCCTCTGGCTCCTGTTAAGGGAGAAAGTGCTTTATGATGAAGAGGTCATTCCTTAATACTTATGTTTAAGCACTATGTAGGCAAGAATTCTCAAGGCGGGGAGGAGGATGTGTGGACGGAGAGCATCTCACTGGACCAGGGAAGTCTATCCAAACCGTTATCATGGGTGTTTACACTGCACTCTGAACTTTATAGAAAAACATAAATCTCTTTCACTGAAGCCATCCTTTGTATTGTGCAGCAAAATGTAACCAGCATCCCTTGTAAGTAGACCACACTCAGAGAACGGGAAGAGTAAGGCCCAAGGTACTACGCATTATTTTATAATACGTTCTCACCATCCCCAATTCCTCTTCATCTAGGACACAAGACGCGCAGCTTTATCGGGGCATGGCGACAAAGGAATCGCAGGCACTGGCCCGAGGTAAAACACTCTCGGCCAGGGGCGGGGAGGCACCCTGGCTACAGGGAGAGCAGAAGCCTGCGCGCCGCGGGTCCTCAAGCAGAGGATGGGCACCGATCTCCCGGGCGCGGGGCCCGGCCCCGGGGGTGCGCTGCGCCGGGGCGGAACGCCGGCCGGGAGAGGGGAGGCGCGAGTCCCGCCCCGGCCTGGAGCAGCCCGAGGGTTCGCACCGCTCCCGGGAAGGGCGCCTCCAAGGAAAGCACAGGCCCAGCCAGAGGCCGGGCAGGCGCCGGGCACAGCCGGGGGCCCCGACCCGGCTCCGCGACGCTGCCGTTACCCGGCCCCTCCCCCGCGCGCCAACCTGCGGCCGCAGCCGCCGCTCACCTGGTGGCGTCTGCGACGTTCCTGACGAACAGGGAGGTGTTGGGGGGCCTCGTGTAGCGCGACATGGCCGCTTCCTCCGTTGCCTTTGGGCCTGCCCGCGGCCGCCAGGCTCGCTCCGTTTCTCGCAGTCGCCGCTGCCGCCACAGCAGCTCCGCCGGCCCCCGGCGCGACCCCCTCCCCTCGGCCTCGGCCCCGCGAGCGCGCAGCCGCAGAGGCGGGCGCGGGGCGGGGGGGCGCTGCGCTGCGCGAGCTTGTCCGTGCAGACCGCGCGGGGGCGGAGCCCGAGCCGAGGGGATCCGGGGAGGGGGAGGCGCGGGGTCCTGAAGATCCAGGGAATCCGAGGAGGGGGCGGTGCTGGGGTCCGCCAAGGTCCGGGGAGGGGGCTGTGCGGGAGTCCCGGGGTCCGAAGAGATCCGGGGAGAAGACGGCGCGGGGTCCCGCAGACCGAGGGAATCTGAGAAGAAAGGGGAGGCGCAAGAGAGGATCTGGGAGGGGGCGGTGTGGAAGGGTCCCAGGTTCTGAGGAGATCTGGGGATGGGGCGGTGCCGAGGTACGCGGGAATCCGGGAAGGAGGGGAGCTTGGAGGCTGGAGTCCGAGGGGTCTGGAAAGGGGGCGCTTGGGGTCAGAGAGTGTCAGGAGGGCGGAGGCCAGCGGGGTCCTAGGAGCTGAAACTGAGGCGGAGGATAGAGGATCCGGAGAGAGGGTGTTGGGAGTCGTCGGAGTGGGTGGTCGTGAAGGTAGACTTCAACTGCTGAACAGCGGATGGCCCGTGGGGCCTTCATCCCTACATCCTCAGCCCAAGACCTTGGCACTAGTTCCGCCTACGGTTCCTTTAGCCCTGAGCCTAATAAGGGTTTAAAATTGTGAGGATTCGGGGTTTTGTTTGTGTTTTGATTCTTCACTTGGGGCACACTATTCAGCTGTGGATACATTCATTTAGATGTTTACTGAGTGCCTACTATGCACCAGGAATGTGTTAGGTGTGGGATACAGCAACACTACAGGCCAAGTCCCAACCCTTATTGTAGAGAGAGGGTGCAACAATAAATGAACAAATGAGGACGTGATGTAGAAGAAAGCAATGAAAAGGCAGTGGCAATTAAGCAAATTAAATTTTTTTTTTTTAATTTTTATTTTCTCTGGAAGGAGAGAGGCAGAACGTGGGGGGGGGGGGGGGTAGGGAGGTGTGCAGAGAGAGAGAGAGAGAGAGACAGAATCCGAAGCAGGCTCCAGGCTCTAAGCTGTCAGCACAGAGCCCAATAGGGGGCTTGAACTCAAGATCTGTGAGATCATGACCTGAGTGAAGTTGGTTCCCCAACCGACTGAGCCACTCAGGCGCCCTGGTGATTAAGCAAATTTAAAGTATCCTCCTTCCCTTGCTCCAAAATGTAGCCCAGCCTTTTCTAGTTACACTTCTGCTTTCAGGTTTACTCTTATCATTGGCACAGCGTATTACCCAGCACTGTAACAAGCTAACTTGTTCATTATTATTTTTATACGTTTCTGTTTATTTAGTAATCTCTACACCCAGCATGGGGCTCGAACTCAAGACCCCGAGATCAAGAGTCGTGCACTCTTCCCACTGAGCCATCCGGGCACCCCCAGGTAACTCATAATTATTGATAGCACTCCTTTTTATTCTCAGAAGTGGTAGATTTTGGAGGATAAATAATAGGGTGACCCTACACAGCTCAGACTCAAAGGCTGTGAGAGTTTCCCAAGGTCTAGAACCGCTTCTGGAACAGTGGCCATTCATTTAAAAAAGAATTACCTTGGCACAGTAGGCACAGGACTACACGGAATATAAAAGGGATGAGGAGGTGTGGTCAGCGTTCCTAGTCTCATAGAGCTTACAATTTGGTAGGGAGGGAGAATCTAAAAACTAATAAAGACATAGATGATGACAAGGGCTGTGGTAAGAGCTCTATGCTGAAGGAGAGGGGACCTTATAGTGGTTGGCAAACAGGGCTAGAGGGTTACTGAATTTTTGGGGAGGTATTTCAAGACTGAAGAAGAGCAATCCATGCACTGAAAACAGCATATGCAGTGACTTTGAGGCAATATAGGAATGATATGAGGCAAAGGAGCCAAAAGCTGAAGAACAGGAAAGTGAGGCTGGGGAGCAGACCTGGTTTATAGTAGGGAAGTTTGGAATGCTGACTATATTGGTTTGCTAGGGCTGTCATAACAAGTTACCTCTGATTCAGTTGTTTAAAACAAGAGAAATTTATGGGGCATCTGGCTGGCTCAGTCGGTGGAGCATGCAACTCTTGATCTCAGGGTTGTGAGCTCAGTCCCCACGTTGGGTGTAGAGATTTACTTAAAAATAAAATCTTTAAAAAAGACAGAGAAATTTATTCTCTCACAGTTCTGGAGGTCAGAGGTGTAAAATCATGGTGTTAATAGGACCACACTTTCTCTAAAGGTTCTAGGGGAGAATCCTTCCTTGCTTCTTCTAGTCAGTCTCAGGTGCCTGCAGGCATTCCTTGGCTTGAGGCTGCATATTTCCAGTCTCTGCCTCCATCTTCACATGACCGTCTCCTCTTCTGTCTTATAAGAATACTTGTCATTGGATTTGGTGCCCACCCAGATAATCCAGGTTTATCTCATGTCAGGATCCTTAATTGTAGCTACAAAGACCTGTTTTTACAAATGAGGTCATATATGGGAATTAGGGCTTGGACATACCTTTTCCGGGGCCACCATTCAACCCATTACACTGACCTTGTGGGGAAAAGAGACTTGATTTTGTGCAAAATGAGTCATTAATAAACCTATTGCCTGACATATTAAGTAGGGTAAAAACTCCATGTAAACTGTGAATTTACTTAGTTAAAAATATATGTATTTATGTGCCCAGATGTAAATAGGATGTTTTTCTGAGTGGAGGCATTATACTCTGAATTTTACTTTCTTCTTCTTACCTTTGATACTGTCAGATTATTATTTTTAAAATCCTTTTTAAAATTGGAAATGCCTGGGGCACCTGGATGGCCCAGTCAGTTAAGCATCGACTTCCGCTCGGACTATGATCTCGTGGTTCACAGTTTGTTTGAGCCCAGTGTCAGGCTCAGTGCTAACAGCTCAGAGCCTAGCGCCTCCTTCAGATTCTGTGTCTCCCTCTCTCTCTCTGCAAACCCCCCTGCTCACACTCTTTCTCTCTTTCTCTCAAAAATAAACATTTTTTAAAAAAATAATAAAAATAAAATAAAATTGGAAAAGCCCTAGAAAGCTCTTTGCAGTTTGAAAAAAAGCTTTTGTAGGAGTATGTGAAAAGTCTTACAGTGCATGAGGAGTGGGTTTTTGTTGTTGTTGTTCCTATTGCTAGAAGTATCTGAAGAAAGGATTTTAAACTATAAAAGTTTCAGTTAGAAACTTGAACTTTGAAAGTAGCTGGAATTGATTTAAAGTAAATTGTGGAAATGGTAACTGTAAGGAGATGGACGTGTTAAATAGCTTGACTGTAGTATTTATTTCACTGTGTATATATCTCAAATCATCATGTTGTACACCTTAAATGTGTACACTATTTAATAAATTAATTTAGTTGTGGAGCCATAATTATTTACATTCCATAAAAAGGTACGCACTTCCTGTTTCTGAATATGAGGTGTAGAGAAGTGTCAGTAAGCTGTTTTCTAGTTGGAAGGCCCAACAACGGACATGGTCAAGAACGGACAATGAAAGAAGGTTATACAACAGTAGGCTTAGCCAGTGTCTTGACCAGGTCCTCAGACCAGCTGAGATGAGTAACTGTTGAAACTGTACTTTGCCTTCTTAAAGCAGTGGGGAAAAGGCTTAAGTCAAGACTAAATACCCTGCCTGTCATTAGACTCACAAGCATTTACATATTTACCCTAAGTCCTAGAATTTAGCTAGGTGCCATTCAGTAAATCAATCATTGCTTTCTTTACCAATGGTATCCTACAGGCTTGGGAGAGTTAATGTTCTCTCTAAATTGCCAGAGAATTCCCAAGGAGTATACCACTGGTAAAAGCTGACCATTGTTTAATGACTATTGTCCCTCTTTCATAGCAGAATTTAATATACTGGGTTTTTTTTGCAGTAACTACTGCTTTCCATTTAATACATTTTATTGTGGGTTTTTTTTTTTTGTTTCTTTATTTTTGAGACAGTACAAGCCAGGGAGTGGCAGAGAAAAGGGGACAGAGGATCCTAAGGGGGCTCTGTGCTGACAGCAGCAAGCCCTATGTGGGGCTCGAACTCACGAACCAAGTTCATGAACCACGAGATCATGACCTGAGCCAAAGTTGATGCTTAACTGACTGAGCCACCCAGGTGGCCCTCCATTTAATACATTTTAAAAATGTCAGTCTATCCTCACCACAAAAAAATAATAATTATGTGACAGCATGGAGGTGTTAGTGAATGATACAGTAGTAATCATCTTGCAGTATACAAAGGTGTAGAATCAACACTGTTGTGCACCTTAAACTCGTACAATATAATATGTCAATTATATCTCAATAAAAATAAATAGTATGTGTGCTGTCGAAGTGAGCACTAAAAATAAGTAAAATAAATAAAAGTTATGATCTATGATTTTTCCCCATAAGAGACAGACTTCAACTGGAAAATATTTTAGGAAAGTTGGTAAAGTTATTTCCAGTTTAGATACAATCATTTATTTATCTCACTTTTCAAAAGTAAACAGATTTTAAACTTTTCACTGAAATCACACTTCCATAAAGAAAATAGTAAGAAAAATTAAGAATCTTTTTTTAACTTGTTAAAATTTGTCTTGCTGAGCAAGTCTTCAAAATCAGTAATCTATAAGTTATGTTTAAAATAGAGGCACAGGGGTGCCTGGGTGGCGCAGTCGGTTAAGCGTCCGACTTCAGCCAGGTCACGATCTCGCGGTCCGTGAGTTCGAGCCCGGCGTCAGGCTCTGGGCTGATGGCTCAGAGCCTGGAGCCTGTTTCCGATTCTGTGTCTCCCTCTCTCTCTGCCCCTCCCCCGCTCATGCTCTGTCTCTCTCGGTCCCAAAAATAAAAATAAAAACGTTGAAAAAAAAATAATTAAAAAAAATAAAATAAAATAGAGGCACAAAGAACTTATTTCTAATGTTTACTCTTGAGCCCTGTCTCTGGAGGAGATTGCTGATAGCTAACTTGTCATTTAGAATCTGAGCACTTAGGACTTGCTATCATTCTCCACCTACCTGCCCTCTAAGGCAGTGGGCTATCTTAGCTGGCTATCTCTCCTCTTTTTGTGACTTTGGAGCATCTATTCCAAGTGGTAGACAGGAGAAACACAACCCTCTCAATTTCAGTGGCAGATTTTATGGAAAAGTTTGAAAGTATATGACACTGTTTCTGGGTTACTAGTAAAGTTTGAAATTCAAATTTCTAATTACCATCAATGACCGAAAGATGCCAAGACTGGTTTATGAGACCAAGCAACATCTTTTATTTTGAAGCAATCCTGTAGTGTATGTGGCTATATAATATAACTAATTTTTCTTCCACTTCTTAAATGGATCAAAACAGGTTAATTATCAGGTCTGTAACTAAAGAGTCAAATCATGAAAGACTAGTGTATCTTAATCAGATTAATGAACTAGTTTTTTTTTTTAAAGGGTATTTGTTGCAGCATTACTCTTTCTCTGTCTCTCTCTAATTTGAGAGAGAGAATGAGCATGAGCAAGGGAGAGGGGCAGAGGGAAAGAGAGAATCGTAATTAGGCTCCACGCTCAGCAGGGAGTCTGGGATCCCTGACATAGGGCTTGATCCCATGACTCTGGGATCATGACCTGAGCCAGAATCAAGAGTTGGATGCTCAACTGACTGAGCCATTCAGGTGCTCCTGAACTAATTTTGTTTTTAACTGTCAACTTGGAGCACAAGAACCGATTGAAAATTAACTTGTACTTGGGTATGTGTGAATGTCTTGAAATCTGTGTGATGAAAAGTATTTTGAAGAAACAAACTGAGGATTAATGAAGCCACCTGATAGTGAATCTCTCTTGTGCTGGCAACTCACTCCCCAACAGATGGTGCTAGCTCTCCTCTAGTTAGAGCTGCTCTGGTCTACCCTTTCTTAAAATGTACCATGACGTCAAAGGTAAAGAGTAATGTGGTGATTTGCATAGAATGCATTGTAAACTTTCTTCTATTGCTCCTGAACTTTGGTTTATAAGACATTATTCCACACAATCTAGTTGAAAAATTTATGATCATATCCTCTTTTGAAGTTGATTTCTTCCACAGCAGCTCTAGGAAATAATTGAAAAGGTCATTTATATGACAACAATGCTAACTTTTTTCAGAAAAAGTTAGCTTACCGAAGGTCTGTCACTTTACCCAACATATTCCCTAAAATGGCACTTGGATCTTGAAAATGTTAGAGGTAGTGGTTAATGTTTAGTGATGATCTACAGTATTTTAAAGATAGTTACCAGGAACTGGGGATGAAGTTATGCTTCCGAATTCTGAAAGTCTTGGCCCAATATTCCCCAAACTTAAGTCATTTTTGTATATCCTATGAGATTTTTGCCATGATGCACTTCTTTACTGTAATAGGCTTACTATTTTTTCTTTAAATTGGCTTACTTTTATTTTAAAAGAACACTCTATCACCAATATTAATTTTAAAAGTTTCACAGAGGGTAGTCATTACAAAATATCATTTAAAAACTTTTTTTAATGTTTATTCATTTTTGAGAGAGAGACAGAGAGTAAGTGGGGGAGGAGCAGAGAGAGAGGGAGACCCAGAATCTGAAGCAGGCTTCGGGCTCTAGGCTGTCAGCACAGAGCCTGACACAGGTCAGTTCACAGGAGATCATGACCTGATCCGAAATGGGACGCTTAATTGACTGAGTGACCCAGGCACCCTACAAAATATCATTTAAAAAAAAAAAAAAAGTGAATTCTAGCCAATTACTTTTTTTAAATTTTTTTAACGTTTATTTATTTTTTTTAATTTTTTTATTTTTTTAATTTTTTTTTTTCAACGTTTATTCATTTTTGAGACAGAGAGAGACAGAGCATGAACAGGGGAGGGGCAGAGAGAGAGGGAGACACAGAACTGGAAGCAGGCTCCAGGCTCTGAGCCATCAGCCCAGAGCCCGACGCGGGGCTCGAACTCATGGTCCGTGAGATCGTGACCTGAGCTGAAGTCGGACGCTCAACCGACTGAGCCACCCAGGTGCCCCACGTTTATTTATTTTTGAGACAGAGAGAGACAGATCATGAACGGGGGAGGGTCAGAGAGAGGGAGACACAGAATCTGAAACAGGCTCCAGGCTCTGAGCTGTCAGCACAGAGACCGACGCGGGGCTCGAACTCACGGACCGCGAGATCATGACCTGACCCGAAGTCGGCCGCTTAACCGACTGAGCCACCCAGGCACCCGAATTACTTTTGTCTACAAAGGTTCCAAGACTGAGGCCTGCTCTCCCTTAAAAAGGGAAATTAATCATTCAATAGAGAGATGTTAAAGCCACACTAGTACCAAACTAAAACTCTCCCCTAATGTAGAGTATTAAAAGGGGACCAATTCTCACCCTATGCAAGTCAATATTTAAAGCTGCGTCAGTGTAACACATAAAACCATCTGTAGTAGTACCACCAATGGTACTACATTGGTGTCCTGTAGTACTACAAAGTTGTCCTGCATTTGAGAAGACATTCTAGCTAGAGAGAGATGCACATGCAAACAAAGCATTATAATACAGTTTCATTAGTGGTACACAAAGATTTCAGGGTACTATGTAGAACAAGATGGAAACATTAGCTCTCTGTGGAGAAGGGAGGCTGCAAGTTATGGTAGAGAAAATTGATGTTTGAGCTATTTATTGAAGGGTGAGTATAAAGTCACTGAGGAGCAGAAAAAACAGGACATTTCAGAGACAGTGAACTACCTGGTGGTGGGGGTAGTGTGGTGTGCTCAACAGAGAGGGTGGGGCAGGAGGGGGAAGGAAGAATGCTAAAGAAGTTAGAATGGAGATTAGGAGCCGAATTTTGAGAGGTTCTGTGTGTGTGTGTGTGTGTGTGTGTGTGTGTGTGTGTGTGTGTAGCTTTGTCTTAATTCTTTTGGTAATGGCACTCCATCAAAAGTTTTTAAACAGGGGATTAAGAAAATCAGATCTGTGTTTTATAAGGATAATTCTGGCAGAGATGCATAGGATGAATTGCAGGGAGTAGTGAAACAGAGCCTGGTGCAAGCAGATCAGGTAAAAGTCTCTTGCATGTAATGTATTTTCTCTTGAAAACAATATTTCTTAAATCAGAAAAAGACAAATACTGATTCCACTTAGATGTGGAATCTAAAAAAGAAATCGAGCTCATAGATACAGAGAACAGACTGGTGGTTTCCAGAGGCAGGGGATGGTGATTAGGCCAAATGGGTGAAGAGGGTCAAACGGTACAAACCTCCAGTTACAAGAAAATGTACTGCATGGTGACTATAATTAACAATACTGTATTATATATTGAAGGTTGCTAAGAGAGTAGATCTTAAAAGTTCCCATAACAAGAAAACAAAAATTTGTAACTACGTGTGGTGATGGATATTAACTGTACTTATTGTGGTGATCATTTCGTCATAGATACACATATCAAATCATTATGTTATACACCTAAAACTAATACAGTGTTGTATGTCAGTTATATCTCAATTAAAAAATATATACACCCTGTGTAACCAACACTCTAATCTAAATATAGAACAGTTTCATCACCCCCAGAAATTTCCCTTATTCTGCCTTCCAGTAACCCTCCTCCCCAAAGTTGATCACCACTTTTATTTCTATCGACATGTAAGCAGAACTCTGTTCTAGCTTCAGTGCCATGGAAGGGCTTCAAGCCACTGTGGAACTTGGCTTCAGGTGTTGTAGGGAAACCACAAGAGGTAGTTGTGGAACTGGGGCTGGATAACGGGAATCTGGACCTTACCCTCTGTGGTCTCCAGCTGGAGTCAGTGGCGTGTGCATCTGTCATTGGCTTTTTGGTGGGTCTCATATTTGTTTAGACTTCTCCAGTTGTCTAGAAACTGACTTTATGTGAAATGGAGAATGCAGCTTTCACAAACACTGGCTGAAAATTTCACAAACACCAGCTGAAGTAATTCAAGGTAGTGTCAACCCCTTGATGAGCTTGGCTCTGTTCAAAAGGGGAATGTTGGGGTTGAGTCATCTTTGGGGACACTAGCCTAAAGAAGGAGTCATCAAAAATTCAGAGCCAGGTGGACACCTATGGAAAGCTGAAGAGAACAAACTTTAACCTGAAGGAGGAACTAATTCCCCTGATAAAAGAACTTAATGAAGAAAGATCTAGACACTCAAGGCCAGAAGAAATGATGGCTGAAGTTATAAGAATGATCTGGTCCCTGAGCTAGCAGTCACCATATCTCAATAAGCTTTGCAACAGATCCCTCATTATCCCTCCAAAGGGTGGGCTTGGTCTGAAAGCAGGGCTGATTTTTCCCTCTGCTCAGGCCTCCTGTGCTGCCAGGCCACATTCACCCAGCTGTGCTCCGATACGAGGTTCATTACTACCCCCGATCCAAGGACATAGTTCCTGTGGAAACCTCCTTTTTCTTGCCATTTCCTGGGAAGCACTTATAGAGAGCCCGCTTCTTGGGCTGGAGTTTCTCCTGCGCCTCTGAATCCTAAAAACAGAAGCTCTTTTGAAGTGAATCCAAATTTCAGATGAACCAACTATAGGAACCAACATCATGAAACTAGAGACTTTCAAAATGGTGTCTCTTCAAAAAGAATTTTAATCTCATTTATCAGTATTTTATTTATTTGATCTGATTTTATCTATTTGAGAGACAGAATGAGCATGAATGAGATGGGAGAGGGGAAGAGGGAGAGAGAGAGAGAGAGAGAGAGAGAGAGAGAGAGAGAGAATCTTAAGCAGCCTCCATGCTCAGCGTGGGGTGAGGGGGGGTGGGGATAGAGGTGCCTATACAGAACCTGATCCCATGACCCGGGATTTTGACCTGAATCACCCAGGTGTCCTGTCATTCATCAGCATTCTATGTATATATGTAAGTAGGTATGTATGTATTATTTTAGAGAGAGAGAGAGCAGGGGAGAGAGAGAGAGAGAAAATCCCAAGCAGTCTTCACACCCAGTGCAGAGCCTGACCCGGGGCTTGATACCACAATCCTGGGATCATGATCTGAGCTGAAATCAAGAACCGGCTGCTCAACCAACTGAGTCACCCAGGCGCCCCCAGCAGCATTTTAAATGCTACTTCAAGAAGGTGCCTGGGTGGCTCACTGGGTTGAGCATCAGATTGGATTTTGGCTTAGGTCATGATCCCAGGGTCATGGGATCAAGCCCCACATTGGGCTCTGTGCTGAGCATGGAGCCTGCTTGGGATTTTCTCTCTCTCTCTCTCTCTCTCTCTCTCCTTCTCCTCTGCTCAGACTCTCTGTATTTCTCTCTCTAAAATAGAACAAATAAAAATTAATTTTAAAAATTGCTACTTAAAGGACTATACTTGTGCTGAAAATGACATCCAATAGAACTTTAGTTCTCAGAACACTGTTTTATAAATATTTTTATACAGTTTTATAAAGTTATTTTTACTTTCTTTTTCTCTACACATAGTATCAGTATTGTGTTTTACTTAACTATATATGCCGTTTATCAATAGTGTACAATAGTGTATAATTGCAAGTGGATTCTAGGGTTTTTCACAGGGTCCCAGACAAGATTGATCCCTAGCTGTGTCTAGTGATTCAGTAACACACATTTTATTGGCTTTTCCTTTTTGCCTGTATCACTCCCCTGTTTTCTGGAATTATCTTCCAAATAAGTCACCTGCACTTATGAGTCCCTGGCTCTGCTTCAGGGGAATCTAAGCAAAGACATTGGAATGTACATCCAGCCATACTACATATAAGTAGACTCTCTTGCCTTCCATCACTAAGGTTGTAGTTAATGTGGACATTGCCATCAGTAAATGAAACTTAGTGACATCTCTCTGAACGTCAGTCCTTGTCAGAGAGAGAGCATGCAATGACAATGTAATCTCCAGACGGTGCATGCCTCTGGTCCATGAATTCTCTAAACCTCTCTCGTGCTGTGCCTTCTCACGTTCCTGAATATATCAGTCACATTAAATCAATGAGATTGAGCTGCTCCTTGCTTATTCCATTGTTTTTCTGTATCATCCAGAAAAGTATTGGAATCTTCGGTCATAGGTGTCTTTCAATAGTGGTGCAGTCTCAGTAAGTGTCTGGCAGCAAGCTAGTAATTTGTTTTCAGTAGAAAAATGGTGAGCAGTTGCATTGGGTAATTTTAGGAGCTGAGAGCCTGGAGAAGTTCTGCACTTAAGCCAATCCTGTATGTGTCAGAGACGGCCTCATTAGAGCTAGTCACACACCCTGTCAATCTCGGAGTGGATGATAAACATCAAGAGAGAGCATTGTCCAATGCAGAACACTGGGCATGAACACAGTCTTTTTATTTATTTATTTATTTTTAATCACCTGCAGCCTCTCAGGCCAACATATGCCCTTGAACTGAGAGTTTCAGAACTAGTACAGGGGTCAGTTAGCAGTATCTTTAGGATTCATGGTCACAGGCCCTTAGACCGGCAACAGGGTCGAGCTGGTAGAAACATTCTTCAAAAGTCTAGTGATTCTCGGCTCTCTGTTCTTATTTAAGAGAAAAACACCAAAAAATGGATTGGAAGCTTGGCCAGGGTGTGTTAATTGGTGGCTTCACTATACTAATACTTAGGTCTTATTTTGTAGATGCCCAAATATTGGCAACTGCAGGTTTTTTTCCTCCTGGGCTAGGTTTTTGTTTATTTGTTTAGTTGTTGTTGTTGTTCTATTTTTCAGGAGAGAGAGACCCCTTTTATCCTCCTGTAGAAGGTGCAAGCCTGGCTATTATTATTCTAGGAGCTGAGTAGGGGCAGGGCACTAGGGTTCTCACAACTCAATACCTGGAATTTAACTTAACCTTCCTTTTTTTTTTTTTTTTTTTTTAAATTTTTTTTTTTTTTCAACGTTTATTTATTTTTTTGGGACAGAGAGAGACAGAGTATGAACGGGGGAGGGGCAGAGAGAGAGGGAGACACAGAATCGGAAACAGGCTCCAGGCTCCGAGCCATCAGCCCAGAGCCCGACGCGGGGCTCGAACTCACGGACCGCGAGATCGTGACCTGGCTGAAGTCGGACGCTTAACCGACTGCGCCACCCAGGCGCCCCTTAACCTTCCTTTTTTACCATTTGTCTTACTTCCCTGAAATATCCCTGAGGCTAGAGCTCTGTTTTAACTTTTACAATGAGAATACCTGTCTTCTTCTGTTGGGATGGGAAAGGCACCCAACACCCACCCACCTAGGTTCCTGGCTATGCAATGTTAGAGCTGGCATTTGGAGATCTAGCTGCTCCTTATATGGGCTTATAACTAATCTTGTCACTTCAAAATGGCAGGTACCTCATTATCCCTCCAAAGGGTGGGCTCGGTCTGAAAGCAGACACAATTAGATACTCTTTTAGGTGGGGTTCCCTAGAAGCAAAGCCTGATATTGGGATTCTTGAGCAAGTGATTTATCAAGGGCTGGCTCTCAGGAAATTTTTGGGGAGTGAGGGATGCAGGATAAGGCCAGAGAAGCTAAGCAAAGGTGTGGTTTCAGAAGATATCTAGCCTTGGCCTGATCTGCTGGGGAGCTCTAGAGTGTGTATTGCCCTGCTATAAGGCAGGGGCTTTTATGCCCGAGCATCAGTCAGTCATGCAAGTAGTTCAAGATCCCCGGCATCTCTAGGGAGGGTGGCTCCCCTAAGCTGTGGACGATCAGTTTGCTACAGCAGGGTACAGATGTAAATCCTTAGTAGTCAACACTGCAGCAGCTAGGATGGGTGCACTGTCTTGCTGAAGGGAATCAGGGCAGGAGACCAATAGCTATTACTACAGGTACAGAAGTAAAGAAGAGGAAATAGTCATTTAAAATTTTAAAGTTGGGGTGCCTGGCTGACTCAGTTGTTAAGAGTATGGGACTCTTGATCTCAGGGTAGTGAGTTTAATCCCCATGTTGGGCATAGAGATTACTTAATAAAACTTAAAATGTTTTAAAGTTAATAAATATTGTAAATACCAGAAAATCCAGAAGAAAAATATTACAGGTGCCTGGAACCTCTCTATGGTACTATTTATCCTTTCTTGCTTTACTCCATAGACAACTTTGATCCGTCTCTCTCTCTCTCACACACACACACACTTTTTTTTTTTTTTAATTTTTTTTTTTTCAACGTTTATTTATTTTTGGGACAGAGAGAGACAGAGCATGAACGGGGGAGGGGCAGAGAGAGAGGGAGACACAGAATCGGAAACAGGCTCCAGGCTCTGAGCCATCAGCCCAGAGCCCGACGCGGGGCTCGAACTCACAGACCGTGAGATCGTGACCTGGCTGAAGTCGGACGCTTAACCGACCGCGCCACCCAGGCGCCCCACACACACACTTTTTAAGTTATCTGTATGCCCAACGTGGGGCTTGAACTCACAACCCCAAGATCAATAGTCACATGCTCTACTGACTGAATCACCCAGGCACCCCTGATCTCTTCTTCATATGACAATGGTTTGTAATATTTTCTATAAGGAGCATAAATTTAGTTTAGCATGATTGGTTGAAATTTGTTTTTTATTATTGATAATCTGGAAAAGTTTTTTTTTAATGTTTATTTTTGAGAGAGAGAGACAGAGACAGACCGAGGAAGAGACAGAGTGTGAATGCGGGAGGGGCAGAGAGAAAGGGAAACACAGAACCCGAAGCAAGCTCCAGGCTCTGAGCTGTCAGCACAGAGCCTGACATGGGGCTCAAACTCACAACCGCAAGATCTGACCTGACCCAAAGTCTGATGCTTAACTGACTGAGCTGCCCAGGCACCCCTGGAAAAAGTTTTTTTTAGCTTCATATTTCATGACTAGTAATGACTCTGATGTCATGCATATTTTTAGAATTATTGTCAAATATAGTAAAGCCTCATATGAGCTGTCAAATTTCAAGACATTTCAAGTTCTCTTGGGCAGTGATCAACCTTATTTTTTTTTAATAGGCCGCATTCATCAATCAATTTGTCTGCCATATCCTATCTCAGATGAATATAATGAGCTTTATGTTATCCTTATTGATGCCAGTAATTTGCATTAAATCAAGAATCATTTAAATCTTCTTCCAATGACTGACGTGTCATCAGCCTTTGTCAAGAGCAGCTGCATCAGGTATGCTGAGACAAAATCTAGTACTTTGCAATGTCTGTATAATGTATGACTTCATAGACAGATATACTCATTGTGTATAGTCCTCCTAAGTTTGTACGCTGCAAACAATAATTCTGATAAATTCTATTATGTACAATCTCTTTCAAAAGAGGGGGGAGAAACTATGATACATTTATAATTGTATACATTGCATTGTTGAGTATATCACGAAAGGATAGTACTTCCTGTTTGACTAGGAAGATGAAAATATATTCTTGCCTTCCTAACAATTTTACATATCTAGTGTTTGGAAGAATTTCCAATAACTGGCTTTTACCTCTATTTATTTCAAACCTTGTTTCTTCTCCTCTACCACATACTTATGGTGCCATCCATTGGAGGATAAGGTCACATTGCAATATGACCTTTGGTTCTGCACCTCCAATGTAACAGGATGCCTGGTGAGTTGGCATAGCAGACAGTAGGAATATTACTGGAAGCCATTTCTATACTTGGACAACCAGCAGTACTTTCCTCTACACAGAGGTGACTACAATACACATAATTATAGTCCAGCAACTGAAACCAAACGTACACCCAGTTCAATTTCCCATTACATGGATCCCAAAATTTTTATGGCCATTCCAATGTGACATGACCAAGGGAAAGTCTTTCAGAAGGAAAGTCAGAACAGAAAGAGATCTTAAGTCTTAGGTGACTGTGATTGAAATATCTTCTTCAAATTTACTCCAACATATGACCATGTGAAACCATTTCTAAGCCCTTTTCAGCCCTTGAAGATTAAGCTCCATTGAGCTTCATGGTTCATCTGCCCCTGGGTAGAACATGTGGAATAATATTTATCCAGGAACATTTAGTTTATTTATGCTGTTGTAACAATAGCGGTAGGAAAAAAACAGCCACTATGTTCCAAATGTTCTTGAGATTCAGGAGCACTCTTTTATTCACAAATCCAACCCTTCTCTTTGATCTTAATCACTGGTTTTTGAATAAATTCTTCCCAAATTTCACTTCTGTTTCTTCCTCTTTCTTGTTGTCACAGGAATTTTGAACTGTGAAGTCTCATTCTTCTTGTTAGACCTGTGTTTCCAAGAATCTTGCTGACCAAGACTCATCCTTACCAAATGAGTCATGTTCATCTAATTCTGCTAATTCAGTGCAATTTATTTCTAACATATTAATACACAAAGTATTTTTAAAACATATATCTATATTATGCTTTAATCACTTATTTCTAACCGTGTATATTAATATACTTTTATACTTAGAAAATTTCCATGTTTTATATACTTATTAATCTTACAAATTCCCTCAGAATAGATTTATTTCTCTTTTGATCAATTTTTTTTAATGTCTATTTATTTATTTTGAGAGAAAGAGAGAGAGAGCATGTGCGAGTATATGTGAGTGGGGGAAGGGAAGACAGAGAGGGAGAGAAAGAATCCCAAGCAGGTTCTGCAATATCAGCACAGAACCCGATGCAGGACTCGATCTCATGAACCATGAGGCCATACCTGAGCTGAAATCCAGAGTCAGACACTCAGCCAACTAAGCCACCCAGGTATCCCTCTTGTGATCAGTTCTATATTTTGTCATAAAAAAATATGTGGCAATATGTCAAGGGATGGTGGCCAATTTCTCTGGTATGAGTAGCAGAGGGTAAAAGTGGAATCCACTCCCAGAATATTTTTACCTTATAGACCAATTAACACTTTTCAAAAAGATGTTTCGGTCAGTTTTTAAGGTTTTTCCACTTTCATAAGCTTGCTGTCCTGTCACTATTATGGATTGGTTAAGCCGGTTATCTGTAGAGTGATGTAATTTCCTTGCATATATGAGTCTCAATACCACTGAAGTCTTTACTAATTATTGCTGTTTCAGATACCAAGTCAACCAAAGTTAACTAACAAACACTTGCTCAGCTTCTATATTGATTTAAAAATATACAATAAAACTAATGGAAATATTAGTACTCAAAAGTCAAAAAAGGACACGGGAAACACTTCCTAGAATTTTCGAGTTTGAAACTGGAATCTAGGTTAAAGTGTGTGCAGTTTGTTTATTTCACAGCCTTGGGTATTTGAAGATCAGATTCTCTTAGATTAGCAGTACGATAGATGATCCTATTGTGCAATGTAGAAACTGTGGTTTAACATGATCTTGCATAAAACTTAACCATTAATTGAAAGCAGACAAATAGACTGGTCATGAGTTGGCAACTTTGGTCTTTCTACTTATTTATTTACTTATTTTGCTTAGTTTGTTTTCTTTAACTTCACCTTCAATGTTCAATCCATGAGCTAAAAATGCATATTTTGTGTGTATATTTTATTATATTTATTGCAGACTTAATTTTTAAAAAATATTTAAATAAGGGGCTCCTGGGCAGTTCAGTTGATTGAACATTTGATCTTGATTTTGTCTCGGGTCATGATCCGAGGGTTGTGGGATAGAGCCCTATTTTGGCTCAGCATGGAGCCTGCCTGGGATTCTCTCTCTTTCCCTCTGCTCCTCTCCCCTACTAATGCTCTGTTTCTGAAATAAAATTAAAAAAAAATTTTAAGAGCCACCTGGGTGGCCTAGTAAGTTAAGCAGCTGACTTCGGCTCAGGTCATGATCTCACCATTTGTGAGTTCAAGCCCTGCATCAGGCTCTGTGCTGACAGCTCGGAACCTGGAGCCTGCTTCAGATTCTGTGTCTTCCTCTCTCTCTGCGCCTTCCCCGCTCGTACTCTGTCTCTTTCTCCCTCTCTCAGAAATAAGTAAACATTTGGGGCTCCTGGGTGGCTCAGTCGGTTAAGCGTCCGACTTCAGCTCAGGTCACGATCTCGCGGTCCGTGCGTTCGAGCCCCGCGTCGGGCTCTGGGCTGATGGCTCAGAGCCTGGAGCCTGCTTCCGATTCCGTGTCTCTCTCTCTCTCTGACCCTCCCCCGTTCATGCTCTGTCTCTCTCTCTCTCAAAAATAAATAAACTTAAAAAAAATTTAAAAAAAAATAAACATTTAAAAAACTTTTTTAAATAAGACTACAACAATGTAAAAGTGTCACTATTGCATAGTTTCCTCATTTCCCTTCT